>NC_079193.1:130801087-131145254 GCF_029499605.1 Hyla sarda | reverse complement strand
TTACATTTATATTACTTAACTTACCTTGTACCATTTCTACATTAAGCCAGTTCAGTACATTACATGATGTGTTACCAGCACTGACCTGTCCAATGTTAGCTCCTTCTTCCTTAGTATATACAGAACTAAAGAACCCTTTCAGTAGCTCTGCTTTCTCTATATCGCCTGTGACAACCTCCCCATTATCATTATTAAGGGGTCCTACATGCTCTGTCCTTGGTTTTTTTGCATTTAAATATCTAAAAAGATATTTAGGGTTAGTTTTGCTTTCTTTGGCCACCTGTCTCTCATTTAGAATTTTTACTGTTTTTATTACATTTTTACAGATTTTATTAAGCTCCTTGTACTGTTTAAATGTTATAGCTGAGGAGTAAATATCAAAGGAATCATTAGGTACAAAGGAAAAGCCTTTTTCTAGGACTTGTAGCTGTGGAGTAGAAAGAATTGTCCCTGAGTAATTGTATATCAGATAAGTGTTACGCCGAGCGCTCCGGGTCCCCGTTCCTCCCCGGAGCGCTCGCCTCATCTTCGTTGTTGCAGCGCCCCGGTCAGATCCACTGACCGGGTGCGCTGCGGTCCCGCCTTCAGCCGGGATGCGATTCGCGATGCGGATAGCGCCCGCTCGCGATGCGCACCCCGGCCCCCGTACCTGACTCGCTCTCCCTCGGTCCTGTCCCGGCGCGCGCGGCCCCGCTCCCTAGGGCGCGCGCGCGCCGGGTCTCTGCGATTTAAAGGGCCAGTGCACCAATGATGGTGCCTGGCCCAATCTTCCCAATTAGCTTAATTGGCTCCCACCTGTGCACTCCCCTATATCTAGTCACTTCCCCTGCACTCCCTTGCCGGATCTTGTTGCACTTGTGCCTAGTGAAAGCGTTCCCTTGTCTGTTCCTAGTCCGTGTTCCTGACCTCCTGCCGTTGCCCCTGACTACGATCCTTGCCGCCTGCCCCCGACCTTCTGCTACGTCCGACTTTGCTTCTGCCTACTCCCTTGTACCTCGCCTATCTTCAGCAACTTCAGCAGCCAGAGAGGTGAGCCGTTGCTAGTGGATACGACCTGGTCACTACCGCCGCAGCAAGACCATCCCGCTTTGCGGCGGGCTCTGGTGAAAACCTGTAGTGGCTTAGAACCGGTCCACTAGCGCGGTCCTCGCCATCCCTCTCTGGCACAGAGGATCCACTACCTGCCAGCCGGCATCGTGACAGTAGATCCGGCCATGGATCCCGCTGAAGTTCCTCTGTCAGTTATCGCTGACCTAACCACGGTGGCCGCCCAGCAAGCCCGACAGATCGCCCTTCTAACCAGTCAGCTGTCGGAAATGTCCACCATTTCGCACCAACTTCAGTCGCAACTTCTCCAGCAATCTTCTCCTCCGCCAGCTCCTGCACCTCCTCCGCAGCGAGTGGCCACTCCTAGCCTCTGCCTGTCCTTGCCGGACAAATTTGATGGGGACTCTAAGTATTGCCGTGGCTTTCTTTCGCAATGTTCCCAGCACTTGGAGATGATGTCGGACCAGTTTCCTACTGAAAGGTCTAAGGTGGCTTTCGTGTTCTGCCTTCTGTCTGGAAAAGCCCTGTCATGGGCCGCACCGCTCTGGGACCGCAATGACCCCGTCACTGCCTCTGTACACTCCTTCTTCTCGGAAATTCGAAGTGTCTTTGAGGAACCTGCCCGAGCTTCTTCAGCCGAGATTGCCCTGCTGAACCTGGCCCAGGGTGTTTCTTCCGTTGGCGAGTACGCCATTCAGTTCCGTGCTCTTGCTTACGAGTTGTCCTGGAATAGTGAGGTTCTCTGCGCGACCTTTAAAAAAGGCCTATCCAGCAACATTAAAGATGTTCTGGCCGCACGAGAGACTCCTGCTGACCTACATGAACTCATTCATCTTGCCACTCGCATTGACATGCGTTCTTCCGGATGGCGTCTGGAGCTTCGCCTGGATATGGACTTTGTTCGCACGAAGCGTTTTTTCTCCCCGGCTCCTCTCTCCTCTGGTCCTCTGCAATCTGTTCCTGTGCTTCCCGCCGCGGAGGCTATGCAAGTTGACCGGTCTCGCTTGACACCTCAAGAGAGGACACGACGCCGCATGGAGAATCTTTGCCTGTACTATGCCGGTACCGAACACTTCCTGAAGGATTGTCCTATCCGTCCTCCCCGCCTGGAAAGACGTACGCTGACTCCGCACAAAGGTGACACAGTTCTTGATGTCAACTCTGCTTCTCCACGCCTTACTGTGCCTGTGCGGATATCTGCCTCTACCTTCTCCTTCTCTACTATGCTCTTCTTGGATTCCGGATCTGCAGGAAAATTTTTTTTGGCCTCTCTCATCAACAGGTTCTACGTTCCTGTGACCAGTCTCGCCAGACCCCTCTACATCTATTGTTTTTACAATAAAAGATTGGACTGTCTCGTACGTTTCCACACAGAACCCCTCCTAATTTGCATCGGACCTCATCACGGAAAAATTGAGTTTTTTTTCCTCAGGTTCTTTGGCCCCAAGAAGAGGGGGAGACCCAAGGGGGGGGGTACTGTTACGCCGAGCGCTCCGGGTCCCCGTTCCTCCCCGGAGCGCTCGCCTCATCTTCGTTGTTGCAGCGCCCCGGTCAGATCCACTGACCGGGTGCGCTGCGGTCCCGCCTTCAGCCGGGATGCGATTCGCGATGCGGATAGCGCCCGCTCGCGATGCGCACCCCGGCCCCCGTACCTGACTCGCTCTCCCTCGGTCCTGTCCCGGCGCGCGCGGCCCCGCTCCCTAGGGCGCGCGCGCGCCGGGTCTCTGCGATTTAAAGGGCCAGTGCACCAATGATGGTGCCTGGCCCAATCTTCCCAATTAGCTTAATTGGCTCCCACCTGTGCACTCCCCTATATCTAGTCACTTCCCCTGCACTCCCTTGCCGGATCTTGTTGCACTTGTGCCTAGTGAAAGCGTTCCCTTGTCTGTTCCTAGTCCGTGTTCCTGACCTCCTGCCGTTGCCCCTGACTACGATCCTTGCCGCCTGCCCCCGACCTTCTGCTACGTCCGACTTTGCTTCTGCCTACTCCCTTGTACCTCGCCTATCTTCAGCAACTTCAGCAGCCAGAGAGGTGAGCCGTTGCTAGTGGATACGACCTGGTCACTACCGCCGCAGCAAGACCATCCCGCTTTGCGGCGGGCTCTGGTGAAAACCTGTAGTGGCTTAGAACCGGTCCACTAGCGCGGTCCTCGCCATCCCTCTCTGGCACAGAGGATCCACTACCTGCCAGCCGGCATCGTGACAATAAGTTTTTATTTGTATCTCAGGTAATTATTTTTCACTCTTGAGTAAGAGCTTCTAGTGTTTTCTTCCTGTCCTCTGTTTCTTGCGCCTTTTCCTTTGCAATCTCCATATGTTTTGTTCACACAGGGCGTCGGTCTATTTTTTGGCTGTTGATTCCTTTGGAAGGTGGAAGAGTTCAGGTAAGCTTACTCCGCATGTTGAAGCAGTTCTATTTCTGAGCCATCAGTACAATTACCTGTACCTCCGGCGTCCGAAGAGCTGAAGCTGACATTTTTCTTTTCTTTATCATGTTTTTGGTGGTCATGTTTTCTAAGAGTCGACTTCGGTCTATTTTCATAATTACAATGCCATGTATAGACCTTGTTTGTGGTGTAGTTTTTCAGGTCCTGTAACATTTCGATTCTTTCATGTTGTTATAGATAGTTCCAGTTTTTGTAGAGATTGATGCATATTTTAATGTAGTAATTTCAATTCTTTAAGGTTCAACTCTATAAGGTTGTATTGATGTGTGTAGGCTGTTGAGGAGGCCATATAGTGGCTGAATGACACAGTTTGGATGTGGCTGAAGCATGAGGAGACCAAATAGTTTCTGAATGACACAGCGTGGAGGTGTTGGCAGCACGAGGAGACCATATAGTGGCTGAATGACACAGCGTGGAAGTGTTGGCAGCATGAGGAGACCATATAGTGGCTAAATGACACAGCGTGGGGGTGTTGGCAGCATGAGGAGACCATATAGTGGCTGAATGACACAGCTTGGATGTGGCTGAAGCATGAGGAGACCATATAGTGTCTGAATGACACAGCGTGGATGTGTTGGTTGCATGAGGAGACCATATAGTGGCTGAATGACACAGCGTGGAGGTGTTGGCAGCATGAGGAGACCATATAGTGGCTGAATCACACAGTATGGAGGCGTTGGCAGCATGAGGAGACCATACAGGGGATGAATGACACAGCTTGGAGGTGTTGGCAGCATGAGGAGACCATATAGTGGCTGAATGACACAGCGTGGAGGTGTTGGCAGCATGAGGAGACCATACAGTGGCTGAATGACACATCTTGGATGTGGCTGATGCAAGAAGAGACCATGTAGTGGCTAATTGACACAGTATGGAGGTGTTGGCAGCATGAGGAGACGATAGAGTGACTGAATGAAACAGCGTGGAGGTGTTGGCAGCATGAGGAGACCATATAGTGGCTGAATGACACAGTGTGGAAGTGTGGGCAGCATGAGGAGACCATATAGTGGCTGAATGACACAGTGTGGAGGTGTTGGCAGCATGAGGAGACCTGGAGCTGGCAGCAGCATGAGTAGACACTAGGGCTTCACAATCCCTAAGATTAAAAGATGAATTTTGAAATTTAAATTGAAGATTTATGGTAGCTAGTGCTACCATAATTTTTTTTAGGCCTAGACCCATGCCCAGCACATCAGTAAACCATATATTGGCTGAATGACACAGCCTGGAGGTGGCTGAAGCATGAGGAGACCACATAGTGGCTGAATGACACAGCCTGGAGTAGACTGAAGCATGAGGATACCATATAGTGTCTGAATGGCACAGCCTGGAGTTGGCAGAAGCATGAGGAGACCATTGAAATTTTAACTCCCAAGTTTTAGAGTCCTGGGCCCCGGTGTGTGGGTACAAAAGACCAAATTTAACAAAGAGTCACATGTCACATGACAGCACAATGACATCAGCAGGAGAAGACCATAGAGCAGCACAATGACAGAGCCTGGAGGTGTTAGCATTAGCATGAGGAGACCATATAGCAGCACAATGACAGAGCCTTGAGGTGGTAGCATTAGCATGAGGAAACCATAGAGCAGAACAATGACAGAGTCTTGAGGTGGCAACAGCAGCACGAGGGCCATGCCAACTGAGGGTTGAGTCAGAGGAACCAACCGACTATTGCCTGGAGGTGTCGGATGTCACTTGAGATGAAGTGGATGATAGAGTGACACGACTGCTAGCTGACACTGACACTCAGACCTCTCACTGCGACTCCGGCTGACACACGCCCCTACTCTGCTGTGACCTCTGATGAATTTAGGCCTCTGCCACTCCACTGTGCACGTCCTGATACTACTCTGCCTGACATACTTATTGCGTATATCAGGGGAGTACACTATGCTTCACTACGCTTAAAACAGTATTTGTCTAGAACAGCAGTAGGTGTGTACTATTAGCTATCCTTTCACAGTATTTAGGCCCTTGACAGATTAACAGGTACAAAACAGTACACTACTTAGATGTAGGTATGTGGTATACAATTATGAGGGCAGAAAAATATGCTACAGTACACTTAAAAAGTTCCTAAGTACAATGCCAGCCGGTGAGTACTTTTGCCTCGATTATCACAGTATGTGGGCCCTTGAAAGATTAACAGGTACACAATAGTACACTACTTAGATGTAGGTATGTGTTATCAGGTATTAGTCCCATTCCATTAGTCCCAATAACTCAATAACTACAATAAGCCCCATTAACTCAAAAAATACCGTTAGCCCCAATAACTTAAATAACAACGTTAGACGCAATAACGCAAAAAATCCCATTAGCCCCAATCACTTAAATAATAACGTTAGACCCAATAAAGTAAATGTAAGCAAATCTCCAGGGCCGGATGGACTACACCCAAGAGTTCTTAGAGAGGTAAGTTCAGTAATATCTGTACCCTTGTTCATGATATTTAGAGATTCTCTGGTGTCTGGTATTGTGCCAAGGGACTGGCGCAAGGCGAATGTGGTGCCAATCTTCAAAAAGGGCTCTAGGTCTTCGCCAGGCAATTATAGACCGGTAAGTCTAACGTGCATTGTGGATAAATTGTTTGAAGGACTTATAAGGGATGACATACAGGAATACATAGGGGATAATAGTACTATAAGTGATAGCCAGCATGGGTTTACTGAGGATAGAAGTTGTCAAACCAATCTAATTTGCTTTTATGAAGAGGTGAGTAGAAGCCTTGACAGAGGAATGGCTGTGGATATAGTGTTTCTGGCTTTTGCCAAAGCGTTTGATACTGTCCCTCACAGAAGTCTGACAGGTAAGTTAAGGTCCTTGGGCTTGGAAACTTTAGTTTGTAACTGGATTGAACACTGGCTCATGGATCGTACCCAGAGAGTGGTGGTCAATGATTCGTACTCTGATTGGTCCCCGGTTATTAGTGGTGTACCCCAAGGTTCAGTACTGGGCCCGCTGCTGTTTAATTTATTTATCAATGATATAGAGGATGGTATTAACAGCTCTGTTTCTATCTTTGCAGATGACACCAAGCTTTGTAGCACGGTACAGTCTATAGAGGATGTGCATAAGTTACAAGATGACTTGGATAGACTAAGCGTCTGGGCATCCACTTGGCAAATGATGTTCAATGTGGATAAATGTAAAGTTATGCATCTGGGTACTAAGAACATGCATGCATCGTATGTCTTAGGGGGGATTAAACTGGCAGAGTCACTGGTAGAGAAGGATCTGGGTGTACTTGTAGATCACAGACTACAGAATAGCATGCAATGTCAGGCTGCTGCTTCCAAAGGCGGCAGGATATTGTCATGTATAAAAAGAAGCATGGACTCGAGGGACAGTTACATAATACTCCCCCTTTATAAATCATTGGTACGGCCTCACCTGGAATATGCTGTTCAGTTTTGGTCGCCTGTTCATAAAAGGGACACTGCGGAGTTGGAAAGGGTGCAGAGACGCGCGACTAAACTAATATGGGGCGTGGAACATCTTAGCTATGAGGAGCGATTAAAGGAGTTACAATTGTTTAGTCTTGAGAAGAGACGTTTAAGGGGGATATGATAAACGTATATAAGTATATAAATGGCCCATACAAAAAATATGGAGAAAAACTGTTCCAGGTTAACCCCCCCCCCCCACAAAGGACGAGGGGGCACTCCCTCCGTCTGGAGAAGAGAAGGTTTAGTCTAAAGGGGCGACACGCCTTCTTTACCGTGAGGACTGTGAATTTATGGAACAGTCTACCTCAGGAACTGGTCACAGCAGGAACAATTAACAGCTTTAAAACAGGGTTAGATACATTCCTGGAACAAAGTAACATTAATGCTTATGCAGAATTATAAAACTACATCCCTTTCCCTTATCCCCTTACACCCTTCCCTTCAATTCCCTGGTTGGACTTGATGGACGTATGTCTTTTTTCAACCATACTAACTATGTAACTATATACTAACTATGTAACTATGTAACACCAGCCAGTGATTACTTTTGCCTAGACTTTCACAGTATGTAGGCCTTTGACAGATTAACAGGTACAAAATAGTACACTACTTAGATGTATGTATGTGGTATGCAATTATGAGGGCAGAAAAATGCGCTACAGTACGCTTAAAAGTATGTATTTTTGCACAATACCAGCAGGACACAACAGTGCTGCAGCACAAAAAAAGCTGTATACTGAACACAAAATTGCACTCTGTCAAATACTATTAGGAATGGACTGCTAGATATTATACCATCTACTGACTAGTATAACCAGCAGATAATTTGTTGTGAAACAAAGACACAGAATTGCGCTGCAAAATTATTCCTGCCTCCTCTGCTAAGGTTTATGAAGTTGAGGCAGCTTGTTGAAATGTATGAGGCAACACATCGCTATCTGCCCCTCTCTTTAATACAATGCTGAAGAAAGTGACTGGGAAGTTAATGGCTGCAGTAAAAATCCTTTTTAGCAGGAAAAACAATTACTTCTGTCCACCAGAACGCTGATGTGACTAGGATGTGAAACTCTGCTGCAATGAGCTTTTCTGTGTAACACACACAGGGATGTCTGTATGCAGTTTAATGAATGATATCATGAGCTGAAAAATGGCTGCAGAATATATAGGGCTGTGACATCACAGTGGTGACTGGCTGCTGATAGACTGCATCCTGCATGTGATTCAGGGTCGTCCCGCCTACTTCCCTTCCCACCTTGCCTTCCCACCTTCCCAGTGTTCCTTGCCCCATGTACATGATCCGCCATTTTAGGATATTCGCAATCATTGTGAATCGAATATTTCATGAAATTGATAACAAATTTGGTTCTTCAGCTTCGATTCACTCATCTCTAGTGACATTATTTAAAGGAGCATTTTGTAAGTGTGTGTTCCCATCTGATGTTAAAGTCCTCATTGTAAGTAGTAGTAGTAGATCGTTTGCATATTCTAAGTCCACAGGGTATCATAGACTTTTCAATATATTGTTTATGTGTGGTTGCATCCCACCATACTTTAAGTTGTTGAGTCTTACCATGTTGTAAGTGCCACATCAAAAGTTTAAGGTCAAAACACATGGTATATCAGTGTCCACGGGAAAACATCAGCAATACTTTGAATTCTAACATCATTTTTAAGTATGGAAAAATCTGCCTGTATAGTTTTGGTTTCTGGTGTATCCATTTGGCAACGAGTGTATATGTAACAATATAAAGGAAAAAACCTTGTAATTTCAATAGTAAAGGTATATAAGGTGCATTAGTAATAATTCCTGTGTGAATCAAATATAGTTTCTGAAAATGGCAAGCACGGCTCTTAATGCGGTTAATGTGAATAGTAAGATCAATGAATGCCGAGTCAGCTCACCCTTCCATGGTTTCAGTAGTAACACAGGAGACCATTTGTTGGAACCACAGTTGATTGCTGGGCCGGATCCCAGGTAGGAATACAGGAAAGGATAGAAATGGTTTCCAGCTTCCATAAAATGAAAAAGTTATATTTCAATCCATAAAAAATACGAAGCACAAAAAAGAGTGCAGATTAAAAGCCAAATGAAATGCCAAAGCATTTCGGGGAGTTCGTGAGAGCCAGGAGGTTATCCTCTAAACAAAAGGACTACATTGCCACATGTACAGATAGTACACCTTAAAAACAGGGGATATAAGGAATCGGGATATCATAAGAGCACAAGTGCATCGTAAATTCTAAACCAGAGGGACACTATTTGAGAAATAAAATAATGAAAGCTGAACCGTTGTCCAAATCTGACCTTCCAACCCTGTAGAGTGTACAATTGAACCAAATTAAGGAAATTATTCTGCACCACTTGCCTGTTTTACATCACAATTAACTTTTATCTAAAATAATAATGGAAGGCATCAGAATTGTTCCCCGTAAGGGTAAATCATTATATAACCACCTTTCCCTCAGTGACTTTACCTCTATAAATGACAAGAAAACTAAAAGAATGTAAAGGAAACTGCAAATGTACCCATACAAGATGTAACATCTGCAAATTTATGCATGTCCCCCCCCCCCCCCGCATCCAATCACTATCTACTAATGCCTCCTATGAAATAAAGACCTCCCATGTTATATATTCTGCAACCTGCCGTATATGCAATTTTCAATACACAGGATGCACATCACGTAAATTAAAAACAAGAATTGCGGAACAGTTACAAATGCCACATGATCTGAATAGGACCCATCTTTCTATGTCAGGACTGACGAAACACTTCCATGAAAAGCATGCAGGAGATCTATCAAGTCTGAATGTTCAAGGCATCGAAAAGGTTAAAGGGGTATTCCAGGCAAAACCTTTTTTTATATATATGAACTGGCTCCGGAAAGTTAAACAGATTTGTAAATTATTTCTATTAAAAAATCTTAATCCTTCCAATAGTTATTAGCTTCTGAAGTTTTCTGTCTAACTGCTCAATGATGATGTCACGTCCATGGAGCTGTGCATGATGGGAGAATATCCCCATAGGAACTGCACAGCTCCCGGGACGTGAGTCATCAGAGAGCAGTTAGACAGAAAACAACAACTCAACTTCAGAAGCTAATAACTATTGGAAGGATTAAGATTTTTTAATAGAAGTAATTTACAAATCTGTTTAACTTTCTGGAGCCAGTTGATATATAAAAAAAAAGTTTTGGCCTGAAATACCCCTTTAAACTTCCTAGTAGAGGTGGAGACTGGGGGCAACTGATATTCAGACGGGATCCTCCGCCTGGACATCAGATTCCCACGGGGACTGAACTATAAGAATGATCTTTTATATATACATATATATATATATATATATAGGTATTCCTAACTTCTCCTCCCTGGTTTCTGCCCGGACCAACAAAGCAGTGGATGCGAAGGCATAGTCAGCTTTATTAAGCTAAAAGATTTTGCAGCGACCCCTGTTCCCAATCACTAAGACACTTCTAAACAGTTCTTCACAGTGGATACCTCTTCTGCCAAAGCAAGAGTGATCCTACTACAGAAAAATTGCAAGGGGAAGTTTGTTACCTGCGATTTCTTCTCCAAACTCTTCTCTAAAGCATAGAAAAAATACACTATTGGAGATTATGAGTTACTTTTTGTAAAGTTAGCCTTAGAGGCATAGAGATAGCTCCTAGAGGGCACTCTGCCTCTGGAGGTTATATAAACAGACCACAGGCGTGTCTGCACAGTGGCTGAATCCTCAACAAGCCTGGTGGGTACTCTTCTTTGCAAGGTTCATACTCTTCCCTGATCTTTCAACCCTGCAGACATGTTGGAAGAACCTCAACACATTGCTGATCCTGTGTGTCTAGTCTATGTGGTTACTGTCCAGGTGAATGAAATCCCCTGAGGAAAGAATTATGGGGGAGATTTATCAAAACCAGTCAGAAGCAACCAATCAGATTGCTTTTTTCATTTTGCAGAGGCCTTGTTAAAAATGAAAGAAGCAATCTGATTGGTTGCTGTGAGCAACTGGCCAATTTTTCCTCTGCACAGGTTTTCATAAATCTCCACCTATGTCCCTCTTGCCAAGAGTAAAGGAATTCTCAAATAGGGATATTGGGGGAGATTTATCAAAACCTGTGTAGAGGAAAAGTTGCCCAGTTGCCCATAGCAACCAATCAGATTGCTTCTATCATTTTAAAGAGGCTTTTTTAAAAAAAATTAAAGAAGTAATCTAATTGGCTGCCATGGGCAACTGGGCAGCTTTTCCTCTGGACATGTTTTGATAAATCTTCCCCACTGCTCTTAATATGCTGGTCACCCTAGAGTACAAAAGCCATTAACTTGTTGTCTCGCCATTACTGGTGGCCTACCCTGCCTAAAGATGCCTGGGAGTGTATGTGTGTGTACCTGTACCATCTGTAAGATGCAGTACTGTAACGTCAGTGGTTGGCATCTGCCGGCATACTGTTTGTCGCTCACCAACTGCGTTCTCTTCTCCACATTTTCACTGTATACCTCAGTACTGTTACTTCAACAAGAATCATTAAAGGGGTTATCCAGGAATAGAAAAACACAGCTACTTTCTTTCAAAAATCGCTACCGTCTGTCTCCAGGTTGGGTGTGGTTTGGCAGCTCAGTTCCATTGAAGTGAAGGAGCCAAGTTGTAAAACCACACCCAACCCGGAGACAGACGTGAGGCTGTTTTTGAAAGATATTTGCTGTGCTTTTCTTTTCCTGGATAACCACTTTAAAGAGAGAACCAGATGACACACAATTAGATCGCAGTATTTTGGTTCAGATCGCAGTATTTTGGTTCAGATCATAGTTGTGGTATCTTATTCTTTATTCAAAACAACATAAAAGCAGAGTTGCGTGTCAGGCAGGTATTCAGGCGCCTCCGCGTGGAGGTGACAGCTGTATCGCACTTCCGTGCTTCTTCAGACCATACCCACTCCTGGCGTGTTGCCGGTAAAAATACCTGCGTGACGTCTTGGGAAGTGGTGGGGACTTGTATTGAAAACACACAAAATGTGAAAAAGTGAGTATAAAATATTAAAAACAAGTCTCACGCTGGAGTATATAAAGCAGATGCTAGAATTCATACAAAAATACTTAAATCCAGTTTATTGTTCATGCCCAGGTTCCCCAGGGCTTCTGTGCACATGATCCAACGAGCTTCTGATTGCAGGAGAGATTTACGTCTGTCCACTCCGTCTTTATAATTAACTCTTTCTATACCGAAGAATTTTAAATCAAGTGGGTTACCATTGTGTGCTTGCCACATATGTTCTATAATTCTCGGTGATCCTTTCTTGCTACGTAATGAGTACAGATGCTCGCAGAATCTGATGTGCATGGCTCTGGTTGTGCTTCCGATATAAAATCCTCCGCATGTGCAGATCAGCCCACAGACTACAAAGGTAGTTTTGCAACAGATAAAGTCCCTAACTTGTACTGTAATGCCTCCTACTTTAACAAAAGAATTACCAATTAATTGCGGGCACCATTTACAGCCACCACATTTATGATTACCTTTTAAATTTAACCAATTTTTTGTTTCTTTTTTTGTGGAGGGCACAAATTTACTGTTAGTTAAGATGTCGCCTAAATTTTTTGTTCTTCATAGGATTTTGTTTAGTATAATCGGATAGTAATTGATAATTTTTTTATAAAAAACCAATGTTTGTTGATAGCAGTTTTTATCGTATCAGCCAGTGGTCTGTATTTAAAGGAGAATGTAAATCTCTCTGACTTTTTTACTCCTTTTTGTTCTTAAATTTGAGTAGGTCTGTTATATTTTGTTTAGACGCTCTAGTATATGCCTTTTCTAGCACTTTTTTGGGGTATCCTTTGGCTGATAGTCTGTTCGCTAATTCCAGGGCTTGTTTTTTAAAACCTGACTCGGTGTTATTAATCCTCTTTAATCTTAACATTTGTCTATAGGGAATGGCTGACTTAACATGTTCTGGGTGATAACTGTTATGCCGAGCGCTCCGGGTCCCTGCTCCTCCCCGGAGCGCTCGCGGCGCTCTCCTCTCTGCAGCGCCCGGTCAGACCCGCTGACCGGGAGCGCTGCACTGACATTCACGACGGGGATGCGATTCGCATAGCGGGACGCGCCTGCTCGCGAATCGCATCCCAAGCCACTTACCCGTCCCGGTCCCCGGCTGTCACGTTCTGGCGCGCGCGGCTCTGCTCTCTAGAGCGCGCACGCGCCAGCTCTCTAAGATTTAAAGGGCCAGTGCACCAATGATTGGTGCCTGGCCCAATCAGTCTAATTAGCCTCCACCTGCTCCCTGCTCATATAACCTCACTTCCCCTTCACTGCTTTGCCGGATCTTGTTGCCATTGTCCCAGTGAAAGCGTTCCTTGTGTGTCCCAAGCCAGTGTTCCAGACCTCTTGCCGTTGCCCCTGACTACGATCCTTGCTGCCTGCCCTGACCTTCTGCTACGTCCGACCTTGCTCTTGCCTAATCCCTTGTACCGCGCCTATCTCAGCAGTCAGAGAGGTTGAGCCATTGCCGGTGGATACGACCTGGTTGCTACCGCCGCTGCAAGGCCATCCCGCTTTGCGGCGTGCTCTGGTGAATACCAGTAGCAACTTAGAACCGGTCCGCCGGCACGGTCCACGCCAATCCCTCTCTGACACAGAGGATCCACCTCCAGCCTGCTGGAGTTGCCTGCTGTAGGCTTTCTGTACCCAGTAGTTATTAACCCGTCGTTACTAGTGGAAACCAAAACATCGAGAAATTCTAGATGAGTCGTGCTGGTTTTATATGTAAATTTTAAATTTCTATCATTGGTTGAAATGTGATCAACAAAATCCGCAAAGTCTGTCTCTGACCCTGTCTAGATGATAAAAACATCATCTACAAAACGGGTATATAATTTCCTAAATTTAAAAAAAGGATTTGATGTAGAAAAAATAAAATCTCTTTCAAAACAGGATACAAAAAGATTTGCAAAGGTGCAGGCCACCGGAGTGCCCATGGCAACTCCCGAGGTTTGTCTGTACCATTCTTCATTAAACGTAAATGCGTTATTTTCTAAAATAAATGACAATGCTTTGCAGATGAAGTCGACCACTTTCATGTCTTTATTAGATCGTTTCACGAGACTATGTATACAATTTACCCATACAATTTGTGGAATACTAGTATAAAGTGATTCGATATCGATGGATGCCAATAAGCGTCCATCGATCCAATCTTGTTCTTTTAAGAGGGCTAGAAATTCATTTGTATCTTTTATGATGGCTGGGGCATCTTTAACCAAAGGTCTCAGCAAAAAGTCAATGTATCTTGATATGTATTTGGTTATGGAGCCCACCCCGGACACAAAAGGGCGTTCGCGGGGGGGGGGGGCTTCCAAACTTTTATGTATTTTTGGTAGAAAATACCACGTAGATGGTTTAGGGAGTCAGTTAGTAATTTTACAGCCATGTTTTTAGAGAGAATCCCTTCAGAGACAGCATCTCTGAGGAGGGTTTGTAGTTTGGATTTTATTCTTATGGTAGGATTACATTTTAATTTTTCATAGTTAGCTGCATTATCAAGTTGTCTTTTTGCTTCTTTTATATAGTACTCTTCTGTCAAGAGCACTAGATTCCCACCTTTATCTGCTCTTTTAAATACTATATTTTTAAGGATCTTAACCAGGCTAATGCTTGTTTTTAATTTTCTGATAATGTATTATTATCTGTAGGATATTTAAGGGCTTTTAGATCTTCCATCACTTTTATGTGGAATAGGTCCATGTTACTGCCCGGCATGATAGGAGGGCAGAAGCTAGATCTAGTACCACCTAGAAAAATGTCATTATGCGTGGTATCTATGGCATTGGATTGCATGTTCCCCCCCCCATCAATTCAACAAGATCAGTGAGGCATTGTATATCCATCTCTTCTGTGCCTTCCTTGAGGATAAATCCCAGGGGACCAATAGAGACGGGTAATTCGGCCTCTTTTTTTTGTTGTTCCATCGGAACATTCACACCCTTATTTGCAAAAAAAAATTTTAAATTACATTTTCTTAGGGATTTGAAGAGGTCGATTTCGAATTGCGTGAGACAGAACTCTTCGGGGAAACAGAAATTCAAACCCTTTGTCAAAACCGCACATGCTGTATCATTCAATTTAACCGATGTAAGGTTAACAATGGCTGTATTAGGGGGGTCTGGGCTAGGAACTGAGGAGTCAGTTATTATTGGAAGGTCAGCCATTCCCTATGGACAAATGTTAAGATTAAAGAGGATTAATAACACAGAGTCAGGTTTTAAAAAACAAGCCCTGGAATTAGCGAACAGACTATCAGCCAGAGGATACCCAAAAAAAGTGCTAGAAAAGGCATATACTAGAGCGTCTAAACAAAATAGAACAGACCTACTCAAATCTAAGAACCAAAAAGGAGTAAAAAAGTCAGAGAGATTTACATTCTCCTTTAAATACGGACCACTGGCTGATACGATAAAAACTACTATCAATAAACATTGGTTTTTATTAAAAAATGATCCATTACTATCCGATTATACTCAACAAAATCCTATGATTGCATTTAGAAGGACAAAAAATTTAGGCGACACCTTAACTAACAGTAAAGAAGCAAAAAATTGGTTAAATTTAAAAGGTAACCATAAATGTGGTGGCTGTAAATGGTGCCCGCAATTAATTGGTAATTATTTTGTTAGTAGGAGGCATTACAGTACAAGTTAGGGACTTTATCTGTTGCAAAACTACCTTTGTATTCTATGGGTTGATCTGAACATGCGGACGATTTTATATCGGAAGAACAACCAGAGCCAAGCACATCAGATTCCGTGAGCATCTGTACTCATTACGTAGCAAGAAAGGATCACCGAGAATTATAGAACATATGTGGCAAGCACGCAATGGTAACCCACTTGATTTAAAATTCTTTGGTATAGAAAGAGTTAATCATAAAGACGGAGTGGACAGATGTAAATCTCTCCTGCAATCAGAAGCTCGTTGGATCATGTGCACGGAAGCCCAGGGGAACCTGGGCATGAACGATAAACTGGATTTAAGTATTTTTGTATGAACTCTAGCATCTGCTTTATATACTCCAGCGTGGGACTTGTTTTTAATATTTTATACTCACTTTTTCACATTTTGTGTGTTTTCAATACAAGTCCCCACCGCTTCCCATGACGTCACACAGGTATTTTTACCGGCAACATGCCAGGAGTGGGTATGGTCTGAAGAAGCACGGAAGTGCGATACAGCTGTCACTTCCACGCGGAGGCTCTCGGCGTTCTTGCCTGAATGCATGCCTGACACGCAACTCTGCTTTTATGTCGTTTTGAATAAAGAATAAGATACTACGACTATGATGAGCCATCTGATTTTCTTTCCATTGGAATATCTGAAGCTTTCTGCCTTTTCATTTGATTGAGCACCACCGCAAGTCTAGTTATTCACCAGTTCAACAACGTTTTGTGTCAGACTATCAGCAGTGCCGGTCTATATCTCACCTCACAGATTTGAACTTTGCTATTTCACCTGAGCACGCTGAATCTATTAGTCTAACCTTGCTAGGTTGGGTCTGTGTATCAGACGCCGCGTCACCTGTCCTATAATGGACGAAGACGGAACCACAACAGGTGATAACATGGACACTTCCAATGCAGTGTCAGCAGGGCGGCAGGACGCCGAGGAATTCTTTACAATCTGCAATGCTAAAGACGTTCTACACATAATGAGCATTAAAAGTCTCGAACAAAAAATACACCATTTGGCTGACAAAGAAATGCGCCTATATTGTACAGTTACATAGTTACATAGTTACATAGTTAGTACGGTCGAAAAAAGACATATGTCCATCAAGTTCAACCAGGGATTGAACTGATCCCACGAGGCTTAAGAAATTTCAAACAACCATCTCAATACTTAGAAGACAACTCTTTCATACAAGCGTGGAAAGATGTACATTTAGCATATTCCCGGAATATGCTTATCTTGCCACGGCCTCGTAACGAAACTGAATATACAACAGTAACAGAAGCCCTATGTAAAGCCAAACGAGAACTTCAGTCAAGAATATCTGAAACACAATTTCAGAATTTTATAAAAAATCTAGATAAAAAATTAGCAACCCTACAAATCAACATTAAGGAACAAAAACTTGACAAATTTGTTCGCGATAAGACAGACTTTGATTCAGAAAAAATCTTTTCATGTTACAATGCCAGAAACACAAAACCATACAGTATCAATAAAAAAGGCTGGAAAACAAATCCACAAAAACATCGCGAGTGGAAAGATGACAACAAACGTGCAACTTACAAGAATATTCCTAATAAAATAGATTTTCTGACTACAGAATCAGAATCTTCAGATGAAATGGAACCATCTACTTCAACCAAACCTCAAACTCAAATGCAAGCCGACTGAAAAAATCAAAAAGAGAATCCTCCTTTAGAAGACGCATCCGGCGTGGTCGGGGAAGAAAGAAACCCCCCCCCAAAAAAAGACATACAAATTCAAGAAACATGTAGCCTTCCAATAATAACTGACTCCTCTGAAAATCCTAGCCTAGACCCTCCTAATACAGCCATTGTTAACCTTACGTCGGTTAAATTGAATGATACAGCATGTGCGGTTTTGACAAAGGGTTTGAATTTCTGTTTCCCCGAAGAGTTCGATCTCACACAATTCGAAATCGACCTCTTCAAATCCCTAAGAAAATTAAATAAATTTTTTTTTTTTGCAAATAAGGGTGTGAATGTTCCGATGGAACAACAAAAAAAAAAAAGAGGCCAAATTACCCGTCTCTATTGGTCCCCTAGGATTTCTCCCCGAGGAAGGCACAGAAGAGACGGATATACAATGCCTCACTGATCTTGTTGAATTGATGGGGGGGGGGGGGAACATGCAATCCAATGCCATAGATACCACGCATAATGACATTTTTCTAGGTGGTACTAGATCTAGCTTCTACCCTCCTATCACGCCGGGCAGTAACCTGGACCTATTCCACATAAAAGTGATGGAAGATCTAAAAGCCCTTAAATACCCTACAGATAATAATACATTATCAGAAAATGAAAAACAAGCATTAAGCTGGTTAAGATCCTTAAAAAATATAGTATTTAAAAGAGCAGATAAAGGTGGGAATCTAGTGCTCTTGACAGAAGAGTACTATATAAAAGAAGTAAAAAGACAACTTGATAATGCAGCTAACTATGAAAAATTAAAATGTAATCCTACCATAAGAATAAAATCCAAACTACAAACCCTCCTCAGAGATGCTGTCTCTGAAGGGATTCTCTCTAAAAACATGGCTGTAAAATTACTACCTGAATTCCCTAAACCACCTACGTGGTATTTTCTACCAAAAATACATAAAAGTTTGGAAGCCCCCCCCGGACGCCCTTTTGTGTCCGGGGTGGGCTCCATAACCGAATACATATCAAAATACATTGACTTTTTGCTGAGACCTTTGGTTAAAGATGCCCCAACCATCATAAAAGATACAAATGAATTTCTAGCCCTCTTAAAAGAACAAGATTGGATCGATGGACGCTTATTGGCATCCATCGATATCGAATCACTTTATACTAGTATTCCACAAATTGTGGAACGATTCGTGAAACAATCTAATAAAGACATGAAAGTGGTCAACTTCATCTGCAAAGCATTGTCATTTATTTTAGAAAATAACGCATTTACGTTTAATGAAGAATGGTACAGACAAACCTCCAGAGTTGCCATGGGCACTCCGGTTGCCTGCACCTTTGCAAATCTTTTTGTATCCTGTTTTGAAAGAGATTTCATTTTTTCTACATCAAATCCTTTTTTAAATTTATGAAATTATATACCCGTTTTGTAGATGATGTTTTTATCATCTGGACAGGGTCAGAGACAGACTTTGCGGATTTTGTCGATCACATTTCAACCAATGATAGAAATTTAAAATTTACATATAAAACCATCACGACTCATCTAGAATTTCTCGGTGTTTTGGTTTCCACTAGTAACGACGGGTTAATAACTACTGGGTACAGAAAGCCTACAGCAGGCAACTCCTTACTGCATTACAGTAGTTATCACCCAGAACACGTTAAGTCAGCCATTCCCTATGGACAAATGTTAAGATTAAAGAGGATTAATAACACAGAGTCAGGTTTTAAAAAACAAGCCCTGAAATTAGCGAACAGACTATCAGCCAGAGGATACCCAAAAAAAAGTGCTAGAAAAGGCATATACTAGTGCATCTAAACAAAATAGAACAGACCTACTCAAATTTAAGAACAAAAAAGGAGTAAAGAAGTCAGAGAGATTTACATTCTCCTTTAAATACGGACCACTGGCTGATACGATAAAAACTACTATCAATAAACATTGGTTTTTATTAAAAAATTATCCATTACTATGCAATTATACTTAACAAAATCCTATGATTGCATTTAGAAGAACAAAAAATTTAGGTGACACCTTAACTAACAGTAAATTTAAATTCATAAAGAAAAGGCGTCAAACAGGACATAAATATCACAAAGTATACATTATTAACATGAATCCAAAATGAAAAGACATTTAAAATAATTTAAAAGAATACATATATAGTAATAAACATGAATCCAAAGAGTGCTGAGAGAGAAACGGGGGCTATGCTTGTCTGCCAGGGGAAGGGTTAAATAATTAGTGCACAATAAGTATTGACTCCTGTGGATTAATGAAGGAGGCTGCTGCTCATATGTTGTAGATTAAATAATAGACTCTATTACTCTATTATTTAATCTACAACATATGAGCAGTAGCCTCCTTCATTAATCCACGGGAGTCAATACTTATTGTGCACTAATTATTTAACCCTTCCCCTGGCAGACAAGCATAGCCCCCGTTTCTCTCTCAGCACTCTTTGGATTCATGTTTATTACTATATATGTATTCTTTTAACCCCTTAAGGACTCAGGGTTTTTCCGTTTTTGCACTTTCGTTTTTTCCTCCTTACCTTTTAAAAATCATAACCCATTCAATTTTCCACCTAAAAATCCATATTATGGCTTATTTTTTGCGTCGCCAATTCTACTTTGCAGTGACATTAGTCATTTTACCCAAAAATGCACGGCGAAACGGAAAAAAAAATCATTGTGCGACAAAATCGGAAAAAAAACGCCATTTTGTAACTTTTGGGGGCTTCCGTTTCTACGCAGTGCATATTTCGGTAAAAATTACACCTTATCATTATTCTGTAGGTCCATACGGTTAAAATGATACCCTACTTATATAGGTTTGATTTTGTCGCACTTCTGGAAAAAATCATAACTACATGCAGGAAAATTTATACGTTTAAAAATGTCATCTTCTGACCCCTATAACTTTTTTATTTTTCCACGTACGGGGCGGTATGAGGACTCATTTTTTGCGCCGTGATCTGAAGTTTTTATTGGTATGATTTTGTTTTGATCTGACTTTTTGATCACTTTTTATTCATTTTTTAATGTTATTAAAAGTTACCAAAATACGCTTTTTTGGACTTTGGAATTTTTTTGCGCGTACGCCATTGACCGTACGGCTTAATTAATTATATATTTTTATAGTTCGGACATTTACGCACGCGGCGATACCACATATGTTTATATATTTTTTTTTTTACACTGTTTTATTTTTTTTATGGGAAAAGGGGGGTGATTCAAACTTTTCTTAGGGAAGGGGTTAAATGACCTTTATTAACACTTTTTTTTTACTTTTTTTTTGCAGTGTTATAGGTCCCATAGGGACCTATAACACTGCACACACTGATCTCTCATCCTGATCACAGGCGTGTATTAACACGCCTGTGATCAGCATTATCGGCGTTTGACTGCTCCTGCCTGGATCTCAGGCACGGAGCAGTCATTCGTCGATCGGACACCGAGGAGGCAGGTAAGAGCCCTCCCGGTGTCCGATCAGCTGTTCGGGACGCCGCGATTTCACCGCGGCGGTCCCGAACAGCCCGACTGAGCAGCCGGGATACTTTCAGTTTCACTTTAGAAGCGGCGGTCAGCTTTGACCGCCGCTTCTAAAGGGTTAATACCGCACATCGCCGCGATCGGCGATGTGTGGTATTAGCCGCGGGTCCTGGCCGTTGATTAGCGACGGGACCCACGCGATATGATGCGGGATCGCGGCGCGATCCCGCTTCATATCGCGGGAGCCGGCGCAGGACGTAAATATACGTCCTGCGTCGTTAAGGGGTTAAATTATTTTAAATGTGTTGTCATTTTGGATTCATGTTAATAAAGTATACTTTGTGATATTTATGTCCTGTTTGACGCCTTTTCTTTATGAATTTAATTTATGTCTTGTGGCTTAGGACCTACTGTGTGGGAATTTTTTATTTTGGTATCTTAACAGTAAATTTGTGCCCTCCACAAAAAAAGAAACAAAATATTGGTTACATTTAAAAGGTAACCATAAATGTGGTGGCTGTAAATGGTGCAAGCAATTAATTGGTAGTTCTTTTTTTAAAGTAGGAGGCATTACAGTACAAGTTAGGGACTTTATCTGTTGCAAAACTACCTTTGTAGTCTATGGGCTGATCTGCACGATTTTATATCGGAAGCACAACCAGAGCCATGCACATCAGATTCTGTACTCATTACGTAGCAAGAAAGGATCACCCAGAATTATAGAACATATGTGGCAAGCACACAATGGTAACCCACTTGATTTAAAATTCTTCGGTATAGAAAGAGTTAATCATAAAGACGGAGTGGACAGACGTAAATCTCTCCTGCAATCAGAAGCTCATTGGATCATGTGCACGGAAGCGCAGGGGAACCTGGGCATGAACGATAAACTGGATTTAAGTATTTTTGTATGAACTCTGCTTTATATACTCCAGTGTGAGACTTGTTTTTAATATTTTATACTCACTTTTTCACATTTTGTGTGTTTTCAATAAAAGTCCCCACCCCTTCCCATGACGTCACACAGGTATTTTTACCGGCAACACGCCAGGAGTGGGTATGGTCTGAAGACTGCTGTGGACTGCTATTTCTACTACTGCTGCAGTTTCTGCTTTTCCCTATTGGGGCCACATTTGAGAACTGGCTGCAACTTGATGGGACAGTGCTTGCTTCTCTAAAGTTTCCTTCCGCAATCCCTTTTAGGTACCAAATAAATAAGGTTACACCCATTTGCTGTTGTCCTTCTGATCCGTGTTCCTGACCTGTGCCTGTTTTCCTGATGTTTTCTCTTCTTATCTCTCAGTACCTTGCTGATTCTGCAGTAAATGATCAGACTGTCAACCATGCCTGTGCTCTCTTCAAGCCTGCACCACCTGGCTGTGTCTGAGCTTCTTAGCTTTGCTGTACTGTAGACTCAGTGATACTATTACAACATTTCAGTTCTGCTGTGCTGCATTGCTACAACTACAGCTCACCCCTCCATTGGATTGTTACATACATAGATGTAGAAATTGGCTATAGGTCTCTGTTTTGTATAGAGGGTTTTTGATATTGAAAATGAACATGCATGTGAAGAGTAGGAGTGGTAGTAGGAGTAGGAGTGGTCTGAAAAAGCAATTGGAGAGCATAAAATGCCTGTTACTATTGTATATCCATTGACGTCTGCTCCTGCTTGTGTATTCTTGTATTAAACCACTTGGATGGAATAAAACACTTTATTATTGGCAATCGTGGTGAGTGCTTGTACTATCGTCTTTTATATAAAACCATAAAAAAAACTATACTGGTTTGGATGCCTTGGATTCAATACCATAGATCTCAGGACACAGGACTGTAATTACCATTGTGGTCTTCTCTCATACTGTATATAGATAACTATGGACGATTGACCGTTTAACTTTTCAAATTTCAAATTATGTTACACAATGTATATCTGGCTTTGTATAACTTCTTATTTTGGTGTTCCCATGTTTCCTTGTTTACAAGTTGATGCTGCATACCATGTAGAAGATGCCTAGTTGTGTGACATCTATGTTATTCATTTACTACAAGTGCACTCATACCACCGCATTTGTGAAATGCTATTTTGTATACATTTTCTATTTAACTGAAATAAGTTAAAAAAAAAAATTCTAACACTTTGCATTGCCTATCTATGATATTGTTCAGGATTATCATGGCTGAATCATAAGAGCTAAGGTGTAGTATGGCTCCTATTTCTTTGTTGGGTGTATTTTTATTTCTCAACAGCAGACGGTATTTAAAAAAAATATGAAACGCTGTTTAATTAAAGTAGGAACAACTAGAACTTCACAAAAACACCTAACAGATTACGCAGTTATCTAAAAGCACTAAACCAAAGTACACAGTGATTAGGTTTCATGTGCTACACTTTGATGTGCAGCTAAGATAAGATACTGATGAAACACCCAGAAGCCACATTTGAGAGTTTCAAACAAACATAAACTTTAAATCTTTTACATTCTTGCCTGACTCTGCTTATCTGTTGTTTGTGTTCTTTAAACCAGAATCAAGGTCAGGTGGGAGTTGTAGTATTAGATAAACCGGAACAACACACACTAAACCACTGTTCATTTGTACTATTGGGAGTATTCCAGTTTCTCCACTGTTTGCTTGTCTTGTTAAAAGGACTAGGAGGCTTAAGGCGGAAATGTTTTTGTTAGCAGTGACTTACCATAAAGCAATTATGTGCACATAATATAACATCTTTCCCATAGGTTAGGTTAGTTAAGCACTTCTCTATATGTTAGCTATAGTTGTTAAGAATTTAATCATTAATAATGTGTTAACATTTATGTATACTGAACTGCAAAATTCTTTAACAACATTTTTTTCATTATGTAAAAAATAAGAAATGATACAATGAGCAATAGGGCAGATTTACCTCAGAGCTGCACTGTACCCCAGGAAATTGTTTAAATGAGGTTCCAGATGAAGTAAGTAAAATTTATTTATAGTATAATGAAAACTTAAAGGGGTACTCCGGTGGAAAACTATTTTTTTTTAAATCAACTCATGCCAGAAAGTTAAACAGATTTGTAAATTTCTTCTATTAAAAAATCATAATCCTTCCAGTACTTATCAGCTGCTGTATACTACAGAGGGAGTTATTTTCTTTTTGAATTTATTTTCTGTCTGACCACAGTACTCTCTGCTGACACCTATGTCCATGTCAGGAACTGTCCAGAAAAGGAGAGGTTTGCTATGGCAATTTGCTTCTGCTCTGGCAGTTCTTGACATAGATAAAGGTGTCAACAGAGAGCACGGTGGTCAGACAGTAGTATACAGCAACTGATAAGTACTGGAAGGATTACGATTTTTAAATAGAAGTAATTTACAAATCTGTTTTACTTTCTGGCAGCAGTTGTTTAAAAAAAATTATGTTTTCCACCAGAGTACTCCTTTAAGTAATGTATTTTCATATACTTGATGTATTAGTTCCTTTTAATATAGTCAGTGAATCAGATGCTTCATTGTCTACATTTTGTTAGGGAAAATCTAACCTCCAGACAAGTAATAGAGAGATGGACACTGTTAAGTGATCATGCAAGTGCAGTATTTTTTATTTCATATGTTGCAAAAGTACGTGCCTGTGTTTTCATATGGGGCAGCTCTTCATGCAAAATTCCAACCTTTTTGGGCAGGCTCGCTTCATCAGGCTTATGGAGATAAGTCCTGAGCTGTGTACATGCACCATGCTTCCTCATGGTATGCAAATATTCTGTGATCCTGTGTACTCCCAAGACTGATGAAAGGCACTTGCCAGAAATGTTTTAGTTTTGTATGGATAGCTACTGTATATGAAAAACACAATGATTTTGTGAGAAGAAGCAATAAAAATTGCTGCCTGAACCAGCTTCTCCCTTATTCACCAGTCTTGGCTAATTTCTCCCTGTTTGGGTATAGGTAGAGATCTATCAATCAAGGCCAGCCAGGCAGCATGAAAGTGATGACAAGTTCTGTTTCACAAAGGTGTTATTTCCCAATTACTTTTGTATTTAATTTTTAGAGGGAAGGTACCTAGTCTACCGGTACCTGGTTTTGAATTGTGCTGTCTAAAACTACACTGAAAACCTATCCTGGTCATGTAAACTCAAAATGTACATGGGTCATTACAAGAGGAGCCCCGTTCCGTTTAAAAAAAAGACGGATTTAAAAAAAAACAGATAGAAATGGCTGATCAAGAGGGTATCCGTTTTGAAGCGTTTGTAACCGTTTTTAATCCGTTTTTTTTTAAATGAAAAATCAGCCCCCTACAGACTCCCGCAGAAAGGACTAGTACTACTCCCATCATGGAACAGACTTGTTTCCATGGTGGGAGTAGTAGTTCTTGGCTGCAAGAGTCTGCCGGCAGCTGGAGAGGCTACATTAGTGCTTGTACTACTACTCCCATCATGGAACAGACTCTGTTCCATTATGGGGGTAGTAGTACAGGGACTGAGGGATTGATTGCACCGGGTCTCACTTCTGAGACCCGATCAGATCAGAAGTTATTAAGCAGGGGAGCAGGCGGCATGGTCCGCAACCCTGCGATCACCGATGTATTTTACTTTCATTTTTAAATTTCCCGCAGGGAGCTCTGAATGGCCGGTACTGAGGAGCCAATCAGGGCTCCCTGCGGGATTTTTAAAATGGACAATGTATATTAAAAGAGCTGTGGGGGGCAAGATATATAGCGCTATATATCTAGCCCCCCTTCGCATTTATAAAGATATAACCCCTGCCAGCGCAAAAATATATACCCCCGCAGTATATATATATATATATATATATATATATATATATATATATATATGTGTGACCCCCCGCCAGCGCATTTATAATGTAACCCCCGCCTGCACCTTTATAATTATATACCCACCGCCAGCACATTTATGAAACCCCCCGCTGGCGCACATGTCATTACTGCAGCGCTATCTGTGAATAGTATTTTACTGGCAGCACATCGCACCAGCCGCTGCCGGCGCGATGCTGCTGATAGAATACTATTCATACATCGCGCTGCAGCCTGCAGGGGCATATTATATAGAAGTGCTGTGGGGGCCAGATAGTATTATCTGGCCCCCACAGCACTTCTATATAAAATGCCCCTGCAGCGCGATGTATGAATAGTATTGGCCAGATCTGTGCTGGCCAGATTTTCGCCAGCCAGATCTTCAACTGCCAGATCTACTAATCAAGGGAGTGTCCTGTCCTTCAGGACTTGGACTGTGCCGAAAATTATAGCGGAGCTACGCCGATGAGGCATCCCCTTTCCAGCTACTGCAAAGAAAGCAGAGCTTTTCAGACTTTTAAGCTCTCATGACACACCGGGCTCCGCTGTGCAGGCAGATCAAGAGTCAGGATCGCTTGATAAGATTCTTGCATTATTGAACAATCTGTCATCATCCATGCAGGATGTGCAGGGCAGGTTGGGGGCATTGGAGACCCGGGCCAATCAGGCTACTCCAGCAGGTTCTTCGGCATCTGAGGCAGCTGTGGTGCTAGGGACTTCGGCCTCGGTCGCTGGCCCTTCAGGATCTACCGCTGTCCCTTCTTCTGCTACGCCCTCGGTTCCTGCAGCTACCTTGACTCTTCCAGTAGTCAAGGCCGGGGCTTCCGGGGTCACGGTCACTCCTGGGGGTCCCTCTTCAGGTACGTCTTCTCCCTCTGTGAGTCTCATTCCGGCACACTTCATCCCTGAGGTCATCAGGAAGGACATCTTAGACGGCAAGGATGTCAATTTGGCATCCCTCCTGGTGGCCTCACAGGATGTCTTGGACAACAAGACATTTGCTTGTGGTGAGGTCTCAGTGACGGTCAAGACCAGAGATCCTAGGCTGAGAAGAAAACAGAAAGAATTTGTATTGGCATTTTGTCTCTACAGGGATGTTCTCTGTACTGCCCATCCTAATAGGAGAATAGAGTTTGACCAATATCTGCACAAATTAGTGGACCTGGGATATAAATATGGTGGTACATCATTCTATGATTATAACAGGTCATTCTCTACAAAAGCAGCAGCCACACTGTCCCAATTCCAGCAGGGCACAAATTGGGCAGTATTGGATACGGAGCTTTTTTGCAGACACTTTGCAGGGCTCAGGGCTCCTTTATGTGGCATCTGTCAATCATCCACACAGCACGAACTGGTGCCCAAATGCAGTCTCAGGAACATCAACCATGGAAGGAGGACCGGGGCCTAAAGCTCAGGCAGGTCCTTCTACCGAAAAGTTGGGCAGACCAGTGCATTATCTTGGGAATGCGCAAATATGTAATAACTTCAATTTCTCGTCCTGCCGGTTCAGCCAGTGTAGGTTGTTACATATTTGTTGTATCTGCCACAGGGCCCACCCTAAAAGTCAGTGCCCCAAAAAATCCGGGGCAGATGCATGACTAGACAGGGTAAATGCCGAGGTCCTCAGGAGCTTCATGCAAGATCATGCAGATAAAGCCTTTGTAGATTTTTTGTACCAGGGTTTCACAAAGGGTTTCTTCACAGGGTTAGTTTGTTTGCCCCATGACACCTTTGAGTTTAGGAATGTACAGTCAGCAGCCAATAACCCGGAGGTGGTAGCTGATTTATTGAATAAAGAGGTTTGTAAAGGCTTTGTCATCGGCCCTTTTCCCAGGGCCCCCTTCAACCAGTGGAGGGTCTGTCCGACTGGGGTGGCCTGTGGGAAATTTTCTAATAAATTCAGACTAATTTATGACTTGTCCGCCCCTCATTCATCCCCTGTCCCAAGTCTCAGTTCATTAATTCCGTCAGAAGAGGTATCTTTGAAATATACATCAGTTGACATGGCAATTCAACAAATCCTTAGCCTCGGTCCAGATATTTCAGATGCTTTTAAACTACTGCCGATACGTCCGGACTTGTGGCAGTGGCACGGGATTAAATGGAACAGTCAATATTATTTTGCGACCCGTCTTACTTTTGGGTCAAAAAGCAGCCCATGGCTGTTTGACTCTTTTGCTTCAGCCCTGGAATGGATTCTAGTCAATCAGTGGTCATGTTCCAATGTTTTGCATTATTTGGATGATTTCCTATTGATTGAAAGTTCATTTGGTGTGCCCAGGGATTTGGAGACTCTTCTCCACGTTTTCCGTTGCCTCAACGTTCCTGTGGCTGACAGGAAGGTAGAGGGCCCCGCTACTTCCATTACTTTCCTAGGGGTCACATTGGACACAGTCGGCATGGAGACCAGTCTCCCACAGGAGAAGCTGGATCGGATTCGGGCGGTCATACAAATCCTGTTGACGTGGCAATTCAACAAATCCTGAGCCTCGGTCCGGATATTCGGATGCTTTTAAACTACTGCCGATACGTCCGGACTTGTGGCAGTGGCACGGGATTAAATGGAACAGTCAATATTATTTTGCGACCCGTCTTACTTTTGGGTCAAAAGCAGCCCATGGCTGTTTGACTCTTTTGCTTCAGCCCTGGAATGGATTCTAGTCAATCAGTGGTCATGTTCCAATGTTTTGCATTATTTGGATGATTTCCTATTGATTGAAAGTTCGTTTGGTGTGCCCAGGGATTTGGAGACTCTTCTCCACGTTTTCCGTTGCCTCAACATTCCTGTGGCTGACAGGAAGGTAGAGGGCCCTGCTACTTCCATTACTTTCCTAGGGGTCACATTGGACACAGTCGGCATGGAGGCCAGTCTCCCACAGGAGAAGCTGGATCGGATTCGGGCGGTCATACATAATTTAGCATGCTCCCCGGTGTCGAATAGGCAGCAGCTCCAGAGCCTTTTGGGCATGCTAAATTTTGCAATGAGGATTATTCCTCAGGGCAGAGCCTTTGTTTCCAGACTGATTGCCCTTCTTCCATCAGCGCCCGAGGCCGATTCTCCAATGGTTCTTGATCAGGCTGCCAGAGCAGACTTGGCCATGTGGGACCAATATCTGACTACATGGAACGGAATTTCCATGTTCATTCTGAGGTCTAATCAATTTTCACCAACAGTAATTACCGATGCTGCGGCATCAGCAGGCTTTGCAGCCATACATTTGACACACTGGTTTTCTGGTACATGGCCCCCCGAACTGCTGGCCTTGCCGGGGTTCACTTCCACGTCAGCTCTTTTTGAAATTATCCCTATAGTGGCGGCAGCTATGATGTGGGGACACCTCTGGCAAGGGCAAACCGTCATTTTCCTCACGGATAACATGGCCACACGGGATATACTCTGCAAAGGGAGGTCCAAGTCCTTACATATAATGGCATTCCTCCGTAGGCTGACACATACTGCCTTACTAAAAAATTTCCACATAGATTGTGTCCATATAGAGGGTAAAAAGAACATGGCTGATGCTGATGCTCTCTCTCGCTTCAACATCCAGGTATTCCGTCAAGTGATGCCAGAAGCGGACGAATCACCTACACTGACACCCCCGTTCAATACTTGGAGGTTGGACTTGGCAGTCATTATGAGGGGGTCTTGAAGCTGATTAATCTGTCCTTAGACAAAAACACAGCCAGGTCATATAAAATAGCCTGGGACACCTTCCTCCAGTTTCATCAAAAGCACCCATCTGTCCAGCCTATGGACATATCCTACATTTTAACGTTTATTTCCTTTTGCCACGCTTCATTGAAGTTATCCCACAGTTCTATATGGTTATATCTTTCTGGTATTCAACACCATCGTTCCCTCAGGTACCCTGACCTTCCTGAAGGGCATCCAGAAATCAGAAAAGCCTAAGGCACCATCCAGAATACCATTGTATCCAGCCATATTTCAACAATTGAGTCGTATGCTAGACAATCACCCTTTTGGTTTTTCCGCCAGTATTGTATTAAAAGCAGCCATGTACCTATGTTATTTTGTATTCCTGAGACCTGGTGAATTTACTAAAACCAGCTACAATTCACAGGCTCTTTTGGTCAGACATCTCGTACCCTCAGGGTTTGGATGTATACTCCTATTAGATTGCACCAAAACCCAGCAGAACAAACCAGTTCAAGTTAAATATTTCCCTACTCAGAACTCTTGGTGCCCGGTGGGAGTTCTTCACCAGCTTTTAGGATTATTACAAGATAAGTCGCCTGATTGCCCTCTACTCCCATTTCCAGTACAGCCGCTTTCTTCTAAGGACTTTGTGGGTCTTGTAAGGATTTTGGCTCGTAATACTGGGATAAACCCAATCTCCATTACTGGTCATTCATTTAGAATGGGGGCAGCTTCATCAGCCTCCAGACACGGGGTTCCTGCTCATATCATAAAGAAATTGGGTCACTGGAAATCGCCATGTTTCCAGCATTATATTCCTGATCCTCAGGTAGAGATGGCTCAAGCCTTCTGTAGTCTCGCTGACATTTAATTTATGTTATCATCAATAAAATTCAATATTTCCTAAATGGTCTGTGTGTTTTGCCCACTTCTTACCTTAGGTTAACCCTATACCGCCTGCTGGGCACACATCAGGCTTAGTCATGTATTATTGGTTAAGCTAGGGGTACAACGTTAATATACTTCACGCTTTACGAAGAATAATCCGACCACAAATGAGGGTTAGCTGCTTGCAGCTAACCTAAATTGTGGGAGGAGTTATGGGAGGTATAATTACCCGGGTCCCCGAGCATGGCCAGCGTGCAGGTCAGATTTTGTTCTCCCACCAATTCCCCACCCTTTTTTTAATTATATATTTGTCTCAACCTTTGGGTAGCCCACTTCTTACCTTAGGTTAACCCTATACCGCCTGCCGGGCACACATCAGGCTTAGTCATGTATTATTGGTTAAGCTAGGGGTACAACAATAACACACTTCACGCTTTACGAAGAATAATCCGAACACAAATATATACTGTGGGGGTATATATTTTTGCGCTGGCTGGGGTTATATCTTTATAAATGAGCTGGGGGCTAGATATATAGCACTATATATCTTGCCCCCCACAGCTCTTTTAATATACATTGTCCATTTTAAAAATCCCGCAGGGAGCCCTGATTGGCTCCTCAGAGCTCCCTGCGGGAAATTTAAAAATGAAAGTAAAATGTATTGGTGATCGCAGGGTTGCGGACCATGCCGCCTGCTCCCCGGCTTAATAACTTCTGATCGGATCGGGTCTCAGAAGTGAGACCTGGTGCGATCAATCCCTCAGCCCCTGTACTACAACACCCATCATGGAACAGAGTCTCATCCATGATGGGGATAGTAGTACAAACACTAATGTAGTCCCCCCAGCCACCGGCAGACTCTTGCAGCCGGAAATTACTACTCCCATCATGGAACAGACTTGTTTCAATGATGAGAGTAGTAGTAGTCCCACAACAATGTAGGAGTCTGCTGACCTCTGTCACCTCTTCTGAGCATGCTCAGATGTAATTATTGATATTTTAATCCTGGGTGCAAACGGATGACATTAAAGGTTCATCCGTTTGCCATAGACTTCAATGTTAAAATTATGATGTCCGTGTTTTCTTCCGTTTTTTTCACGGAAGAAAAAATACTGCATATGCCGTTTTTTCTTCCATGAAAAAAACGGAAATGAGTGCAAACGAGTGCACTTGGATGTAAACGGATTGTAAAAAAAATCCCATTGACATGAATGGGATTTTTTTTAAACCGTTTTTAATCTGTCTACTATCTGCAAAAACGGAGCTGAAACAGGGATTAAAAAAAACGGGGGCAAACGGCCGTGTGGACGCACCCTTACTCACATTCATCTGTTTCACTCCACCATCTTCCAAGGAGTAACTCCGGTCCCCAGCCATTTATAACACAGCACTTGTGCATGAGTACCACACAGGTGCTATATTATAAGTTGATGTGGTCCGGAGTTACTCCTTGTGAGATTGTGGCATGAAACAGATGAATATGAGAAGCAGCAATGCCAGTTGAATTGCTCTTGTTTTGCATTATTACATCTGCTTGAATTGTTGACTAGACATACTATCACAGGTGCATTCTTTATGTCTTGTGAAATTAAAGATAAATTACAAATGCTCAGCTTGGAATCATTAGAAATGAGGGCCACTACTCCGGTGGACCATACATTTATTACAATTTTATAAAGATTGCAATCGTGTGCCAAGAGGTTTGTGTACATATAAGGTGCCAGCCCAATTCCAGGATGATAAAGTTTTCCTAAAACAGTGGAAAGAAGCCCATGTAAAGCATACATTTAAATGAATGTTCATATTACAAAGAAATATGTACTTTCCTTGGAATTGGGCAAAAACTTAATTATGCACAAGGATCACGGAGGATGCAGTTGCTGCATTCATTAAAAAGTTGGAAAATAAACTCCTCCACCACATAAATTAAAGATAAAAAAAGGGACAAGTATGTCTGAATAAATTGGATTTTGATAATGGTCAAGTCTTCGATTGGAGCTCCAGGCGACAGCAAAAGACAACAAGATAATGGAACAACATATTCCCATTCTAACCACTCAGATGACCAAGATGGCAGACAAAGTGGAGAGAAGAATCAAATTGGGGTTCCAGCGGCCAGAAATGCAAACAAGTGTCTTGGAGACAATAGAAGAAGAGGATAAGTATGAAACAGAAAGCAAAGTGAACTAAACTAATACTGACTTACCAAAGGAATGTGTATCATTATTGTCCAAAGGGCTTAATTAATTCTCCAGAAGAAATTGTCTTTAGAAGTTAATTCTGTTTATTCTAACTATACCAATGAGATCTCTATATTTGCTTTTGGGAACAAGTCCAGTCTTTGCATTCCTCTCCAACCAAGTGGCACCTTGGATATATTTACCACACTGGTTATTAAGGATGTTAAATCCCTTCTTTATCATGCAGCAGTTTGTAATTTGTCTATAGTGGAAGATAGGGCCCTCAGGCGCTAAAATCCCATAGCTCATTTACAGGAAGTACTTAGATGAAGCTAACAGGTTATTTGGAGACAATAGAGTGTATTCTGTACTATCAGAAGACTCTACAAGGAAATGCCTGGGACAGTTACAGTCATTGTCGTGGAAATTTGTTGGAATGGATGCGATCTCTTACAATACAGCAGAAAAATTGTTACCCAAGTGCCCTAGAAAACTGTATTGGATCTATGTACAGTACCTATGTACAGTACAAGTTGCTGACATAACCCCCAGATGACCCATAGTAATTGGGTCAGTGACTGAAAGTTTGTTGAGGCCAATTTGGTATAGGCATTACAAGAGGTTTCTCTTCAGGTCTAACCTTGCCTCTGTTGACGTGAAGAGCCCATTATACCCAAATCCATCAAGATTTTGGGGTGAGGGCAGTGGAGGAGCTCCTTGTCAACATGGTCAAAGATGGGAATTGGCCATCTTCATTTGTTAATCCTTTTCATAAATTGTTTTGCACAATGCATTTAGATGCCATGACAAATGGTACAAACAGGACTCTGACACCGACCAAATTAGATAATCCAAACTTGTGCTTTTATAGGGATGTGCAGGGTATGTGCCTACTGCTGCCTTGCTATACACACAGACCCCTGATTCTTGTATACTGTTCACACTCCTGTTTTGTATATAATATAGTTGGTGCAGTTAGGGCTTCTAATCTATAATGAATGATCTAGAAGTTATATGTATATCTTTAGGGTTATAGTCTTAATATAAGGCATATCTTACTACAATGTTATTACTATGTTTCGATACCTGTATGATCCGGTCGGTTCCCAAGCGTAGCTTTTCAATTGGCTCTTTCCTGGTTACAACAATTCCTCAAGGGATTTTCGTAGACTCTACAAAAATCACTTCAGGAATTGTTTTAACCAGGAAAGTACTAATTGAACCGACCGGATAATTCAGGTACACAAATATAGTAATAACATTGTAGTAAGATATGCCTTATATTAAGACTATAACCCTAAGGATACACATATAACTTCTAAATCAATCATCATAGATTAGAAGCCCTATCTGCGCCAACCATATTATATACAATATAGGACTCTGGCACTGCCATGGGTATGCTGGGGAATGCTCATTTGCTAATTTATTTTTGCCAGTTTTTGAAAAATATTTAGTGTTTTTAGCCAGAAACCCTTTCTATAGATACATTAATACTTTTCTATGTTACAAGGATGACATATTTATTGCATGGACAGGGACAGAATCCCAATTTAACCAGTTCAGTAAGTATTTAAATAAAAATGGGGAAATTAAAATGTACTTTACGTCAGTGTTTAGTAATTGGCGGATGGTGAGGATGGACATCATTGATAATTAACTTAACCCCTTAAGGAATCAGCGTTTTTCCACTTTCATTTTTTCCTCATCACTTTCTAAAAATCATACCGCTTTCAATTTTGCACATAAAATTCCATATTATGGCTTATTTTTTGTGCCACCAATTCTACTTTGCAGTGACTTTAGTCATTTTACAAAAAAATCATAACTACAGGGAGGAAAATGTATGCGTTAAAAATTCTCATCTTCTGACCCCTCCAACTTTTTTGAGGGCTCATTTTTTGCGCCCTGTTCTGAAGTTTTTATCGGTACCATTATAGTATTGATCGGACTTTTTGATCGCTTTTTATTCATTTTTTAGAGATAAAAAAAATGGACCGAAAATACGCTATTTTTGACTTTGGAATTTTTTTCCGCGCACGCCATTGACCATGCGGTTTCATTAATGATATATTTTTAGAGTTCGGACATTTACACACGCGGTGATACCACAAATGTTTATTTATATTTATTTTTTATGGGAAAAGGGGGGTGATTCAAACTTTTATTAGGGAAGGGGTTAAATGACCTTTATTAACTTTTTTAACTTTATTAGCTGTTTGTCACCAAGGATATGGACAGCAGGATTGGAGGTTTTCTTCAGTGCACATTGTGCCACATGTATACATCTCTGGAGCAGCAGCTTCAGGGTGAATACCGCTGTGACAAATGTGAGCATGTTGCCCACCTGGAAGCTCGTATTAGAGATCTAGAGGAGCAAAATGCAACATTGAGGGCGATTGACAATCTTACAGAGCAAGCAGTTAGTGGGGTAGAAATGGAGGTTGGAGAAACTAGCCAGGAGGCCCAAGTAGGGAGCTGGGTTAATGTAGTTAGAGGGACTGGAAAGGGGGCAAGGAAAAGGAAGGTCACTTCTGCTTCTGATCTCCCAAGTAAAATTGCCAAGTTGGGCGATGATGCGAGGGCCTCAGTATCAGAGATGGCAACCCTAGTGGATACTGGTCTGCCTAACAGCCGGGGGAACAGCTCAACTAGTAGTGTGGGGGATGGTAACGCAGGTAGGCCAAGACAGTTAGTTGTGGTAGGGGACTCTATAATCAGGAAGACGGATAGAATAATTTGTCGCCAAGACCACCTCAACCGAATGGTTTGCTGTCTCCCTGGTGCCAGGGTTCGGCATGTGGTGGAAAGGGTGGACAAATTACTAGGGGGGGCTGGGGATGACCCAGCTGTCGTGGTCCATGTGGGAACCAACGACAGAATACATGGTAGGTGGAGGTCCTTGAAGAATAATTACAAGGAACTAGGTGCCAAGCTGAAGGGAAGGACCTCTAAGGTTGTGTTCTCTGGAATACTTCCTGTGCCATGCGCATCGCAGGAAAGACAGCGGGAGCTTAGGGAGTTAAATGCATGGCTTAAGTCGTGGTGTGAGGGGAAGGGTTTGGGTTTTTAGAACACTGGGCTGACTTTTCATTGGGGTACAAACTCTATTCTACGGATAATTTGCACCTGAATGGAAGGGGGTCTGCTGTGCTGGGGGAGAGAATCCTGGAAGGGGTGGCTGAGTATTTAAACTAGGTGAGTGGGGAAGGATAATAAAGCAAAGAAAGCAGACAGTGGGATGGATAGGTTAGAGAGGGGTCAGGACATAATGGCGGGTGGAGAGGAGTCCTGTGGGGGGAGGTTAAGAACAGTGGATAAGGAGATTCATGCGTTACAAACCAGCTGTAAAAATAAATGTAGCCCGAAAAATTGTAATCCCAATAATTCAAAAAATTCCATTAGCCCCAATAACTCAATAACTACAAAAAGCCCCATTAACTCAAAAAATACCGTTAGCCCCAATAACTTAAATAACAACGTTAGACGCAATAACGCAAAAAAATCCCATTAGCCCCAATAACTTAAATAATAACATTAGACCCAATAACTCAAAAAATCCCATTAGCCCCAATAACTTAAATAGTACAATTAGCCCTTATAACTCAAAAAATGACATTAACCCCAATAACTCTGAAAATCCCATTAGTGAGACTATATGTGTAAAACTTAATGGAAATGTAAAGTGTATGTTCACAAATGCCAGAAGCCTAGCAAATAAAATGGGGGAGCTTGAGGCCTTGATACTGGAGGAACATATTGATATAGTTGGGGTCACTGAGACATGGCTGGACTCCTCGCATGACTGGGCTGTTAATCTGCAGGGGTTTACATTGTTTCGCAAGGATAGAATGAACAGAAAAGGTGGTGGAGTCTGTCTGTATGTAAGAAGTGGTATGAAAGTCAATGTGAACGATGCCATAGTGTGTGATGATTCTGAGGAGGTGGAATCACTGTGGGTAGAATTACAAAAGGAGGGAAATACTGAAAAAATAATATTTGGTGTAATCTACAGACCCCCTAATATCACTGAAGAGATAGAAGGTCGGCTGTATAAACAAATAGAGAGGGCCGCCCGGGCAGGTACAGTGGTAATAATGGGAGATTTTAACTATCCAGATATAGATTGGGGCCGGGGGTTGGCTAAAACTACAAAGGGGAGAAAATTCCTAAATTTATTGCAGGATAATTTTATGGGCCAGTTTGTGGAGGACCCAACAAGAAGTGATGCCTTGTTGGATCTGATCATTTCCAACAACGCAGAGCTGGTTGGTAATGTAACTGTGAGGGAAAACCTTGGTAATAGCGACCACAATATAGTTACTTTTGACTTAAAATGTAGAAAACAAAGACAAACGGGGAAAGCAAAAACATATAACTTTAAAAAGGCAAACTTCCCTGGGTTGAGGGCTGCACTACAGGACATAGACTGGGGGGAGGTGTTCTCAAATGCTGATGCAGAAGGTAAATGGGACATCTTTAAATCAACTCTAAATAACTATACAGCTAAATATATACCAAAGGGGAACAAATATAAACGATTAAAACTAAATCCTACATGGCTGACAAATGAGGTTAAAAGAGCAATAAACAACAAAAAAAAATAGCCTTCAAAAAATACAAATCTGATGGGTCAGCTATAACATTTAAACAGTACAAGGAGCTTAATAAAATCTGTAAAAATGTAATAAAAACAGCAAAAATTCAAAATGAGAGACAGGTGGCCGAAGAAAGCAAAACTAATCCTAAATATTTTTTTAGATATATAAATACAAAAAAACCAAGGACAGAGCATGTAGGACCCCTTAATAATGATAATGGGGAGGTTGTCACGGGCGATCAAGAGAAGGCGGAGCTACTGAATGGGTTCTTTAGTTCTGAATATACTATGGAAGAAGGAGCTGACATTGGTCAGGTCAGTGCTGGTAACACATCATATAATGTATTGAACTGGCTTAATGTAGAGATGGTACAAGGTAAGTTAAGTAAAGTAAATGTAAGCAAATCTCCAGGGCCGGATGGACTACACCCAAGAGTTCTTAGAGAGGTAAGTTCAGTAATATCTGTACCCTTGTTCATGATATTTAGAGATTCTCTGGTGTCTGGTATTGTGCCAAGGGACTGGCGCAAGGCTAATGTGGTACCAATCTTCAAGAAGGGCTCTAGGTCTTCGCCAGGCAATTATAGACCGGTAAGTCTAACGTGCATTGTGGGTAAATTGTTTGAAGGACTTATAAGGGATTACATACAGGAATACATAGGGGATAATAGTATTATAAGTCATAGCCAGCATGGGTTTACTAAGGATAGAAGTTGTCAAACCAATCTAATTTGCTTTTATGAAGAGGTGAGTAGAAGCCTTGACAGAGGAATGGCTGTGGATATAGTGTTTCTGGATTTTGCCAAAGCGTTTGATACTGTCCCTCACAGACATCTGACAGGTAAGTTAAGGTCCTTGGGCTTGGAAACTTTAGTTTGTAACTGGATTGAACACTGGCTCATGGATCGTACCCAGAGAGTGGTGGTAAATGATTCGTACTCTGATTGGTCCCCGGTTATTAGTGGTGTACCCCAAGGTTCAGTACTGGGCCCGCTGCTGTTTAATTTATTTATCAATGATGTAGAGGATGGTATTAACAGCTCTGTTTCTATCTTTGCAGATGACACCAAGCTTTGTAGCACGGTACAGTCTATAGAGGATGTGCATAAGTTACAAGATGACTTGGATAGACTAAGTGTCTGGGCATCCACTTGGCAAATGAGGTTCAATGTGGATAAATGTAAAGTTATGCATCTGGGTACTAATAACCTGCATGCGTCGTATGTCTTAGGGGGGATTAAACTGGCAGAGTCACTGGTAGAGAAGGATCTGGGTGTACTTGTAGATCACAGACTACAAAATAGCATGCAATGTCAGGCTGCTGCTTCCAAAGCCGGCAGGATATTGTCATGTATAAAAAGAGGCATGGACTCGAGGGGCAGGGACATAATACTCCCCCTTTATAAAGCATTGGTACGGCTTCACCTGGAATATGCTGTTCAGTTTTGGTCGCCTGTTCATAAAAGGGACACTGCGGAGTTGGAAAGGGTGCAGAGATGCGCGACTAAACTAATATGGGGCATGGAACATCTTAGCTATGAGGAGCGATTAAAGGAGTTACAATTGTTTAGTCTTGAGAAGAGACGTTTAAGGGGGGATATGATAAACGTATATAAGTATATAAATGGCCCATACAAAAAATATGGAGAAAAACTGTTCCAGGTTAAACCCCCCCAAAGGACGAGGGGGCACTCCCTCCGTCTGGAGAAGAAAAGGTTTAGTCTAAAGGGGCGGCACGCCTTCTTTACCGTGAGGACTGTGAATTTATGGAACGGTCTACCTCAGGAACTGGTCACAGCAGGAACAATTAACAGCTTTAAAGCAGGGTTAGATACATTCCTGGAACAAAATAACATTAATGCTTATGCAGAATTATAAAACTACATCCCTTTCCCTTATCCCCTTACATCCTTCCCTTCAATCCCCTGGTTGGACTTGATGGACGTATGTCTTTTTTCAACCATACTAACTATATGTAACTATATGTAACTTTTTTTCCCCTTTTTTCTTTGCAGTGTTATAGCTCCCATAGGGGGCTATAAGGCTGGGTTCACACCACGTTTTTCAAATATGGTAACCGTATACAGTTTTCCGCAAAGAAACGAATACGACCGTATCCGAAACCGTATGCATAGAGAATGCATTGTAAACCGTATTCCAAATGTTGTGTACGGTTGCATCCGTTTTGCCTCGGATACGGTTTTGCCGATTTTTCAACTGTTGGCAAAAACGCTGTCGACCACGTTTTTGCCTCCGGTTGGAAAACCGTATGCGAACCGTATGCGGTTCTTTTAACATTGTTGTCTATGGGAACCGTACACAGAATTTCAGAATACGGTTGCACATGGTTTTTCTAATCCGTTTTTGGAGTTGACACATGCGCAGATTGGAATTTCAATAGAACAATAGTAACTTTATTAAATTGCTGGAAAACTAATTCCAACAAAATAGCAAAACCGTTGGCAAAAACTGATGCAAACGGATAGAACCATATGGGTTTTAATTTGTAGTTGTTACGCCGAGCGCTACGGGTCCCCGCTCCTTCCCGGAGCGCTCACAGCGTTCTCCTATTCGCAGCGCCCCGGTCAGACCTGCCGACCGGGTGCGCTGCGATAATGTTCCCAGCCGGGATGCGATTCGTGATGCGCATCCCGACTCGCTTACCAGACCCGTTCCCAGTCTGTGCTGTCCCGGCGCGCGGCCCCGCTCCTTAGGGCGCGCGCGCGCCGGATCTTTGCGATTTAAAGGGCCAGTGCGCCACTGATTGGCGCATGAGGTTTTAATCAGTACCGTCACCTGTGCACTTCCCTACTTATACCTCACTTCCCCTGCACTCCCTTGCCGGATCTTGTTGCCATTGTGCCAGTGAAAGCGTTTCCTTGTGTGTTCCTAGCCTGTGTTTCAGACCTCCTGCCGTTGCCCCAGACTACGATCCTTGCTGCCTCCCCTGACCTTCTGCTACGTCCGACCTTGCTCTTGTCTACTCCCTTGTACCGCACTTATCTCAGCAGTCAGAGAGGTTGAGCCGTTGCCGGTGGATACGACCTGGTTGCTACCGCCGCTGCAAGACCATCCCGTTTTGCGGCGGGCTCTGGTGAATACCAGTAGGCACTTAGAACCGGTCTATCGACACGGTCCACGCCAATCCCTCTCTGGCACAGAGGATCCACCTCCAGCCAGCCGAATCGTGACAGGAGTCATATGGTTGTATAAGGTTGCATACGGTTTTCGCCATACGTTTTTTAGCGGAAAACCGTGTACAGTAACCGTATTTGAAAAACGTGGTGTGAACCCAGCCTTACACTGCACAAACTGATCTTTACACTGATCCCTGCAAAACCATCAGCGTTATAGGGGGTTGATTGCTCAAGCCTAAAGCTCAGGCTTGGAGCAATCAAATGCCGATTGGACGCGACGGAGCAAGGTAAGGGGACCTCCACTCGCTTCCTAGCTGATCGGGACATCACGATTTTATCATGATACTCCAGATCAGCCCTGAGCTGCCGGGAAGCATTTACTTTCGTTTTAGATGCAACCTTGATCGCAGTGTCTAAAGGGTTAATAGCGTGCGGCACAACGATCGGTGCCTCGTGCTATTATCCCAGGGTCTCGGCTATCATAAGCCACCGGGACCGACCCGGTATGACGCGGGGTCACGGCGTGACCCCGTTTTAAATACCTGGACCAGGCGCAGGGCGTACAGGTATGCCCTGCTTCCTTAAGAGGTTAAAGGGGTATTCCAGTGAAAAAAAAAATTCTTCTTCATATCAAGTGGCACCAGTTAAATATATTTGTAAATTACTTCTATTAAAAAAATATTAATCCTTCCAGTACTTATCAGCTGCTGAAGTTGAGTTGTTCTTTTCTGTCTGACAACAGTGCTCTCTGCTGACACCTCTGTCTGTCTCAGGAACTGTCCAGTGTAGGAGCAAATCCCCATAGCAAAGCTCTCATGCTCTGGACATTTCCTGAGACAGACAGAGGTGTCAGCAGAGAGCACTGTTGTCAGACGGAAAAGAGCAACTCAACTTCAGCAGCTAATAAGTACTAGAATGATTAAGGTTTTTTAACTAGTAGTGGATGGAGGGCGTATGGATATGCCTTTGCATCTTATCACTTAAGGACGGAGGGCATACCTGTACGCCCTCCGCATTTCCGACCACCGCAGCTCACCGGGCGGTGATAGGAAGGGGATGCCTGATGAAATCATACAACAGGCATCCCATGCCATTGCCCAGGGGGGTCCTGAGACCCCCACATGCCGGTGAATTCACCAGCAATTTGCGGCGATTCTGGGTCATTCCGGTCTCCGGTGAAACGGAAAATAAGGCAAATCGGTTCCCCTGAAGGGATAGGAGTTAGGTGGCAGGGGTGCCACCCCTCCTCTCCCTGCTATTGGTGGGTCAGAAGTGACCAACCAATAGAAGATCGGGTGGGGGGTAAAAGTTCGGTTCCCCCGCTCTGCCCACCCACGGTAATCCGGGCAGAGCAGGGGAACCGTAGTTGACCGACGCTGGAGGTCACTTACCATCGGCGGTGTGGGCAGTGGGCGACGATTGCGGGCGGCAGCGGGCGGCAAAGACGTGCGGCTTGCTCCCTGGTTCAGACTACGGAAGCCGGTAGGTTGCCTAGCAACATCTGGAGGGCTACAGTTTGAGACCAGTATACAGTGGTCTCAAAACTGTAGCCATCCAGATGTTGCAAAACTACAACTCCCAGCATGCCCAGACAGCTGATTGCTGTTTGGGCATGCTGGGATTTGTAGTTTTGCAACAGCTGAAGGGCTGCAGTTTGGAGATCACTGTGCAGTGATCTCTTAACTGTGGCCCTCTAGATCTTGCAAAACTACAACTCCCAGCATGCCCAGACAGCAAACAGCTGTCTCGGCATGCTGGGAGTTGTAGTTTCATAACTACATAGTTGCATAACTACAGCTGTTGCATAACTACATCTCCCAGCATGCCCTTCGGCGATCAGTACATGCTGGGAGTTGTAGTTGTGCAACAGCTGGAGGCACACTGGTTGGAAAATACTGAGTTAGGTAACAGAACCTAACTGAAGGTTTTCCAACCAGTGTGCCTCCAGCTGTTGCAAAAGTACAACTCCCAGCATGCACGGTCTGTCTATACATGCTGGGAGTTGCAGTTTTGAAACAGCTGGAGGTTGTACAGGGTAGTTTCACACGGGCAGGTTTACAGTGAGTTTCCTGCTTCAAGTTTGAGCTGTGGCAAATTTTCTGCCGCAGCGCAAACTCCTAGCGCAAAACTCACCGTAAACCGCCATCAGTGTGAATGTATCCTAAGAACACTACACTAACACATAATAAAGGGTAAAACACTACATTTACACTGCCCCCCCTCCCCCAATAAAATGAAAAACGTATTGTACGGCAGTGTTTCCAAAACAGAGCCTCCAGCTGTTGCAAAACAACAACTAACAACATTTCCAGACAGCCACTGACTGTCCAGGCATGCTGGGAGTTTAGCAACAGCTGGAGGCCCCCTGTTTGGGAATCACTGGCATAGAATACCCCTATGTCCACCCCTATGCAATCCTTAATTCACTCCTCAAATGCGCATGGTGCTCTCTCACTTCAGAGCCCTGTCGTATTTCAAAGAAACAGTTTAGGGCCACATATGGGGTATTTCCGTACTCAGGATCAATTGTGTTAAATATTTGGGGGGGCTTTTTCTCCTTTTACCCCTTATGAAAAGAAAAAGTTGGGGTCTACACCAGCCTGTTAGTGTAAAAAAAAAGTTAGATTAACATGCTGGTATTGCCCCATACTTTTTATTTTCACAAGAGGTAAAAGAAAAAAAAGACTCCCAAAATTTGTAATGCAATTTATCCTGAGTACGGAAATACCCCATATGTGGACGTAAAATGCTCTGCGGGCGCGCAAAAGGGCTCAGGAATGAGAGCGCACGATGTACATCTGAGGCATAAATTGGTGATTTGCACAGGGGTGCATGATTTTACAGCGGTTCTGACATAAACGCAAAAAAATAAATACCCATGTGTGACCCCATTTTGGAAACAACACCCCTCACGGAACGTAACAAGGGTATAGTGAGCCTTTACACCACACAGGTGTTTGACGAATTTTTGTTAAAGTTGGATGGGAAAATGAAGAAAAAAAATGTTTTTCACTAAAATGCTGGTGTTACCCTAAATTTTTCTTTTTCACAAGGGAAAATAGGAAAAAAGCCCCTCAAAATTTGTAACCCCATTTCTTCTGAGTAAGAAAATACCCCATATGAGGATGTAAAGTGCTCTGCGGGTGCACTACAATGCTCAAAAGAGAAGGAGCGCCATTAGAATTTTGGAGAGAAAAATTGTTCAGAATTGAAGGCCACGTGTGTTTACAAAGCCCCCATAGTGCCAGAACAATGGACACATGTGACCCCATTTTGGAAACTACACCTCTCATGTAATGTAATAAGGGGTACATTGAGCATTTATGCTCCACAGGTGTCTGACAGATTTTTGGAACAGTGGTCCATGAAAATGAAATATTTAATTTTTCATTTGCACAGCCCACTGTCCCTGAAAAATTTGAAAATTGATGCTGAACTTTGAAGCCCTCTAATGTCTTCCAAAAGTAAAAACATGTCAACTTTATGATGCAAACATAAAGTAGACATATTGTATATGTGAATCAATATATAATTTATTTGGAATGTCTGTTTTCCAAGAAATGATGCAAGTATCGACAACAATTTACCACTAACATAAAGTAGAATATGTCACGAAAAAACTATCTTGGAATCAAATTTATAAGTAATAGCATCCCAGGGTTATTAATGCATAAAGTGACAGTGGTCAGAATTGCAAAAAAGGGCTCAGTCCTTAAAGGGGTACTCAAAGGATAGGGGATAAGATTCCTGATCGCGGGAGTCCTGCCGCTGGGGACCCCCATGATCTTGCATGCGGCACCCCGTTTGTAATCAGTCCCCGGAGCGTGTTCGCTCCGGGACTGATTACTGGCGACTACAGGGCGGGCGGTGTGTGACGCCATGCCCCCGCCCCCGTGTGATGTCACGCTCCGCCCCTCAATGCAAGCCTACGGGAGGGGGCATGACAGCTATCACGCCCCCTCCCGTAGGCTTGCATTGAGGGGTGGAGCGTGGCATCACATGGGGGCGTGACATCACACGCCACACGCCCTGTAGTCGCCGGTAATCAGTCCCGGAGTGAACACGCCGAGGAATAGGTATAGGGGTAAAGAGGACATTTTGAACGCACAGGTGTTTCCTAAATTTATTTTCCAGGAATGGATGAAGGGTAGCTTTTGAAAATTGCAATTTTCAACCTATACTCTACTTCATCTTTCTGGGAACAACTAGCATGTGAAATACGACAGAGCTCATGACCGAGAACTCTTTGAATTTTGAGGCCGATGTTTCTTACAGACCTAACAGTTACATACAATCAGAGGAAAATACAAGAAAGGAACACCCACATGTGAGCCTATTACAAACAGTACACCCCCTAGGGAAGGTGTATAGGGGTGAAGTGGAGATTTGGAACAGACAGGTGTTCCCTAAATTTATTTTCCAGGAATGGATGAAGTGTACTATGGGAGGGGGGGGGGGGGGGGGGGGGTTAAAACTGCAATTTTAATAATGATATGCCAATTCCCAGAATGATCACCCAGAGTATAGCCAAAAGTAAAAATGATGCCCGCCCCAAACCCTATGCTCTGAATCATCATTCTGGGAATGGGATTTGTGGGGCTGTCCCTAACCTGTTACCTCAAATGCGCACCCCGCTCAGGTGGAGAGAGAGCGCTGCACATTTGAGGTAACTGCAAACCCCCAATACTGTTGACTCTGTGTCCCATGACCCCTTTTTTGGGGGGAAAACCATAGGGGTATACATCCCTTCCCCTTACACCCTTCACTTCAATTCCCTGGTTGGACTTGATGGACGTATGTCTTTTTTCAACCATACTAACTATGTAACTATGTAACTATGAAAGAGGTTTTGCTTTTTTTATTTTTTTGGGGTGGGGGGGTTTTGGTTTTAAAATTTGGAAGACAATGTACTCTGGACTGGTACATTGGAGTATAATTCTGGGGAATTAAAATTAGGGAAAAGGATTAAAAATGTAGTGCTCCAAGGAAGTGTGATACTCCCTGAAGCGGTTTTTAATGCAGAGGCCCGGATGATCGGGTCAAGTATCACACTGAGTGGTGGTGTCTTTCCAAATCGCCTTCCTGTGACACACTTTGCATTTTTTCTGGGATCGTCCCTTCTTTCCAGTGTGAGGGATCTCAGCTGTAAAGTGCTGGCTGGGGACGATCCGGGGGCCCACAGTTCCAGAGGTTCTCTAATTCTCTAACCCGCTCCTTGGCGGCCACCAAAGATGAGGGCATTTAGAAATACCTCTTGAAACTGTAGGAATGTCCCTGTGTTGCCAGCATACTGGGAGAGTACAAAAGAGTTATACCTGTACCATGTAGACCGCAACTTTTTTGCACCATATCCGTGTTTTCCGTATGGTATCATATGGCTGGAGGACTTGATCAGAAAGATCAACTCCCCCCATTACCGATTGTAGTCCAGAATACTATCGGGCTTGAGGACCCGTCCCGCGGTACCTCGCACAGGGACAGGGGTACTGTCGTTCCCATGAATTGTGGTGAGCAGAAGGACATCCCTCATGTCCTTATACCTTACCAGCAACAGGTTTTCATGGGAAAAGGCACGGGACTCACCCCGGGGGATAGGAGCATGTAGGGGATGGGTTGAAGGCCTCTTTGATTCTTCTGGACTGTCCCACAAGTGACCGTGGATCTGGCGGCAAGGGATATAAAGAGAGGGATACTAGTATAAAAGTTATCCACGTAAAGGTGGTAACTAGAGATCAGCGAACTTTTCAAAAATTTGGTTTGGCCGACTCGACAAATATTTCCGAAAAGTTTGTTTCGGGTTGAATAAATTTGCGGCGAAACTGTACTAATTAGATGTGATGCGAGATACCACCTGTTCCAACCCCTGCCCCCTCTCAGTGCCCCCCTGATTATGAAAGTACGAATGTTTCATTTAATCATTTATGGTTCATTGCTATTGCTCCAACATGTTTCATTGGATTCTTGTGATAATTCCACAGGTCATATGACGTCGAGGGCCAAAGGGCCTCAGTCTTGAAAAAATTACAACCCCTAAGATTAAAAGATGAATGTTGAAATCTCTATTGAAGATGTATGTTAGGTAGTGCTACCATCCAAACATTTTTTGGCCCAGGCCCAGCAGCAACAGTAAGCCAAGTAGTTCCTGAAACACACAGAGTGGAGCAGGAAGCAGCATGAGTACACAAGAGGGGTTCGCAACCCCTAATATGAAAAGGTGAATGTTTAAATCTCTATTGAAGATGCATAGTGCTAGTGCTACCATCCAAAAATTTAAGGCCCAAGCCCAGAAGCATCAGTAAGCCAAGTAGTTCCTGAAAGACACAGGAGCAGTCAGGTGCAGGCATCAGCAGTACACCCGAGGGTTTCATAGCCCCTTACATTGAAAGATCAATGTTGAAATCTCAATTAAGAATTTATGTTAGCTAGTGCTACCATAACATATATTGAGTTACTATCCCAGTCCCAGCAGCATCAGAAATGATATATTGGCTGAATGACACAGCCTGGAGGTGTGGAAAGCATAAGGAGGCCAAATAGTGTCTGAATGGTACAGCCTGAAGGTGGCTGTAGCATGAGGAGACCATATAGTGGCTTAATGACACAGTGTGGAGGTGTTGGCAGCATGAGGAGACCATATATGTCAGGATTCGGCAGGCTGGAGGTGGATCCTCTGTGTCAGAGAGGGATTGGCGTGGACCGTACCGGTGGACCGGTTCTAAGTTGCTACTGGTATTCACCAGAGCCCGCCGCAAAGCGGGATGGTCTTGCTGTGGCGATAGCAACCAGGTCGTATCCAACGGCTCAACCTCGCTGACTGCTGAGACAGGCGCGGTACAGAAGGACAAGGCAAGAGCAAGGTCGGACGTAGCAGAAGGTCAGGGCAGGCAGCAAGGGTCGTAGTCAGGGGCAACAGCAGAAGGTCTGGAACACAGGCTTGGGACATACACAAAACGCTTTCACTGGCACAAGGCAACAAGATCCGGCAATGCAGGGAAGGGGAAGTGAGGTTATAAAGGCGTGGAGCAGGTGTGAGTTAATTACAGTGATTGGGCCAGGCACCAATCAGTGCCCTTTAAATCTTAGAGAGCTGGCGCGCGCGAGCCCTAGAGAGCGGAGCCGCGTGCGCCAGGACGTGACAGCCGGGGACCGGGACAGGTAAGTAGCTTGGGATGCGATTCCCGAGCGGGCGCGTCCAGCTATGCGAATCGCATCCCGCCGGCAGTGTCAGTGCAGCGCTCCTGGTCAGCGGGTCTGACCGGGGCGCTGGAGAGAGGAGAACACCGCGAGCGCTCCGGGGAGGAGCAGGGACCCAGAGCGCTCGGCGTAACAGTACCCCCCCTTACGTCTCCCCCTCTTTTTGTCTGCTTGTCCCTTCAAACGAGACGAGAACATTGGCAGCGGCTCTTGAGTTTCCTTCTGGAAGAAAGAGAAGTCCTGGGTAGCTTCATCAGCGGCAGGCAATCCAGAAGAAGTGGGAATGGGGAGGGGGGGCAGAGGGTGAAGCTTGCCACGGAGCAGAGTGTTACCAGGAAGGGGGCTATGAGGAGGCAAAATCTCGCCGAAAATATTTTTGCCGAAAATATCCTGGTAAGCCTTGGGAGGGGCTGGTAAGGGTGGAACCTCAGGAGTTAGACAAGTGGGAGCAGATGTGAGGCATCGTTTGTGACAAGAGGAACCCCAATTTTTGATCTCCCCGGTGGTCCAGTCAAGGGTGGGAGAATGACGTTGGAGCCATGGAAGACCGAGGAGGACTTCAGAGGTGCAGTTGGGCAGAACAAAAAATTCAGTTTTTTCGTGATGCAGTCCAATGCTCATAAGCAGGGGTTCTGTGCGGTAACGCACAGTGCAGTCCAATTTTTCTCCGTTGACAGAAGAAATGTAGAGCGGCTTGACGAGACTGGTTACTGGGATGCTGAACCTATTAACAAAAGAGGCCAAAATAGAATTTCCAGCAGAACCAGAGTCCAAGAAGGCCACAACTGAGAAGGAGGAGTTGGCAGAAGGAGAAATCCGCACAGGCACAGTGAGACGTGGAGAAGCAGAAGTCACACCAAGGGACGCCACTCCCATGTGAACGGGGTGCGTGCGTTTCCCAGACGCGGAGGACGAATAGGGCAGTCAACTAGGAAATGTTCGGTACTAGCGCAGTACAGGCATAAGTTTTTATCTCTGCGACGAGACCTCTCTTCATGGGTCAGGCGAGACCGATCCACTTGCATAGCCTCCTCGGCGGGAGGCACAGGGGTAGATTGCAAAGGATACTGGGAGAGAGGTGCCCAGAGATCAAGGTCCTTTTCCTGGGCGGAGCTCCTGGTGTCTTTCAGAGAAACGCTTGTCGATGCGGGTGGCCAAAAGGACAAGTTCAAACAGGTTAGCTGGAATTTCTCGTGCGGCCAGTACATCTTTGATGTTGCTGGATAAGCCTTTCTTGAAGGTCGCGCAGAGGGCCTCATTGTTCCAGGCTAGCTCAGAGGCGAGGGTGCAAAACTGGATGGCGTATTCGCCTATGGAAGAAGTTGCTTGGACTAGGTTCAGCAAAGCAGTCTCGGCAGAGGAGGCCCGGGCTGACTCCTCGAAGACACTACGGACTTCAGCGAAGAAGGACTGGACAGTGGTTGTGGCAGGATCATTGCGGTCCCAGAGTGGTGTGGCCCAAGACAAGGCCTTTCCAGACAAAAGACTAACTACAAAAGCCACCTTAGACCGTTCTGTAGGAAATTGGTCCGACAACATCTCCAAATGTAGGGAACATTGAGACAGGAAACCACGACAGAGTCTAGAGTCCCCATCAAATTTGTCCGGCAGGGACAAGTGGAGGCTAGGATCGGGCACTCGCTGCGGAGGAGGTGCAGGAGCTGGCGGTGGAGATGGTTGCTGCTGTAGCTGTGGCAGAAGTTGCTGTAGCATGGCGGTCAACTGCGACAGCTGCTGTCCTTGTTGGGCGATTTGTTGGGATTGCTGGGCGACCACCATGGATAGGTCAGCGAGACTTGGCAGCGGCACCTCAGCGGAATCCATGGCCGGATCTACTGTCAGGATTCGGCAGGCTGGAGGTGGATCCTCTGTGTCAGAGAGGGATTGGCGTGGACCGTACCGGTGGACCGGTTCTAAGTTGCTACTGGTATTCACCAGAGCCCGTCGCAAAGCGGGATGGTCTTGCGGCGGTAGCAACCAGGTCGTATTCACCGGTAGCGGCTCAACCTCTCTGACTGCTGAGACAGGCACGGTACAGAAGGACAAGGCAAGAGCAAGGTCGGACATAGCAGAAGGTCAGGGCAGGCAGCAAGGGTCGTAGTCAGGGGCAACAGCAGAAGGTCTGGAACACAGGCTTGGGACATACACAAAACGCTTTCACTGGCACAAGGCAACAAGATCCGGCAATGCAGGGAAGGGGAAGTGAGGTTATAAAGGCGTGGAGCAGGTGTGAGTTAATTACAGTGATTGGGCCAGGCATCAATCAGTGGTGCACTGGCCCTTTAAATCTAAGAGAGCTGGGGACGTGACAGCCGGGGACCGGGACAGGTTAGTAGCTTGGGATACGATTCGTGAGCGGGCGTGTCCCGCTATGCGAATCGCATCCCCGCCGGCAGTGTCAGTGCAGCGCTCCCGGTCAGCGGGTCTGACCAGGGCGCTGCAGAGAGGAGAAATCCGCGAGCGCTCCGGGGAGCGGCAGGGACCCGGAGCGCACGGCGTAACAATATAGTGGCTAAATGGCACTGCCAGGAGTTGGCAGCAGCATGAGTAGACACTAGGCCTTCACAATCCCTAAGATTAAAAGATGAATTCAGAAATTGAAACCGAAGATTTTGGATAGCTAGTGCTACCTAGCATAACAAAATTTTTATTCCCAGACCCAGGCCCAGCAGTGGTATCAGTAAACCATATATTGCCTGAATGACACAGCCTGGAGTTGGCTGAAGCATGAGGAGACCCCAGGGCTTCACAATCCCCAACAAAAAACACAAGAATTTTTTAAATGTAAAATTAAGATTTTGGATAGCTAGTGCTACCTACCATAACAACATTTTTATTCCCAGACCCAGGCCCAACAGCAGTATCAGTAAACCATATATTGCCTGAATGACACTGCCTGGAGTTGGCTGAAGCATGAGGAGACCCCAGGGCTTCACAATCCCCAAGAAAAAATACAAGAATTTTTGAAATTTAAACTGAAGGTTTTGGATAGCTAGTGCTACCATAACAACATTTTCTGTCCTAGACCCAGGCCCAGCAGCATATAGTTACATATAGTTAGTACGGTCGAAAAAAGACATATGTCCATCAAGTTCAACCAGGGAATTAAGGGGTAGGGGTGTGGCGCGATATTGGGGAAGGGATGGGATTTTATATTTCTTCATAAGCATGAATGTTATTTTGTTCCATGAATGTATCTAATCCTGTTTTAAAGCTGTTAATTGTTTCTGCTGTGACCAGTTCCTGAGGTAGACCGTTCCATAAATTCACAGTCCTCACGGTAAAGAAGGCGTGTCGCCCCTTGAGACTAAACTTTTTCTTCTCCAGACGGAGGGAGTGCCCCCTCGTCCTTTGGGGGGGTTTAACCTGGAACAGTTTTTCTCCATATTTTTTGTATGGGCCATTAATGTACTTATATACGTTTATAATATCGCCCCTTAAACGTCTCTTCTCAAGACTAAACAATTGTAACTCCTTTAATCGCTCCTCATAGCTAAGATGTTCCATGCCCCATATTAGTTTAGTCATGCGTCTCTGCACCCTTTCCAACTCCGCAGTGTCCCTTTTATGGACAGGTGCCCAAAACTGAACAGCATATTCCAGGTGAGGCCGTACCAATGCTTTATAAAGGGGGAGTATTATGTCCCTGTCCCTTGAGTCTATGCCTATTTGATACATGACAATATCCTGCCGGCTTTGGAAGCAGCAGCCTGACATTGCATGCTATTCTGTAGTCTGTGATCTACAAGTACACCCAGATCCTTCTCTACCAGTGACTCTGACAGTTTAATCCCCCCTAAGACATACGATGCATGCAGGTTATTAGTACCCAGATGCATAACTTTACATTTATCCACATTGAACCTCATTTGCCAAGTGGATGCCCAGACACTTAGTCTATTCAAGTCATCTTGTAACTTATGCACATCCTCTATAGACTGTACCGTGCTACAAAGCTTGGTGTCATCTGCAAAGATAGAAACAGAGCTGTTAATACCATCCTCTATATCATTGATAAATAAATTAAACAACAGTGGGCCCAGTACTGAACCTTGGGGTACACCACTAATAACCGGGGACCAATCAGAGTACGAATCATTGACCACCACTCTCTGGGTACGATCCATGAGCCAGTGTTCAATCCAGTTACAAACTAAAATTTCCAAACCCAAAGACCTTAACTTACCTGTCAGACGTCTATGAGGGACAGTATCAAACGCTTTAGCAAAATCCAGAAACACTATATCCACAGCCATTCCTCTGTCAAGGCTTCTACTCACCTCTTCATAAAAGCAAATTAGATTGGTTTGACAACTTCTATCCTTAGTAAACCCATGCTGGCTATCACTTATAATACAATTATCCCCTATGTATTCCTGTATGTAATCCCTTATAAGTCCTTCAAACAATTTACCCACAATGCACGTTAAACTGACCGGTCTATAGTTTCCTGGGGAAGACCTAGAGCCCTTTTTGAAGATTGGCACCACATTCGCCTTGCGCCAGTCCCTTGGCACAATACCAGACACCAGAGAATCTCTAAATATCATGAACAGGGGTACAGATATTACTGAACTTACCTCTCTAAGAACTCTTGGGTGCAATCCATCTGGCCCTGGAGATTTGCTTACATTTATATTACTTAACTTACCTTGTACCATCTCTACATTAAGCCAGTTCAGTACATTACATGATGTGTTACCAGCACTGACCTGGCCAATGTCAGCTTCTTTTTCCATAGTGTATACAGAACTAAAGAACCCATTCAGTAGCTCCGCTTTCTCTCGCCTGTGACAACCTCCCCATTATCATTATTAAGGGGTCCTACATGCTCTGTCCTTGGTTTTTTTGCATTTATATATCTAAAAAAATTATTTAGGATTAGTTTTGCTTTCTTTGGCCACCTGTCTCTCGTTTTGAATTTTTGCTGTTTTTATTACATTTTTACAGATTTTATTAAGCTCTTTGTAATGTTATCGCTGACCCATCAGATTTGTATTTTTTGAAGGCTATTTTTTTGTTGTTTATTGCTCTTTTAACATCATGTGTCAGCCATGTAGGATTTAGTTTTAATCGTTTATATTTGTTCCCCTTTGGTATATATTTAGATGTATAGTTATTTAGAGTTGATTTAAAGATGTCCCATTTACCTTCTGTATTAGTATTTGACAACACCTCCCCCCAGTCTATGTCCTGTAGTGCAGCCCTCAGCCCAGGGAAGTTTGCCTTTTTAAAGTTATATGTTTTTGCCTTCCCCGCCTGTCTTTGTTTTCTACATTTTAAGTCAAAAGTAACTATATTGTGGTCGCTATTACCAAGGTTTTCCCGCACAGATACATTACCAACCAGCTCTGCGTTGTTGGAAATGATCAGATCCAACAAGGCATCACTTCTTGTTGGGTCCTCCACAAACTGGCCCATAAAATTATCCTGCAATAAATTTAGGAATTGTCGCCCCTTTGAAGTTTTAGCCAACCCCGGACCCCAATCTATATCTGGATAGTTAAAATCTCCCATTATTACCACTGTACCTGCCCGGGCGGCCCTCTCTATTTGTTTATGAAGCCGAACTTCTATCTCTTCAGTGATATTAGGGGGTCTGTAGATTACCCCAAATATAATTTTTTCAGTATTTACCTCCTTTTGTAATTCTACCCACAGTGATTCCACCTCCTCAAAATCATCACACACTATGGCATCGTTCACACTGACTTTCATACCACTTCTTACATACAGACAGACTCCACCACCTTTTCTGTTCATTCTATCCTTGCGAAACAATGTAAACCCCTGCAGGAGGAGTCCAGCCATGTCTCAGTGACCCCAACTATATCAATATGTTCCTCCAGTATCAAGGCCTCAAGCTTCCCCATTTTATTTGCTAGGCTTCTGGCATTTGTGAACATACACTTTACATTTCCATCCTTTATGTTATTGGGGTTAATGGGATTCAAGGGTGTAAGTTTTATTTTCCTATGAAGCCTATTCCTATTAACTATTCTAACCCCTCCCTCCGCTCCACCCCCAGGTACATTTATAATTCCCACCTCTCTATCTACACTATCTTCCCCCTCTTTGCTGTAGGTTCCCTCTCCCCAAGTCCCTAGTTTAAACACTCCTCCACCCTTCTAGCAATCTTCTCCCCAAGCAGTAGCAGTAAACCATATTTTGCCTGAATGACACAGCCTGGAGTTGGATTGAATTGTATGATTTTTTTTAATTTAAATTTAAAATTTTTAAATTAATGATTTTGAAATTGAACTTTTAACTCCCAAGTTTTAGTTTCCCTGACACCGTCATGTGAGTACAAAGGGCCAAATCTAACAAGCCCCCACATTGCTCATGTGGCCGTGAGATGTAGGCGCAACGTCTCCATTGCCCTGACCAGCCATTGTTTCCAACACTTTTTGCCAAGGTAAACCATGTGAAGAACAGTATGAAACCGCCGTGCCCTGCACACATGGTATTCTGAAGAGCTACTGAAACTTGTCCGGGCAGTGGAGGCTGAGGACACGGTAGAGGATAAGGAGGCGGAGTCGCACACTGTCACAGGACCAACAGGCTGACAGAGTGGAGCAGGAAGCAGCATGAATACACAAGAGGGGTTCACAACTAGTGTTGCTCCCGAATATTCTCAATTTGAATATTCATCGCGAATATCGCATATTCGCGAATTCGCGAATATTACGAATTTTGGGATTAAAATTCGCTATTACGAATATTGGTCTTTTTTTTAAACTGTTTTAAAAACAGAGCACATTGTAGGGATCTCCTTCGACTGATAAATGCAATGCTTGTATCATTTCATTAACCCCTTCCCGCAGAATGTCATATATAAACGCCGGGTTGTGCAGTGCGTTCGCGCATCCCGGCATTTATAAATGACATTCAGTTAACCCGGCGATGCGCAGCATCGCACGGGTTAACTGGCAGAAGTCCCGCTGTTTCCAGCAGGGGACAACTTCTGCTTCACCCCCAGGACCATCCATTGATGGTCCTGGTCAGCAATCACTGTGATTGGTCCCTGTGGACCAATCACAGTGATCTGGGGTGAAAGTTCAGATCCCCCGCACTGCCCGCCCCTGGAAGTCGGGCAGAACGGGGGACGAAGGCTGCAGGGGCTCGCGGGGACCTGCGGCATTCGGGGGGAACACGTGGGGACCGGCGGACTTACCTGATCCAGCGGCGGGACCGAGGAGCAGCGAGGGACCGGCCACGTGGACGAGCAGCGACGGGTAAGTATGTGGTCCTCAGAGGCAGCAGTGAAGATCTTCACTGCTGCTTCTAGGAGTCTGAAAACTACAACTCCCAGCATGCCTAAACAGCCTTTGGCTGCCTGGGCATGCTGGGATTTGTAGTTTTGCAACATCTGGAGGGCTACCGTTTGGAGACCATTGTATAATGGTCTCCAATCTGTGCTCTTCCAGCTGTTGCAAAACTACAACTCCCAGCATGCACTGACTGTCCAGGCATGCTGGGAGTTTTAGTTCAGCAACATCTGGCCCTTCAGATGTTGCCGAACTACAACTCCCAGCATGCCCTTCAGCTGTCTGGGCATGCTGGGAGTTGTAGTTTTGCAACAACTGGAGACACACTGGTTGGGAAACATTGTTTCTAACTCAGTGTTTCCTAACCTGTGTGCCTCCAGCTGTTGCAAAACTATAACTCCCAGCATGCATTAACAGACCATGCATGCTGGGAGTTGTAGTTTTGCAACATCTGGAGGGCCCCAGTTTGGAGACCATTGTATAATGGTCTCCAATCTGTGCTCTTCCAGCTGTTGCAAAACTACAACTCCCAGTATGCACTGACTGTCCAGGCATGCTGGGAGTTTTAGTTCAGCAACATCTGGCCCTCCAGATGTTGCCGAACTACAACTCCCAGCATGCCCTTCAGCTGTCTGGGCATGCTGGGAGTTGTAGTTTTGCAACAACTGGAGACACACTGGTTGGGAAACATTGTCTGTTTCTAACTCAGTGTTTCCTAACCTGTGTGCCTCCAGCTGTTGCAAAACTATAACTCCAAGCATGCACTAACAGACCATGCATGCTGGGAGTTGTGGTTTTGCAACAGCTGGTGCACCCCCCCCCCCCCTGTGAATGTACAGGGTACATTCACATGGGCGAGGCTTTTACAGTGGGTTTCTCGCATCTTGAGATGCAGCAAATTTTGCGCTGGGAAACTCGCTGTAATCCCCCGCCCATGTGACTGTACCCTAAAAACACTACACTACACTAACACAAAATAAAATAAAATAAAATAAAAAGTTAAAAACACTACATATACACATACCCCTACACAGCTCCCCTCCCCCAATAAGAACGTCCGGTACACCACTGTTTCCAAAGCAGAGCCTCCAGCTGTTGAAAAACAACAACTCCCAATATTGCCGGACAGCCGTTGACTGTCCACGCATGCTGGGAGTTTTGCAACAGCTGGAGGCACCCTGTTTGGGAATCACTGGCGTAGAATACCCCTATGTCCACCCCTATGCAAATCCCTAATTTAGGCCTCAAATGCGCACGGCGCTCTCACTTTGGAGCCCTGTCGTATTTCAAGGCAACAGTTTAGGGCGACATATGGGGTATCGCCGTACTCGGGAGAAATTGCGTTACAAGGTTTGGGGGGCTTTTTCTTCTTTAACCCTTCATGAAAAGGAAATGTTGGGGTCTACACCAGAATGTTAGTGTAAAACAAATTAAATTTTTTACACTAACATGCTGATGTTGCCCTATACTTTACATTTTCACAAGAGGTAAAAGGGAAAAAAGCCCCCCAAAATTTGTAACGCAATTTCTCCCGACTACAGAGATACCCCATATGTGAGCGCAAAGTGCTCTGGGGGCGCACAACAAGGCCCAGAAGGGAGAGTGCGCCATGTACATTTGAGGTGATTTGCACAGGGGTGGCTGATTGTTACAGCGGTTTTGACAAACGCAAAAAAAACAAAACCCCACATGTGACCCCATTTCGGAAACGACACCCCTCACGGAATGTAATGAGGGGTGCAGTGAGAATTTACCCCCCACAGGTGTCTGACGGATCTTTGGAACAGTGGTCCGTGAAAATGAAAACTTGTACAGCCCACTGTTCCAAAGATCTGTCAGACACCAGTGGGGGGCAAATGCTCACTGTATCCCTTGTTACGTTCCTCAAGGGGTCTCGTTTCCAAAATGGTATGCCATGTGTTTTTTTTTTCTGTTCTGGCACAATAGGGGCTTCCTAAATGCGATATGCCCCCCGAGCAAAATTTGCTCTCAAAAAGCCAAATATGACTCCTTCTCTTCTGAGCATTGTAGTTCGCCCATAGTGCACTTCAGGTCCACTTATGGGGTACCTTCATACTCAGAAGAGAAGGGGTTACAAATATTGGGGAGTATTTCCTGCTATTAACCCTTGCAAAAATGTGAAATTTGGGGGGAAACACACATTTTAGTGGAATTTTTTTTTTTTTTTACATATGCAAAAGTCGTGAAACACCTGTGGGGTAATAAGGCTCACTTTATTCCTTGTTACATTCCTCAAGGGGTCTAGTTTGCAAAATGGTATGCCATGTGTTTTTTTTTTGCTGTTCTGGCACCATAGGGGCTTCCTAAATGCGACATGCCCCCCGAGCAAAATTTGCTCTCAAAAAGCCAAATATGACTCCTTCTCTTCTGAGCATTGTAGTTCGCCCATAGTGCACTTCAGGTCAACTTATGGGGTACCTCCATACTCAGAAGAGAAGGGGTTACAAATATTGGGGGGTATTTCCTGCTATTAACCCTTGGAAAAATGTGAAATTTGGGGGGAAACACACATTTTAGTGAAAAAAAATATTTTTTTTTTTACATATGCCAAAGTCGTGAAACACCTGTGGGGTATTAAGGCTCACTTTATTCCTTGTTATGTTCCTCAAGGGGTCTAGTTTCCAAAATGGTATGCCATGTGAGGGGTTTTTCTGTTCTGGCACCATAGGGGCTTCCTAAATGCAACATGCCCCCCAAAAACCATTTCAGAAAAACGTACTCTCCAAAATCCCCTTGTCGCTCTTTCCCTTCTGAGCCCTCTACTGCGCCCGCCGAACAATTTACATAGACATATGAGGTATGTGCTTACTCGAGAGAAATTGGGCTACAAATATAAGTATACATTTTCTCCTTTTACCCCTTGTAAAAATTCAAAAATTGGGTCTACAAGAACATGCGAGTGTAAAAAATGAAGATTGTGAATTTTCTCCTTCACTTTGCTTCTATTCCTGTGAAACACCTAAAGGGTTAAAATGATGACTGAATGTCATTTTGAATACTTTGGGGGGTGCAGTTTTTATAATGGGGTCTTTTGTGGGGTATTTCTAATATGAAGACCCTTCAAATCCACTTCAAACCTGAACTGGTCCCTGAAAAATAGTGAGTTTGAAAATTTTGTGAAAAATTGGAAAATTGCTGCTGAACTTTGAAGCACTCTGGTGTCTTCCAAAAGTAAAAACTCGTCACTTTTATGATGCAAACATAAAGTAGACATATTGTATATGTGAATAAAAAATTTTTTTATTTGTAATATACATTTTCCTTACAAGCAGAGAGCTTCAAAGTTAGAAAAATGCAAAATTTTCAAATTTTTCATCAAATTTTTGGATTTTTCACAAGGAAAGGATGCAAGTTACCACAAAAATTTACCACCATGTTAAAGTAGAATATGTCACGAAAAAACAATCTCGGAATCAGAATGATAACTAAAAGCATTCCAGAGTTATTAATGTTTAAAGTGACAGTGGTCAGATGTGCAAAAAACGCTCTGGTCCTTAAGGCCAAAATGGGCTTGGTCCTGAAGGGGTTAAATACCCAGGGATGAGACTGTGGGGCGAAAGGTTTATGCTTGCGAATATTCGTGGAAATATAATGCCCTACTTATGCCTGTGAGCCAATAAGAGTTCTGCAAGCACAGTTGTCAGAGCTTAGCAACATCCCTAGCAACGTCCCTCGCATGATGTTATAGCGCGCATACGCAGACGAGCAAAATTTCGCTATTAATTTTGCATTCGCAATAGCGAAATTTCGCAATTCAAAAAAAGTCACGAATATAACGAATATTTAAATTTCACGAAAATATGGGACGAATATTCGTCCTCATATTCGCGAAATATCGCAAATTCGAATATGGCACATGCCGCTCATCACTATTCACAACCCCTAAAATTAAAAGGTGAATGTTGAAATCTCTATTGAAGATGCATGTTAGGTAGTGCTACCATCCAAAACTGTAAGGCCCAAGCCCAGAAGCATGAGAAAGCCAAGTTGTTCCTGAAAGACACAGTCAGGAAAAGGCATCAGCAGTACACAAGAGGATTTCACAACCCCTAAGATTGAAAGATCAATGTTGAAATCTCAGTTAAGCATGCATGTAAGCTATTGCTAAACATCCAAAAATATTAGGCCCAAGCCCTAAAACCTCAGTAAGCCAAGTAGTTCCTGAAAGACACAGGAGCAGTCAGGAGCAGGCATCAGCAGTACCCAAGAGGGTTTCATAACCCCTTGCATTGAAAGATCATTGTTGAAATTTCTATTAAGCATGTATTTAGCTAGTGCTAAACATCCAAAGATGTAAGGCCCAAGCCCAGAAGCATCAGTAAGCCAAGTAATTCCTAAAAGACACAGGAGCAATCAGGAGCAGGCATCAGCTGTACACCAGAGGGTTTCATAACCCGTTACATGGAAAGATCAATGTTGAAATTTCTATTAAGCATCTATTTAGCTGTTGCTAAACATCCAAAAATGTAAGGCCCAAGCTTAGAAGCATCAATAAGCCAAGTAGTTCCTGAAACACACAGTCAGGAGCAGGTATCAGCAGTACACCAGAGGGTTTCATAACTCCTTACACTGAAAGATCAATGTTGAAATGTCTATTAAGCATGTATTTAGCTAATGCTAAACATCCAAAAATGTAAGTCCCAAGCCCAGAAGCATCAGTAAGCCTAGCAAATCCTGAAAGACACTGGAGCAGTCAGGAGCAGGCATCAGCAGTACCCAAGAGGGTTTCATAACCCCTTACATTGAAAGATAAACTTAAAATCTCAATTAAGCATTTATGTTAGCTAATGCTACCAGAACATGTTTGGAGTTAATATGCCAGTCCCAGTAGCATCAGAAAACGATATATTGGCTGAATGAAACAGCCTGGAGGTGGGGAAAGCATAAGGAGCCCATGTAGTGTCTGAATGGTACAGCCTGGATGTGGCTGAAGCATGAGGAGACCATTGAAATACAATAATTTTTCATAGAAATCCAAGATTTTGAAATTGAAATTGAGGATTTTGAAATGAAACTTTTAACTCCCAAGTTTTAGTGGGTACCAAGGACCTAATTTAACAAGGAGTCCCATTTCACATGTCAGCAGAATGACAGAGCCTGGAGGGGTAGGAGGAGACCATATAGTGAATGGCACAGCTTGGAGTTGGCTGAAGCATGAGCAGGCCCCAGAACTTCACAAAAATTGTCAGATAACCACCTGATTCAAAATAATAAAATGATACATACGTTCTCTGAAGAAAAGGAGCCTTCATTAGATGACAATATGAGTATTGTGTGTTGCAGTGACATTAGCTCATGGGAGGAACAGGAAAACATGACACAATTTAATTCTACAACTGAAGAACCACAACAAACAATGAACGACTTAACCTCTTCAGGACATAGGGCGTATGGATATGCCCTGCATCCCGAGTCCTTAAGGACCGAGGGCGTATCCATACGCCCGTGGGAATTCCGGCCCCCACCGCTAGCCGGTTGGGGACCGGAGCCGGATGCCTGCTGAAATCGTTCAGCAGGCATCCCGGCATATCGCCCAGGGGGGTCATTATGCCCCCCCATGTCTGCGATCGCCGCAGATCGCTGGACAATTCAGTCCAGCGATCTGCGTCGATTCCGGGTCAATCGGGTCTCCAGTGACCCGATGACCCGGAATTACTGGCTGTTCGGGGCCGTCTCTGACGGCCCCGAACAGCCAGAGCCTGCAGGGGTGAGGTGGCACTGGTGCCACCTCACGATCGCCCTGATTCGTCGGCCAGATTACCGGCCGACCAATCAGGGCGCCTGCTGCGGGTGTCACTCCCGCACCCGCTCCGCCCCTCTTCCGGAGGATGTGATGTTGGGATCGGGGCCCCAGGAGCAGCGGCGGCGGCGGGACTGACCTCATGCGGCGTGGATCGTTGGAGGTGAGTGACAGCCTCCTGCTGTTGCTTAGCAACAGCTCCCAGCATGCAAAAAGAGCATGCTGGGAGCTGTAGTTATGCAACAGCAGGAGGCAGACCACCACAACTCCCAGCATTCCCTTATGGGCATGCTGGGACTTATGGTTTTGCAACAGCTGGAGGCACATTCTTTCTATGGAAAAGTGTACCTTCAGCTGTTGTATAACTACAACTCCCAGCTTGCACAAACAGCTAAAGTGCATGCTGGGAGTTGTAGGGGTGCATCTGCTGGTTGCATAACTACAACTCCCAGCATGCCCGTTGGCTGTCGGTGACTGCTGAGAGTTGTAGTTTTGCAACAGCTGAAGGCACACTGGTTGTGAAACTGTTTTTTTTTTTTTACCTAACTCAGTGTTTCACGACCGGTGTGCCTCCAGCTGTTGCAAACTACAACTCTCAGCAGTCACCGTACACCATGCACCGTACATGCTGGGAGTTGTAGTTTTGCAACAGCTGGAGGCACACTGGTTGTGAAACACTGAGTTAGGTCACAAACTCAGTGATACATAACCAGTGTGCCTACAGTTGTTGCAAAACTACAACTCTCAGCAGTCACCGACAGCCAACGGGCATGCTGGGAGATGTAGTTATGCAACAGCTGGAGGTCCCCCCCAATGTGATTGTACAGGGTACACTCACATGGGCGGAGGATTACAGTAAGTATCTGGCTGCAAATTTGAGCTGCCGCAAACTTTCTGCTGCAGCTCAAATTGCCAGCGAGAAACTACTGTGAAACCCCGCCCATGCGACTGTACCCTAAAAACACTACACTACACTAACACAAAAAATAAAATAAAAAGTAAAAAACACTACGTATACACATACCCCTATACTGCCCCCCTCCCCTCCCCAATAAAAATGAAAAACGTCTGGTACGCCACTGTTTCCAGAACGGGTATCGCCGTACTCGGGAGAAATTGTGTTACAAATTTTGGGGGGTATTTTCTGCTTTTACCCTTTTTAAAAATGTAAAATTTTTGGGAAAACAAGCATTTTAGGTAAAAAAAAAATTTTTTTTTACATATGCAAAAGTCGTGAAACACCTGTGGGGTATAAAGGTTCACTTCACCCCTTGTTACGTTCCCCGAGGGGTCTAGTTTCCAAAATGGTATGCCATGTGGGGGGTTTTTAGCTGTCCTGGCACTATAGGGGCTTCCTAAATGCGGCATGCCCCCAGAGCAAAATTTGCTTTCAAAAAGCCAAATGTGACTCCTTCTCTTCCGAGACCTGAAGTGCGCCAGCAGAGCACTTTTCACCCCCATATGGGGTGTTTTCTGAATCGGGAGAAATTGGGCTTCAAATTTTTAGGGGTATTTTCTGCTATTACCCTTTTTAAAAATTACAAATTTTTGGGAAAACAAGCATTTTAGGTAAAAAATTTTTTTTTTTTTACATTTGCAAAAGTCGTGAAACACCTGTGGGGTACTAAGGTTCACTTTATCCCATGTTACATTCCCCGAGGGGTCTAGTTTCCAAAATGGTATGCCATGTGTTTTTTTTTTGCTGTTCTGGCACCATAAGGGCTTCCTAAAGGTAACATGCCCCCCAAAAACCTTTTCAGAAAAACGTACTCTCCAAAATCCCCTTGTCGCTCCTTCCTTTCTGAGCCCTCTACTGCGCCCACCGAACACTTTACATAGACATATGAGGTATGTGCTTACTCGAGAGAAATTAGGCTACAAATACAACTAAAAATTTTGTCCTTTTACCCCTTGTAAAAATTCAAAAATTGGGTCTACAAGAACATGTAAGTGTAAAAAATGAAGATTGTGAATTTTCTCCTTCACTTTGCTGCTATTCGTGTGAAACACCTAAAGGGTTAAAACACTGACTGAATGTCATTTTGAATACTTTGGGGGGTGTAGTTTTTATAATGGGATCATTTATGGGGTATTTCTAATATGAAGACCCTTCAAATCCACTTCAAACCTGAACTGGTCCCTGAAAAATACTGAGTTTGAAAATTTTGTGAAAAATCGGAAAATTGCTGCTGACCGTTGAAGCCCTCTGGTGTCTTCCAAAAGTAAAAACACATCAATTTTATGATGCAAACATAAAGTAGACATATTGTATATGTGAACCAAAAAAAATGTATTCGTAATATCCATTTTCCTTACAAGCAGAGAGCTTCAAAGTTAGAAAAATGCAAAATTTTCTAATTTTTCATCAAATTTACGGATTTTTCACCAAGAAAGGATGCAAGTATCGACAAAAATTTACCACTATGTTAAAGTAGAATATGTCACGAAAAAACAATCTCGGACTCAGAATGATAACTAAAAGCATCCCAGAGTTATTAATGTTTAAAGTGACAGTGGTCAGATGTGCAAAAAACGCTCCGGTCCTTAAGGCCAAAATGGGCTCCGTCCTGAAGGGGTTAAAGGGGAACTCCGGTGAGGGAAAAAAAATTCAAATCAACTGGCTCCAGAAAATTAAACAGATTTGTAAATTACTTCTATTTAAAAATATCAACCCTTCCAGTACTTATCAGCTGCCTAATCTACAGATATACTACAGAGAAATTTGTGATTTTTTTTCCATTCTGACAACAGTGCTCTCTGCTGACACCTCTGTCCATGTCAGGAACTCCAGAGCTGGAGAGGTTTTCAATGGGGATTTGCTTCTAATCTGGACAGTGCATGACACGGACAGAGGTGTCAGCAGAGAGCACTGTTGTCAGGCTGGAAAAAACTTCACAAATGTGACAACAGTGCTCTCTGTGACAACTGACAACATTGCTCTCTGCTGACACCTCTGTCCGTGTGAGGCACTGTCCAGATTAGAAGCAAATCCCCATTGAAAACCTCTCCAGCTCTGGAGTTCCTGACACGGACAGAGGTGTCAGCAGAGAGCACTGTTGTCAGACTGGAAAAAAATTCACAAATTTCTCTGTAGTATATCTGTAGTTTAGCCAGCTGATAAGTACTGGAATGCTTGATATTTTTAAATAGAAGTAATTTACAAATCTGTTTAATTTTCTGGAGCCAGTTGATTTGAAATTTTTTTCCCCCTCCAGAATTCCCCTTTAAAGCCTACATGAACTGAGGAATTTCAAAATGGTAAATCTACCACCTGGGATAGTCAGTCAATTCCAACAGCCGGTGGTCAGTATCCACAGTTCCCTGTTTTTGCTAGTCCTTGGCCATATTCCTTTTATTACTGGTCTGGTATCAACATGGCAATAATGCTGGAAGAGTAACTCAAGGATACATGTTTCCTACAATACACAGTCAATATATGGAGACCATATAGTGGCTGAATGACACAGCCTGGAGGTGGCTGAAGCATGAGGAGATCATATAGTGTCTGAATGGCACAGCCTGGAGTTGGTGGCAGATGAGGAGACAATAGGGCCTCACAATATCTGAGAATAAAAGATGAATTTTGAAATTTCCATTGAAGATGTATGGTACCTAGTGCTACCATAAACATATATAGGTAATGTCCTAGGCCCAGCAGCATCACTAAACCATATAGTTGCTGAATGACACAGACAGGAGCAGTTAGCAGCAGGAGTGCACAAGAGGGTTTCATAAGCCCTTAGATTGAAAGATCAATGTTGAAATCTCAACTAAGCATGTATGTAAGCTAGTGCTAATATCCAAAAATGTAAGGCCCAAGCCCAGCAGCATCAGTAAGCCAAGTAGTTCCTGAAACACACAGCCTGGAGCAGGCATCAGCATGAGTTTACAAGAGGGCTTCACAACCCCTAACATTATGTTAATGTTGAAATCTGTATAGAAGATATATGTTAGCTAGTGCTAACATCAAAAAAAATTTGGGCACAGACTCAGCAGCATCACTAAACTATATAGTTGTTGAAACACACAGCCTGGAGCAGGCAGCAGGATTTGTACACAAGAGGGCTTCACAACTCCTAAAATTAAAAGATCAATGTTGAAATCTCGAATGAGCATGTATGTTAACTAGTGCTAACATAAAAAATTGTAATATCCAAGACAGTCCCAGCAGCATCAGAAATCAATATATTGGCAGAATGACACAACCTGGAGGTGGGGAAAGCATGAGGAGCCCATATAGTGTCTGAATGGTACAGCCTGGAGTTGGCCGAAGCATGACAAGACCATATAGTGTATGAATGGCACAGCCTGGAGTTGGCAGAAGCATAAGGAGACAAAATAGTGGCTTAATGAAACAGCCTGGAGGTGGCAGAAGCAGCATCAGGAGTCCTGCAAGTGATCCGGTGACAGAGTGGTGCGGTGGGTTGAAAGACCAGTACCTGGTGATGAAGGTGGCTGGAATGTTTGTAACTGGGGAGCAGTGCCTTAAATCTGTTTGGCACTATCCATATTTGTGCAGTGTTGGTGTAGCACCATGGTCAATCTACTATGATGCATCTGGCATTGGTGGGTGGAAATCCTGGCTGATCCATGCCTTATTCATCTTCACAAGGGTCAGTTTCTCCACATTTTTCGTGGACAGAAGAGTTCTCCTTGGGGTGACGATGACCCCCGCCGCACTAAACACCCACTCTGATGCCACGTTACTGGCCAGGCAGGACAGCCTTTCCAGGGCAAACTCTGCAAGTTGCGGCCACAAATCATGTTTGGCTGCTCAGAAGTCTAGCGTATCTTCAAGGGGTGTTGGCATGGTCATGTCAAGGTATGCCACTACCTGCTGGTTCAGGTCCTGCTCCATGTCTACCTGCTGCTGATGAGTTGCTTCACTATGCGGGTGAAGAAAGGTACTCATCAACGACTTTAGACTCAGGCTGCTGAAGGAGCTGGTACTGCTCCTGCCACCCCACCCTTCCCCAGCATCCATGGCAGTGAAAGGTGAGCGCAGAGGGCCCCCCGAGTAAGACCTGCTAGTGGATAGACGATGGTGCCGATAGGCATCAGCCAACTGACTACGTAGGATCTCTCTGGAGTAGGTCAGTTCGTCCTCCCTCTCAGTGGGTGTAAAAAAGGCACCCATTTTGTGCCGGTAGAGAGGGTCCAATAAGGTGGAGACCCAGAAGTCATACCGCTACCGAATGGTGACAATTCGGCTGCCACTACTCAAGCAAGTGAGCATGCATCATGTCATTTGTGCAAGTGACTCGGAGGGACTCCATGCCTCCATCTCCACTATATACTGCCACGGTGTGTCTGGGTCCTCTGTCTCGCCTTCCTCATAACCCTCTAGCTCCTCCAGTTCATCATGCGCCACATCCCCTGTCAGAAGACTGGAAACACCGCCCATCTATCAAACTTAAACTGTGCTCCACTGTGCCTCTCATCCACCACCTCCAGTTCAGCCCCCAAAAGGATCATGTGGCCGTGAGATGTAGGTGGAACGTCTACTTTGCCCTGACCAGCCATCGTTTCCAATACTTGTTGTAAGAAATGAAGCAGTGGAATTACCTCGTTCATCCCGTAATCCTGGCGATTTACGTATAATGTGACTTCCTGAAAGGGCCTGAGTAAACGGCAGGTGTCACATATGAGCTGCCACTAATTCACATTGAAGTTACACACAAGATTATCCCTATCTGCTTTGATCATCAAGAAGTTGGTGATGCAAAGTTTCCTTCCCATTCTTAGGATGTCTCACAAATGGGGGAAAAAATTAATTAACCTCTTGACAACCAGATTTAACACGTGTGCCATGCAGGGCGCATGGGTCACCCTTCCTTGTCGCAGCGCGGCCATGATGTTCTTCCCGTTGTTGGTCACCATGGTTCCCACTTCCAGTTTTCATGGAGTAAGCCATGCTCCGATTTCTTTACGAATGACTTTTAGCAGTTCATCCCCTGTGTGACTCTTTTTGCCAAAGCACACCATGTGAAGAACAGTCTGACACTGCCGTGCCCTTCACACATGGTATGCTGAAGGTCCACTGAGATTTGTCCCGGCAGTGGAGGCTGAGGACACGTTGGAGGATGAGGAGACAGAGCCGCACACTGTCACAGGACCAACAGGCTGACAGCGTGGAGGAGGAAGCAGCGTGACCTGTCCAAGTTGGGGTTGTGGCTGTGCAGGAACCCATAAAGGACATGTATTGTCCCTGACCGTAGTTACAGCTCCAGATGTCAGCGCTGCCATGCACTTTGGTACACACCAACAGGCTCAAGGACTGGCCCACCTTCTCTTCCACAAAATTGTGCAGGGCTGGTACTGCCTTCTTCAAAAAGAAATGATCGCTTGGTACTCTCCACCTCAGCTCGACACAAGCCATCAGTTCTCTGAAAGGTGCAGAGTCCGCCACTTGAAAAGGGAGGGACTGCAGCACCAGCAACTTAGACAGGAGCACATTGGATGAGTGGGCGCATACTGTTGTCTCTTGGACATGGCTTTGCGGAAGGATTGTTGGCAGATTGGCTGACTTAAAGTGGGAGAAGAAGGAGCATGTGGACCGACAGAAGAAGGGTATGACACACAGCTCCCTTCGGCTGAGGTGGTTGAGCCTTGGCTGGCAGAAAGAGGGAGCTGAAAGGTAGGCTGCCGCGAAGCAGGTTTTCTCCCCCGGGCACGTATTACTCCAGAATTTCCACCACGCAGACTGCCAAACCATGCTACTGCCTTGCTGGCTCAGCTGCTTCCTCACGAGCAACCTGCAACTCTCTTCTCCTGATGATGATGAAGCCCCTTCTGCACCCGGCTCCCAATTGCGATCGGCTTCATCATTATCATCATCGAGTTGTGTCTGCACGTCACTGATGTCCTCCTCAGGTTCCTCAACAGTGTCTGCTTCAGGTCCCTGAACCCTTGCAACACCACGTCCCTCATCAATCTCCTCATCACTACTTGCCCGCCTAGCGGAGGAAGCGGCGCATGTCTCCTCCCCTTCTTGGCTGGGCAGTAGCTGCTTACTTTCCTCTACTAGATCGTCCTCAGTGAATAGTGGAGCTGAACCCACAGCATAAGATACTTCTGTAGGAGAGGGAACAGCAGAGGACAGAGGCAATGGGAGGACAGGGACTGCTCCTGGGCCATGCCAACTGAGGGTTGTGTAGGAAGAACCCAACAACTGTTGACTGGGGGTGTCAGATGTCACTTGTAATGAAGTGGATGACCGTGTTAACCAATCGACGACGGCAGCTGGGTTGCTGGTCGAGACATGACCGCTAGCTGATAACGGGAGCTCAGGCCTCTCGTTGTGACTCCTGCTGCCACTCGCCCCAAGTCTGCTGTGACCTCTGCCTGAAGGATTTAGGCCTCTGCCACTCCTCTGTGCACATCCTGGCACTTCTCTGCCTGACATACTTAGTGCGTATATGAGGGTAATACAACACGCTTCACTACTCATAAAACAGTATTTGTCTAGAACAACAGCAGGTTATTACTTTTGGCTCTCCTTTCACAGTATGTAGGCCCTTGACAGATTAACAGGTACAAAATAGAACACTACTTAGATGTACATATGCGGTATGCACTTTGGAGGGCAGAAAAATGTGCTACAATGAGCCTTAAAACTCAGCAAGTTTTGGAAAACACCAGCCGGTGGGTAGTATTGCTTGGACTTTCACAGTATGTAGGCCATTGACAGATTAACAGGTACAAAATGGCAAAATGGTATACTACTTAGATGTATGTATACGGTATGCACTGATGTGGACAAACAAATGTGATACAATACGCATTAAAAAGTCTGAATTTATGTAAAACACTAGCTGGTGAGTACTAGTGCTTGGACTTTCACAGTATGTAGGCCCTTGACAGATTAACAGGAACAAAATGGTACACTACTTAGATTTAGGTATGTGGTATGCACGTATGAGGGCAAAAAAATGCGCTACAGTACACTTTGAAAAGTATTTTCGGAAAACATCATCCTGTGATTACTTTTGCCATGACTTTCCCAGTATCTAGACTTGTTACAGATTTACAGATACAAAATGATAGACTGCTTTGATGTAGGTATGCGGTATGCACTTATGAGGGCAGAAAAATGCACTAAAATTTGCCTAAAAACTCAGTAATTTTTGTAAAACATCAGCCGGTGATTACTTTTGCTTGGACTTTCACAGTATGTAGGCCCTTTACAGATTAACAGGTACAAAATAGTACACTATTTAGATGTACATATGCGATATGCACTTAGGCGGGCAGAAAAATGCGCTACAATGAGCCTAAAAACTCTGTAGGTTTAGTAAAACACCAGCCGGTGAGTACTATCGCTTGGACTTTCACAGTATATAGGCCCTTGACAGATTAACAGCTACAAAATAGTACACTACTAAGATGTAAGTATGCGGTATGCACTTATGAGGGCAGAAAAAGGCTCTAGCCTAAAAACTCAGATTTTTGTAAAACACCAGCCGGTGATTACTTTTGTCTGTCCTTTCACAGTATGTAGGCCTTTGACAGATTAACAGGTACAAAATAGTATACTACTTAGATGTGCGTATGCGGTATGCACTGCTGAGGGCAGAAAAATGCGCTACAATACGCCTAAAATCTCTGTATTTTTGTAAAACACCAGCAGCTGATTACTTTTGTCTGTCCTTTCACTGTATGTTTCACGATTCGGCTGGCTGGAGGTGGATCCTCTGTGCCAGAGAGGGATTGGCGTGGACCGTGTCGGTGGACCGGTTCTAAGTTGCTACTGGTATTCACCAGAGCCCGCCGCAAAGTGGGATGGTCTTGCAGCGGCGGTAGCAACCAGGTCGTATCCACCGGCAACGGCTCAACCTCTCTGACTGCTGAGATAAGCGCGGTACAAGGGAGTAGACAAGAGCAAGGTCGGACGTAGCAGAAGGTCAGGGCAGGCAGCAAGGATCGTAGTCAGGGACAACGGCAGGAGGTCTGGAACACAGGCTAGGAACACACAAGGAAACGCTTTCACTGGCACAATGGCAACAAGATGAGGTATAAGTAGGGAAGTGCACAGGTGACGGTACTGATTAAAACCTCATGCGCCAATCAGTGGCGCACCGGCCCTTTAAATCGCAAAGACCCGGCATGCGCGCGCCCTAGGGAGCGGGGCCGCGCGCGCTGGGGCAGCACAGACGGGGAACGGGTCTGGTAAGCGAGTCGGGATGCGCATCGCGAACGGGCGCATCCCGTATCGCGAATCGCATCCCGGCTGGGAACATTATCGCAGCGCACCCGGTCGTCAGGTCTGACCGGGGCGCTGCGAATAGGAGAACGCTGTGAGCGCTCCGGGGAGGAGCGGGGACCCGGAGCGCTCGGCATAACAGTACCCCCCCCCCCCCCCTTGGGTCTCCCCCTCTTTTTGGAACCTGAGAATTTGAGGATAGGGTTCTTGTCCAGGATGTTGTCCTCAGGTTCCCAGACCTCTCCTCTGGGCCGCAATTCTCCCAATCAAGCAAAAAAATTTTTTTACCTCTGACCATCTTGGATGGTCAGAGGACCCGGAAACTGGAGTGGGAGCAACAACCTTAGGAGAGAAGCGGTTAAGGATGAGTGGTTTAAGGAGAGAGACATGGAAAGCATTGGGAATACGGAGAGAAGGAGGAAGAAGGAGTTTGTAAGAGACAGGGTTGATTTGGCACTTGATTTTGAAAGGACCAAGATAACGTGGTCCCAGTTTATAACTGGGGACACGAAAGTGGACATACTTGGCGGAGAGCCATACTTTGTCTCCGGGAGAAAAAATGGGGGGAATTCTTCTTTTCCTATCGGCATGTTTTTTCATCCGGGATGAGGACTGTAAGAGAGAATTTTGAGTCTCTTTCCATATGGTGGAGAAGTCCCGAGTCACCTCATCAACATCGGGCAAACCAGAAGGCATGGGAGTGGGAAGGGGGGGAAGAAGGTGACGGCCGTACACCACAAAAAATGGGGATTTAGCGGAAGACTCAGAGACTCTGAAATTGTACGAGAATTCGGCCCATGGTAGAAGATCTGCCCAGTCATCCTGGTGGGAGGAAACAAAATGTCGCAAATAGTCACCCAGGACCTGATTAATTCTTTTCACTTGCCCATTGGATTGGGGATGATAAGAAGACGAGAAGTTTAATTTGATTTTGAGTTGATTACAGAGGGCCCTCCAGAATTTTGACACAAATTGAACGCCTCTATCCGAGACGATATGCATAGGAAGCCCGTGAAGGCGAAAAATGTGTATAAAAAATTGCTTCGCCAACTGAGGCGCAGAAGGAAGACCTGGAAGAGGGATAAAATGTGCCATCTTGTAGAATCGATCAACGACCACCCAAACAACTGTGCTGCCATGGGATAAAGGTAAGTCAGTAATAAAGTCCATACCAATCTGAGACCATGGTCGTTCAGGAACAGGAAGAGGATGGAGGAGACCAGCAGGCTTCTGGCGAGGGGTCTTGTCCCGGGCACAGACTGTACAAGCCCGCACGAAATAAACAACATCAGCTTCCAGGGTAGGCCACCAATAAAATCGAGAGATGAGCTGGATGGATTTTTTGATGCCAGCATGGCCTGCGAGGTGTGAGGAGTGTCCCCACTTGAAAATCCTGAGGCGCTGGCATGGAGAGACGAAGGTCTTCCCTGGAGGAGTTTGTCTGATGGAGGCTGGAGAAGTGGAGATCAGACAGTCCGGAGGAATAATGTGTTGCAGGGAAGCTTCCACTTCAGAGGCATCTGATGAATGAGAGAGGGCGTCAGCCCTAATGTTCTTGTCAGCAGGGCGAAAATGAATTTCAAAGTTAAAACGGGCAAAGAACAACGACCACCTAGCCTGGCGAGGGTTCAGCCGTTGGGCAGACTGAAGATAAGAGAGATTCTTGTGATCAGTGTATATAATAACTGGATATTTGGATCCCTCCAGCAGGTGCCTCCATTCCTCAAGCGCCAATTTTATGGCCAGTAGTTCTCGATCACCAATGGAGTAGTTTTTCTCCGCCGGAGAGAAGGTCCTAGAAAAGAAACCACAAGTAACAGCATGTCCGGAAGAATTTTTTTGTAGGAGTACTGCTCCAGCTCCCACCGAAGAGGCGTCTACCTCCAGCGAGAAGGGCTTAGATGGATCAGGTCTGGAGGGTACGAGAGCAGAAGAAAAGGCAGTTTTGAGATGATTGAATGCATCTTCCGCTTGAGGAGGCCAGGACTTAGGGTTGGCGTTTTTCTTGGTTAGGGCCACGATAGGGGCCACAATAGTGGAAAAGTGTGGAATAAATTGTCTGTAATAATTGGCAAACCCCAAAAAACGTTGGATAGCACGGAGTCCGGAGGGGCGTGGCCAATCCAATAAGGCTGATAGCTTATCTGGGTCCATTTGGAGTCCCTGGCCAGAGACTAAGTATCGTAGGAAGGGAAAAGATTGACATTCAAAGAGACATTTTTCCATTTTGGCATATAATTGATTGTCCCGAAGTCTCTGAAGAACCATGCGGACATGCTGGCGGTGTTCTTCTAGGTTAGCAGAAAAAATCAAAATATCGTCTAGGTAGACCAAAACACAGGTATATAGAAGATCACAAAAAATTTCATTTACAAAGACTTGGAAGACGGCAGGGGCGTTGCAAAGCCCAAAGGGCATAACCAGATATTCAAAGTGTCCATCTCTGGTGTTAAACGCGGTCTTCCACTCGTCCCCCTCCCTGATGCGGATGAGATTATATGCACCTCTTAAGTCCAGCTTGGTAAAGATGTGGGCGCCTCGTAGGCGATCAAAGAGTTCCGAGATAAGAGGTAGGGGATAGCGTTTTTTTACAGTGATTTTATTAAGTCCGCGGTAATCAATGCAAGGACGTAAGGAGCCGTCTTTTTTGGAAACAAAGAAAAATCCAGCTCCGGCAGGGGAGGAAGACTTGCGGATAAACCCCTTTTTTAAATTCTCTTGGATGTACTCCGACATGGCTTGTGTTTCCGGAGCAGACAGAGGATAGATTCTGCCCCGGGGTAGAGTAGTACCAGGGAGGAGGTCAATAGGACAGTCATAAGGCCTGTGAGGAGGCAAAGTCTCTGCTTGTTTTTTGCAAAAAACATCAGCATAATCCAGATAGGCCTTGGGGAGACCAGATATTGGAGGGGCCACAGGGTCTTGACTGACAGTACAGGGAGCAGGCTTAAGACAGTTCTTGTGGCAAGTAGTACCCCAGTTCTTGATCTCCCCGGTGGTCCAATCAAGGGTTGGGGAATGGCGTTGAAGCCACCGTAGTCCAAGAAGAATTTCTGAAGTGCAGTTAGAGAGGACCAGAAATTCAATCTTTTCGTGATGGGGTCCGATGCACATTAAGAGGGGTTCCGTGCGGTAACGCACAGTACAGTCCAATCTTTCATTATTAACAGAGGCAATGTAGAGGGGTCTGGCGAGACTGATCACCGGGATGTTGAACCTGTTGATGAAAGAGGCCAAAATAAAATTTCCTGCAGATCTGGAATCCAAGAAGGCCACAGCTGAGATGGAGAAGGTAGAAGAAGAAATCCGCACAGGCACAGTTAGACGTGGAGAAGCAGAGTTCACATCAAGAGCTGTCTCACCTTTGTGCGGAGTCAGAGTGCGTCTTTCCTGACGTGGAGGTCGGATAGGACAATCCTTCAAGAAATGTTCGGTACTGGCACAGTACAGGCAAAGGTTCTCCATGCAGCATCGTGTCCTCTCTTGAGGTGTCAAGCGAGACCGGTCAACTTGCATAGCCTCCACGGCGGAAGGCACAGGAACGGATTGCAGTGGACCAGAGGAGAGAGGAGCCGGGGAGAGAAACCGCCTCGTGCGAACAAAGTCCATATCCTGGTAGAGCTCCTGACGCCTTTCGAAAAAACACATGCGGGTCAATGCGGGTGGCAAGATGAATAAGTTCATGCAGGTTAGCAGGGATTTCTCGTGCGGCCAGCACATCTTTGATGTTACTGGATAGGCCTTTTTTAAAGGTCGCGCAGAGGGCCTCGTTATTCCAGGACAATTCGGAGGCGAGAGTACGGAATTGGATGGCGTACTCGCCAACAGAAGAATTACTCTGGACCAGGTTCAGCAGGGCAGTCTCGGCAGAAGAGGCTCGGGCAGGTTCCTCGAAGACACTTCGAATCTCCGTGAAGAAAGAGTGTACAGAGGCAGTGACAGGATCATTGCGGTCCCAGAGCGGTGTGGCCCATGACAGGGCTTTCCCAGACAGAAGGCTGACTACGAAAGCCACCTTTGACCTTTCAGTTGGAAACTGGTCCGACATCATCTCCAAATGCAGGGAACATTGTGAAAGAAAACCACGGCAAAATTTAGAGTCCCCATCAAATTTGTCCGGCAAAGATAAACGGAGGCTGGATGCGGCCATTCGCTGCGGAGGAGGTGCAGGAGCTGGCGGAGGAGATGATTGTTGAAGCTGTGGTAGTAGCTGCTGTGGCATCACGGTCAGTTGAGACAGCTGGTGGCCTTGTTGGGCTACCACCGTGGTGAGGTCAGTGACAACTGGCAGCGGGACCTCAGCGGGATCCATGGCCGGATCTACTGTCACGATTCGGCTGGCTGGAGGTGGATCCTCTATGCCAGAGAGGGATTGTCGTGGACCGTGTCGGTGGACTGGTTCTAAGTTGCTACTGGTATTCACCAGAGCCCGACGCAAAGCGGGATGGTCTTGAAGCGGCGATAGCAACCAGGTCGTATCCACCGGCAACGGCTCAACCTCTCTGACTGCTGAGATAAGCGCGGTACAAAGGAGTAGACAAGAGCAAGGTCAGACGTAGCAGAAGGTCAGGGCAGGCAGCAAGGATCGTAGTCGGGGGCAACGGCAGGAGGTCTGGAACACAGGCTAGGAACACACAAGGAAACGCTTTCACTGGCACAATGGCAACAAGATCCGGCAAGGGAGTGCAGGGGAAGTGAGGTATAAGTAGGGAAGTGCACAGGTGACGGTACTGATTAAAACCACATGCGGCAATCAGTGGCGCACCGGCCCTTTAAATCGCAAAGACCCGGCGCGCGCGCGCCCTAGGGAGCGGGGCCGCGCGCGCCGGGGCAGCACAGACGGGGAACAGGTCTGGTAAGCGAGTCGGGATGCGCATCGCGAACGGGCGCATCTCGTCTGGGAACATTATGGCAGCGCACCCGTCGGCAGGTCTGACCGGAGCGCTGCGAATAGGAGAACGCTGTGAGCGCTCCGGGGAGGAGCGGGGACCCGGAGCGCTCGGCGTAACAGTATGTAGGCCCTTGACAGATTAACAGGTACAAAATAGTACACTACATAGATGTTCGTATGCCGTATGTACTGAAGAGGGCATAAAAATGTGCTACAATACACTTGGAAACATATTTTCATAAAACAACAGCCAGTGATTACTTTTCCCTGGCCTTTCCCTGTATGTAGCCTTGTTACAGATTAACAGGTAGAAAAAAGTGCCCTACTTAGATGTAGGTATGTGGTATGCACGTATGAGGGCAAAAAAAATGCGCTACAGTACACATTGAAAATCTATTTTCGTAAAATACCAGCCGGTGATTACTTTTGCCATGACTTTCCCAGTATCTAGACTTGTTACAGATTTACATATACAAAATAGTAGACTGTTTTGATGTAGGTATGCGGTATGCACTTATGAGGGCCGAAAAATGCGATATAATACGCATTAAAAAGTCTGTATTTCTGTAAAACACCAGCCGGTGAGTACAATTGCTTGGACTTTCACAGTATGTAGGCCCTTGACAGATTAACAGGTACAAAATAGTACACTACTTAGATGAACGTATGCGGTATGCACTGAGGAGGGCAGAAAAATGCGCTACAATCAGCCTAAAAACTCTGTAAGTTTTGTAAAACACCAGCCGGTGGTGACTATTGCTTGGACTTTCACAGTAAGTAAGCCCTTGACAGATTAACAGGTACAAAATTGTACACTACTTAGATGTACGTATGCGGTATGCACTGATGAGGGCAGAAAAATGCGCTACAATGCGCATTAAGAACTCTGTATTTTTGTAAAACACCAGCCGGTGAGTGCTAGTGCTTGGGCTTTCACAGTATGTAGGCCCTTGACAGATTAACAGGTACAAAATGATACACTTAGATGTACCTATGCGGTATGCACTGATTAGGGCAGAAAAATGTGCTACAATACTCATTAAAAACTCAGTATTTTTGTAAAACACCAGCCGGTCATTACTTTTGGCTGTCCTTTCACAGTATTAACAGGTGCAAAATAGTACACTACTTAGATGTCCGTATGCGGTATGCATTTAGGAGGGCAGAAAAATGCATTATAATGAGCCTAAAAACTCTGTAAGTTTTGTAAAACCCCAGCCAGTGAGTACTATTAGAAAACCTGAGATATCTGCTGTGTGGTGAGGAGTGAATAATTTAAACTTGTGAACTGCAGTGATTTGTGTGAGTACTTGAATTTGCACAGAGAGATCACTGCTATTTTTAAACAACCTTTTTTTTTTCTCCACTCTGCCTCTAGGGGGAGGGGTAGATTGGACACAGGTGTATAAATCGTAGTTTGTGACTCATTCTGAGCGTGCCCTGACTGAGAGTTGCTTTGAAAGAGTAACTGCAAGAGAGTTAGAAAACCTGAGATATCTGCTGTGTGGTGAGGAGTGAATATTATAAACTTGTGAACTGGAGTGATTTGTGTGAGTACTTGAATTTGCACAGAAGGATCACTGCTATTTTTAAACAGCCTTTTTACCGTTTTTTTCTCCACTTTGCCTCTAGGGGGAGGGGTAGATTGGACACAGGTGTATAAATTGAGAGTTGCTTTGAAAGAGAGGAGCTGCAAGAGAGTTAGAAAACCTGAGAGTATGAAAGCAGGAGTTTGAGATCGCTGTGAGTGTTACTTTGCTTACACTGTAGAGACTTCAACTCAGAAGGTCTACTGAGAATTCAATTGTAATATTTACTGTCGTTTTTTTGCTGTAAATTCTGATAAATCCCCATAACTAGATGGCCTCCATGTTGGAAAATGCATGCAATCCTTGAACAACAGTTTGAGGGTGCATATTGATGTGCGAGATGTGTGCTAGTTGTTCGTTTGGAAGCCCAGATTCTGGATCTAGAGGAGTGACTGGCAACATTGAGAAGCATTGACAACTTGGAGAGGAGTCTCCTGCTCACTGAGCAAGTACTCTCTGGGGTAGAGGTGGGGGAGGATAGTGGGACGGAGGCGCAGGACAGTCAGGCAGCTATCTGGGTTACAGTTAGAAAACTGGGTAGAGGGAAAAGTGTCAGGGAGGCTAGTCCTGAACTGTCACACCCCCAACAAGTTTGCCCGGTTGGCAGATGAGGGGGATACCAATTTAGAGCTAGCAGTACTGCAGCAAGATACTGCCTCTGACCGCCAGGGGGGTGTCTGCTCCAGTAAGGAGGGAAGAAGGAATACAGGGCAGGACAGACAGGTACTGGTAGTGGGGACTCAATTATTAGGGGGACAGACAGGGCGATCTGTCACAAAGACCGGGATCACCGAACAGTCTTCCTGACGCTCGAGTTCGGCACATCGCGGATCGGGTTGACAGGTTGCTGGGTGGGGCTGGAGAGGATCCAGCAGTCATGGTACATATTGGCACCAATGACAAAGTAAGAGGTAGGTGGAGTGTCCTAAAAAATGATTTCAGGGACTTAGGCTTAAGGCAAGGACCTCCAAGGTAATATTTTCTGAAATATTACCTGTACCACAAGCCACACCAGAGAGGTAGCAGGAGATCAGGAAGGTAAACAAGTGGCTCAGAAGCTGGTGTAGGAAGGAGGGGTTTGGGTTCATGGAGAACTGGGCCGACTTCACTGTCGGTTACCGGCTCAACCGTAGGGACTGGCTGCACTTCAATGGGGAGGGTGCAGCTGTGCTTGGGGAGAAGATGGCTAGAAGGGTGGAGGAGTGTTTAAACTAGGGACTGGGGGGAAGGAACCAACAACATAGAGGTGGAAGATAGTGTAGATAGAGAGGGGGACTTATTAATGTACCTGGGGGTAGACCGGAGGAGGGAGTTGGTAGAATAGTGAATAGGGATAGGTTTCATAGGAAGAAAAACATACACCATTGAATTTCATGATACCTAATGCCAGAAGTCTGACCAATAAAACTGACGAGCTGGAGTGGTTGATGTCTGTAGAAAATTATGACATAGTGGGTATAACAGAGACTTGGTTGGAGGATAGCTGTGACTGGGCAGTCAACATACAGGGTTATAGTCTCTTCAGGAAGGATCGGAAAAAACGGAAAGGGGGAGGAGTTTGTATGTGAAATCGAGTATGAAGGCCGCACTACGGGAGGATATATGGGAGGGAAACGATAATGTGGAGTCATTATGGGTAGAAATATATGGAGATAAAAAGAAAAATCATCCTGATAGGGGTTTGCTATAAGCCATCAAAGAGACAGAAGATCAATTACTGAGGCAAATAAACAAGGCATCATGTAAAAATGATGTGATAAAAATTGGAGATTTTAACTATCCTGATATAAATTGGGAGACTGAGTCCTGTGAATCTCATAAAGGAAACAGGTTTCTGACTATAGCTAAAGACAATTCCAGGTTAAACCCCCCCAAAGGACGAGGGGGCACTCCCTCCGTCTGGAGAAAAAAAAGTTTAGTCTCAAGGGGCGACACGCCTTCTTTACCGTGAGGACTGTGAATTTATGGAACGGTCTACCTCAGGAACTGGTCACAGCAGGAACAATTAACAGCTTTAAAACAGGATTAGATACATTCCTGGAACAAAATAAGATTAATGCTTATGAAGAAATATAAAATCTCATCCCTTCCCCAATATCGCGCCACACCCCTACCCCTTAATTCCCTGGTTGAACTTGATGGACATATGTCTTTTTTCGACCGTACTAACTATGTAACTATGTAATCATCTGTCCCAAATGGTGCAGGGCCTGACCAGAGGGGGCGCCCTACTGGACTTAATATCAACCCGTACAGGACCCAGGGCGTATGGATACGCCTTCTGTACCTGGGTCTTAAGGACCCAGGGCGGTCCGTGGCGGGGACTGGACCGGGGTGACTGCTGATATCGATCAGCAGGCACCCCGCACAAATGCCCAGGGGGGTCATCAGACCCCCCCATGTCGGCAATCGGCGCAAATCGCAAGTGAATTCACACTTGCGATTTGCGCCTATTCCGGGTCATACGGGTCTATGGTGACCCGGAATATAAGGGGGATCGCGGTTGTCCATGACACCTACGATCCCCCAGGAGGGATAGGAGTGATCAAAAGCGACGACCAATAGCAGATCGGGGCGGGGGGTTAACTTTCATTTTCCCTGTTCGGCCCACCCACAATAGGCGGGGCAGGACGGGGAAACCGAAGGGGACCGGGCGCCGAAGTCCACTTACCCATTGGTGGAGGCTGCGGGACGCGATCGGCTGCGCTGATCAGCGCGGACGGCATGTCGTGTGGCTGGCTCCCTGGATCCTATGGAAGCGGGTGAGTTGCCTAGCAAAATCTGGAGGGCTACAGTTTGAGACCACTATATAGTGGTTTCTACACTGTAGCCCTCCAGATGTTGCAAAACTACAACTCCCAGAATGCCCAGACAGCTGTTTGGGAATGCTGGGATTTGCAGTTTTGCAACAGCTGGAGGTCTACAGTTTAGAGATCACTGCACAGGGATCTCTATACTATGGCCCTCTACGTCTTGCAAAACTACAACTCCTAGCATGCCCACACAGCTGTTTGCTGTCTGTGCATGCTGGGATTTGTAGTTTTGCAACATCTGGAGGTCCACAGTTTGGAGATCACTGTGTAGTGGTCTCTAACTGTAGCCCTCCAGATGTTGCAAAACTGCAAATCCCAGCATGCCCAAACAGCAAACAGCTGTCTCGGCATGCTGGGAGTTGTAGTTGCGTACCTCGAGCTGTTGCATAACTACATACTGAGTTAGGTAACAGAACCTAACTGAAGGTTTTCCAACCAGTGTGCCTCCAGCGGTTGCAAAACTACAACTCCCAGCATGCACGGTCTGTCAGTACATGCTGGGAGTTGTAGTTTTGAAACAGCTGGAGGTTCCCCCCCATGTGAACATACAGGCTGCATGCACACAGGCAGGTTTACAGTAGGTTTCCTGCTTCAAGTATGAGCTGCGGCAAATTTTTTCCACTGCGCAAATTTCTAGCGGGAAGCTCACTGTAAACCTCTGCCAGTGCGAACATACCCTAAAAACGTTACACTACACTAACACATAATAAAGGGTAAAACACTACATATATACCACCTTACACTGTTCCTACCCTTGAAAAATGAAAAACTTATTGTACGGCAGTGTTTCCAAAACGGAGCCTAATGCTGTTGCAAAACAACAACTCCCAGCATTTCTGGACAGCCACTGACTGTCCAGGCATGCTGGAAGTTTAGCAACAGCTGGAGGCACCCTGTTTGGGAATCACTGGCGTAGAATAACCCCTATGTCTACCCCCTATGCAATCCCTAATTTAGTCTCAAATGCACATGGCGCTCTCTCACTTCGGAGCCCCGTGTCGTATTTCAAGGAAACAGTTTAGGGCCACATATGGGGTATTTCCGTACTCGGGAGAAATTGCACTACAAATTTTGGAGGGCTTTTTCTCCTTTTACCCCTTATGAAAGGGAAAAGTTCGGGGCTATACGGAAATACACCATATGTAGGCGTAAAATGCTTTGTGGGCGCACAACAAGGCTCAGGAGTGAGAGCGCACTATGTACATTTGATACGAAGTCTTTATGTGAAAAGAAAAGACAGCAGAGCTTCTCATTGCGCAGTATTCTAAAGCCGTGACAGGTTGGTGGACAAATAAAATCCGCTCACCTGTTATTGTTGTGTAAGTAAGACACAACAACTTAAATCACTTTTTCAAGATATTATGCAGTGCAGCCACCGGGTGTCGGATAGGGATCCTCCAATCCACTGGAAATTAATAGGATAAGGGATAGTCGCACAAACAAAAAAGCCAGGTCCAGGCGCAACTGCTTACTCCAGAAGAACGGAATGATGCTTGTATATATTTCTACATCAAAGTATTTCTTATAGCTCCATACAATAGCCAAAACATCTTGTTTTTGGCTATTTTATGGAGCTATAATAAATACTTTGATGTAGAAATATATACAAGCATCATTCTGTTCTTCTGGAGTAAGCAGTTGCGCCTGGACCTGGCTTTTTTGTTTGTGCGACTCTCCCTTATCCTATGTACATTTGAGGCCTAAATTGGTGATTTGCACAGGGGTGGATGATTTTACAGCGGTTCTGACATAAACACAAAAAAAGAAATACCCACAAGTGACCCCATTTTGGAAACTACACCCCTCACGGAACGTAACAAGGGGTATAGTGAGCCTTAACACCCCACAGGTGTTTAATGAAAATTCTTCAAAGTTGGATGGAAAAATGAAAAAAAAAAAAAATGTTTTTAACTAAAATACTCGTGTTACTCTAAATGTATCATTTTCACAAGGGAAAATAGGAAAAAAGACCCCCAAAATTTGTAACCCATTTCTTCTGAGTAAGAACATATGCCATATGTGGATGTAAAGTGCTCTGCTGGCGCACTACAATGCTCAGAAGAGAAGGAGCACCATTGGGATTTTGAAGAGAAGATTTGTCTGAAATTGAAGGCCAAGTGTGTTTACAAAGCCTCCATAGTGCCAGAACAATGGACCCCCCCCCCACATGTTACCCCATTTTGGAAATACACCCCTCACATAATGCAATACGGGGTACAGTGAGCATTTATGCCCCTCAGGTGTCTGACAGATTTTTGGAACAGTGGTCCGTGAAAATGAAAAATGTAATTTTTTATTTGCACAGCCCACTGTTCCAAAGATCTGTCAAACGCAAGTGGGGTGTAACTACTCACTGCACCCTTTATTAAATTCTGTGAGGGGTGTTGTTTCCAAAATGGGGTGACATGTGGGGAGGGGGGTCCACTGTTCTGGCACCACGGGGGGCTTTGGAAATGCACATGGCCCCCGACTTCTATTCCAACCAAATTCTGTCTCCAAAAGCTCAATGGCGCTCCTCCTCTTCTGAGCATTGTAGTGCGCCCGCAGAGCATTTGACGTCCACACATTGGGTATTTCCATGCTCAGAAGAAACGGGGTTCCAAATTTTGGGGGTCATTTTTCCTATTACCCCTTGTACAAATGTAAAATTTGGGGGGAAAAAACTGCATTTTAGTGAAAAACTATTATTTTTTTTTTTTTCATTTACACATCCGACTTTAACCTCCCTGGCGGTATGATTCTGTCTGGAAATTTGTACCAAAAGCGGTACAATTTTTTGCATTGAAATTCCAAATCTGCCCCGTCACATTCCCCCTCCCTTGTCACATTCCCCCCCCCCATATCACATTCTCCCCCTCCTTGTCACATTCCCCCCTCTGTCACATTCTCCCCTCTCCTTGTCACATTCATCCCCCTTGTTACATTCTCCCCCGTCACATTCATCCCATCCTGTCACATTTCCCCCCCTTGTTACATTCTCCCCCCCCTTGTTACATTCTCCCCCCTCCATGTTACATTCCACTCGCCACCTGTGTCACATTCATCCCCCCTTGTCACATCCCCCTCTTCATGTCACATCCCCCCCCTGTCACATCCCCCCCTTGTCACATCCCCCCCCCCTTGTCACATCCCCCCCCTTGTCACATTCCCCCCTCTGTCACATTCCCCCCTATGTCACATTCCCCCACCTCGTCACATTCCCCCCCCCCCCCTTGTTACATTCTCCCCTGTGTCACATTCCCCCCTCTGTCACCTTTTCTTGTCCTGCAGCAGCATACACTGGGGTTGCCGGGCAGATTTCAAACCTAGTGTATTTGCTGCAGAATAAGCCCTTTCCCCTTCAGCCAATCACAGGCTTTACACCACTGCGGCCTGTGATTGGCTGTAAAGGGAAAGGTCCTGTAAGATGAATAGTGAAGAGAGCAGGGACCAGAGAGCATGGAGGGGAACGACATCTTCAGGGACCGGGATTAGGTGAGCAAAAGTTTTTTTTATTTTCCTCCTTTTTACTTTTACACTTAGCTCAGTGTTTTTCTACCAGGGGGCCTCCAGCTGTTTTGAAACTACTGCTCCCAGCATGCCCGGACAGCCTTTGGCTGTCCGATCATGCTGAGAGTTGTAGTTTTGCAACATCTGGAGGCCCCCTGGTTGAGAAACACTGACTTTTAGTATACATCTTTACCTGCTCTGGCCGGCCCCCGCCACGGGAGCCGACCCGAGCAGATAATCACATATTTTCCCGGGGGCTGCATCGCTATATCGCAAAAAGCAAAAATCGCGATTCGATTGCTTTTGCGATATACTGTGCAGCCCGCACAGCAACTCTGTAATTCTACCCCGAGCGTGACTTGGGGTTACCGCTTCTAGCAGCGAAAATTAACCCCGAGTCACGCTCGGGAATACCGCAAGGCTGGTTAACAAAAAGTCGTCAAACACCTGTGGGGTGTTAAGGCTCACTTTACCCACCCCTTGTTATGTTCCTTGAGGGGTGTAGTCTCCAAAATAGTATGCCATGTGTTTTTTTTTTTTGTTTTTTGTTTTTTTGCTGCTCTGGCAGCATAGGGGCTTCCTAAATGTGACATGCCCTCCAAAAACTATTTCAGCAAAATTCACTTTTCAAAAGCCAAATGTGACTCCTTCTCTTCTGAGCATTGTAGTGCGCCAGCAGAGCACTTGACGTCCATCATGGGGTATTTCCATGCTCAGAAGAGATGGGGTTACACATTTTGGGGGGGCATTTTGTTCTATCATGCCTTGTAAAAATTTTAAATTTGAGGGAAAACCAGCATTTTAGTGAAAAAATGATCATTTACACATCCAACTTTAATGAAAAGTCGTCAAACACCTGTGGGGTGTTAAGGCTCACTGGACCCCTTGTTATGTGCCTTGAGGGGTGTAGTTTCCAAAATAGTATGCCATTTATTTTTTTATTTTTTTGCTGTTCTGGCACCATAGGTGATTCCTAAATGTGACATGCCCCCCAAAAACCATTTCAGAAAACTCACTCTCCAAAATCCCACTGTCACTCCTTCCCTTCTAAGCCCTCTACTGCGCCCGCCGAACACTTGACATACACATATGAGGTATTTCCTTACTCAAGAGAGATTGGGTCACACATTTTTGGAAGATTTCTCTCCTTTTACCCCTTGTAAAAATTCAAAAACTGGGTCTACAAGAACACGCAGGTGTAAAAAATGAAGATTTTGAATTTTCTCCTTCAATTTTCTGCTATTCCTGTGAAACACATAAAGGGTTAACAAACCTTTTGAATGTTATTTTGAATACTTTGAAGGGTGCAGTTTTTATAATGGGGTCATTTATGGGGTATTTCTAATATGAAAGCCCTTCAAATCCACTTCAAAACTGAACTGGTCCCTGAAAAATTTCAATTTTGACAATTTTGTAAAAATTAGAAAATTGCTGCTGAACTTTGAAGCCCTCTGATGTGTTCCAAAAGTAAAAATATGTCAACTTCATGATGCAAAACATAAAGTAGACATATTATATATGTGAATCAATATATAATTTATTTGAAATATTCATTTTCCTTATTAGTAGAGATCTTCAAAGTAAAAAAATTTTCAATTTTTTCATAAAAATTTGGAATTTTTCACCAAGAAATGATGCAAGCATCGACAAAATTTTACCACTAACATAAAGTAGAATATGTCACGAAAAAACATTCTCGGAATGAGAATGAAAAGTAAAAGCATCCCAGAGTTATTAATGTTTAAAGGGGTACGCCGCCCCTAGATATCTTATCCCCTATCCAAAGGATAGGGGATAAGATGTCAGATCGCCGCGGTCCCGCTGCTGGGGACCCCAGGGATTGCCACTGCGGCACTCGCTATCATTACTGCGCAGAGCAAGTTCGCTCTGTGCGTAATGACGGGCGATAACGGGGCCGGAGCAGCGTGATGTCATGGCTCCGCCCCTAATGACATCATGACCCGTCCCCTTAATGCAAGTCTATGGCAGGGGGCGTGACGACCGCCACGCCCCCTCCCATAGACTTGTATTGACAGGGGCGGGCCGTGACGTCACGAGGGGTGGAGCCGTGACGTAACGATGCTCCGGCCCCTGTATTGCCCGTCATTACGTGCAGAGCGAACTCACTCTGCGCAGTAATGATAGCGGGGTGCCGTAGTGGCGATCCCCAGGGTCCCCAGCAGCGGGACCCCGGCGATCTGACATCTTATCCCCTATCCTTTGGATAGGGGTGGAGTACCCCTTTAAAGTGACAGTGGTCAGATGTGCAAAAAATGGCCGGGTCCTTAAGGTGAAATAGGCTGGGTCCTTAAGGTGTTAAAGCTTCCTTTAGACACCGCTGTCAGCTTTGAAAGCGGGGATCTAAAGGGTAAATAGCCACCCGGGGCAAATCCACATTCCGACTATTAACAGCAGCCCTCAGCTACCAGAATTAGCTGGGGGTCATCGATTCGCATCTCAGGAAGAGGCGGCTCGCCCTTAAACGGCGACCGGTTAACAAAATCACAATCTCAGGGTAATCATTGTTGCAGACAGGGTAAACATTTTAAATTATATATAGGTAGTGTAGAATGTAAAATTAAAACCTTAAAGGGGTACTCTGGTGGAAAACTTTATTTTTTTTTTTAAATCAATTGATGCCAGAAAGTTAAGCAGATTTGTAAATGACTTCTATTAAAAAATCTTAATCCTTCCAGTACTTATAAGCGGCCGTATCATACAAGGTAATTCTTTTTTTTCTGTTATGACCACAGTGATCTCTGCTGACACCTCTGTCCATGTCAGGAACTGTCCAGAGCAGGAGTAAATCCCCAAAGCAAACATATGCTGCTCTGTATAATTTATAAAATTGGTCAGAGGTGTCAGCAGAGAGCACTGTGGTCATGACAGAAAAGAAATCCGAATAAAGATTTCCACTGTAGTATACAGCCGCTAATAAGTACTGGAAGGGTTAAAAATTATTATTATTTTTTTTTTGGAAAGCTTAACAAAATCATATAAAACAATACTTCCCTTCAATGAATACCAGAAAATTACATAAATCAAATATTAAACCCATATTTAAAAAATGTGGGAGCTCAATGTAAAAAGTGAAAACCTATACCGAGGATACTGCGTTGCACATACCCATGTGCCAAGAAAGAGTACTAATAGTGTAAAAAGGGGAGGCAGTCCTGCTAGGCTAGGTGAGAGTAAAAGATATAAGGTCAAAAATTAGAAGAAAGAGAGAGAGAGAAAAAAGAAAACATGTCTAAAATAGCATAAAATGATAACATTTATTTGGAAAAATGATGTGAGGTCTGCGGCAGGGCCCTTGTCGCAGACTGATCACTAGATAAAATGGTTACAATGGTATAAAATGCTAAAAATATAAAATATACACAGTGGTATTGCACTTCACTAATTGGACAATGAGACAATGAAAGTGGGGCAATGGGACAGTGCAAACAGTATCTGTTTAGTTATACAGTAAAGTCATATTATAAGAGCAGGGATTAATCCAGATGAAAGTACATAGCAAAAAAGTTGATAATCCAATAAAGCAAATTTTCGGTAGCTCTGGAGCCTCCCAGATTGGGGCCCACTATAAACGTTTTTAGGTGCAGAGATACAGGCGATGCCCCCTCTACCCCGATGGCACGGGGACTGAATGCAAGAGTGCAATCGCTATACAGTTCAGGCACTTAGTGCCTCTTACCGGCTACAGTGTGCACAGTCAGGTGAGTGCAGCTGTGCTTGCGATCCGGATACACGTCCCTCTTTCCCCGGTGGCACGGGAGAAATGTAGCACCCCGGTGCTGGGGGTTGGAGATGATGGCTGGGAAGCAGCGTGTGGCAGCGCTGTGAAGCCTAGCGGTCGTAGCAGCGTATGGCAACGCTGGAGGTATCCTCTCTACCTCGACGGCACGGGGAGCAGGTGAGAGAGTAGGTGAGGACCGGCAATGCGGTAAAGATTGTCTCAGATGATGTGCAGGGTTGTCTTAACACCAGACGCGTTTCGGGGAACTGCGTCCCCTTTTTCAATGGTGGAGGTTCAGGAAGACTGTATGCTACATTTCTCCCGTGCCGCGGGGACAGAGGGACGTGTATCCGGATCACAAGCACAGCAGCACTCACTTGACTGTGCACACTGTAGCCGGTAAGAGGCACTAAGTGCCTGAACTGTATAGCGATTGCCCTCTTGCATTCAGTCCCCGTGCCGTCGGGGGTAGAGGGGGCATCGCCTGTATCTCTGCACCTAACTTTTATAGTGGGCCCCAATCTGGGAGGCTCCAGAGCTACCGAAAATTTGCCTTATTGGATTATCAACTTTTTTGCTATGTACTTTCATCTGGATTAATCCTGTCTCTTATAATATGACTTTACAGTATAACTAAACAGATACTGTTTGCACTGTCCCATTGCCCCACTTTCATTGTCTCATTGTCCAATTAGTGAAGTGCAATACCACTGTGTATATTTTATATTTTTAGCATTTTATACCATTGTAACCATTTTATCTAGTGACCAGTCTGCGACAAGGGCCCTGCCGCAGACCTCACATCATTTTTTTCAAATAAATGTTATCATTTTATGCTATTTTAGACACGTTTTCTTTTTTCTCTCTCTCTCTTTCTTCTAATTTTTGACCTTATATCTTTTACTCTGACCTAGCCTAGCAGGACTGCCTCCCCTTTTTACAAATATTAAACCCCTATAACCCCTTTTCTTCCCACCCCCTACTCCTGCCTCATCCACCCTGAAGGAGAGACCGAGAACGAAAGAGAGAAGAAAAAAAAAAACCAGCACCACACAATAATTTGTAATTAGTTAATCCATTTGGCCCAGATTGTTTTGCCCCTTTTTTCTTTCTTACCAAGACCTTTAATTGCCAATAACTCAGGGGCGGACATATCGCCTGTGCAGCCGGTTCAGCTGCACAGGGGCCCAGCGTGGGAGGGGGCCCGGCCCGCCCTCACACGCTGGGCCGGTCCTACCATCGGACCCAGTGCACAGGGCCGCCATCAGGGGGTAAACCCATACACTTGTATGGGGCCCGGAGCTTCAGGGAGGCCCGGACGTCCCTGTACTTTTTTTTTTCCGGCTAGTCAGTGAGTGACTGCGACTGTCACTCACTGACTCCTGGCTGGGTACCCGTCAGAACTATGACCGGGCCTCATAGTCTGGGGGGCCCGCAGGACTATGAGGCCCGCTCTTTCTAGGGCGCGGGCCCCTTAAGAAGTACGGCAGGGCCGGACAGGCCAGGGGCTGATGGGAGTCGACGTGCCCCGCGCAGGCACGCACATCTACTCCAGTCACCTGACCTGTCCCGGCGCGATCTCCAGTCCAGCAGCCTCCCGACGGATCCTCCCCGTGCAGTGACACTCTGACAGGAGCAGCAGCTGCACCGAACCCCGGCAGAGTAAGTGAACGGGGTGTGTGTGTGTGTGGGGGGGGGGGGGGGGTTGGATGGGGGCTATGTTGTTTGCAGACTACAATGGTGATGAGAGGTGCAGGGGAACTGGTGCTTGGGGTGTTATAGGGGTGATGAGAGGGGGGGGTTATGGGGGTAATGAGAGGTGCAGGGGGTGTTATGGGGGGATGAGAGGTGCAGGGGGTGTTATGGGGGGATGAAAGGTGCATGGGGAGGTTATGGGGGTGATGAGAGGTGCAGGGGGTTATGGGGGTAATGAGAGGTGCAGGGGGTGTTATGGGGGTAATGAGAGGTGCAGGGGGGTGTTATGGGGGGGGATGAGAGGTGCAGGGGGTGTTAGGGGGGAATGAAAGGTGCATGGGGAGGTTATGGGGGTGATGAGAGGTGCAGGGGGGTTATGGGGGTGATGAGAGATGCAGGGGGGGTTATGGGGGTAATGAGAGGTGCAGGGGGGTGTTATGGGGGGGATGAGAGGTGCAGGGGGTGTTATGGGGGGATGAAAGGTGCATGGGGAGGTTATGGGGGTGATGAGAGGTGCAGGGGGGTTATGGGGGTGATGAGAGATGCAGGGGGGGTTATGGGGGTAATGAGAGGTGCAGGGGGGTGTTATGGGGGGGATGAGAGGTGCAGGGGGTGTTATGGGGGGATGAAAGGTGCATGGGGAGGTTATGGGGGTGATGAGAGGTGCAGGGGGGTTATGGGGGTGATGAGAGATGCAGGGGGGGTTATGGGGGTGATGAGAGATGCAGGGGGTGTTATGGGAGTGATGAGAGATGCAGGGGGTGTTATGGGGGTGATGAGGGGGGGGTGTTATGGGGTGATGAGAGGTGCAGGGGGGGTTATGGGGGTGATAAGAGGTGCAGGAGGGTGTTATGGGGGTGAAGAGAGGTGCAGGGGGTTGTTATGGGGGTGGTGAGATATGCAGGGGGCATTATAATAGTGATGAGGAGAGGTGCGGGGGTTATAATAGTGATGAGGAGAGGTGCGGGGGTTATAATAGTGATGAGGAGAGGTGTGTGGGGGGGGTTATAGTAGTGATGAGGAGAGGTGTGTGGGGGGGTTATAGTAGTGATGAGGAGAGGTGCGGGGGTTATAGTAGTGATGAGGAGAGGTGTGGGGGGGGGGTTATAGTAGTGATGAGAGGTGCCTGGGGGGGGTTATAGTAGTGATGAGGAGAGGTGTGGGGGGGTTATAGTAATGATGAGGAGAGGTGCGGGGGTGGTTATAGTAGTGTTGGGGAGAGGTTTGGCAGGGGTTATGGGGGTGATGAGGAATGATGAGGACACAGAGGATAAGAGGTATTATATTTAGTGGGTATAGTGTGTGGCAGGATTATATTTAGTGGGTACAGTGTATAGCAGTATTATATTCAGGGTACAGTGTGTGGCAGGATTATATTTAGTGGGTACAGTGTATAGCAGTATTATACTCAGGTTACAGTGTATAGCATTATTATATTCAGGGTACGGTGTGTGGCAGGATTATATTTAGTGGGCGCAGTGTGTAGCAGTATTATATTCAGGGTACAGTGTATAGTATTATTATATTCAGGGTACAGTGTATAGCAGTATTATATTCAGGGTACAGTGTGTGGCAATATTATATTTAGTGGGTACAATGTGTGGCAGTATTATATTCAGAGTACAGTGTGTGGCAGTATTATATTCAGGTTACAGTGTATAGCAGTATTATATTTAGTGGGTACAGTGTACAGCAGTATTGTATTCAGGTTACAGTGTCTGGCAATATTATATTTAGGGTACAGTGTGGGGCAGTATTTTATTTAGGGTACAGTGTGTGACAGTATTTTATTTAGGGTACTGTGTGGGGCAGTATTATATTTAGTGGGTACAGTGAATAGCAGTATTATATTTAGTGGGTACAGTGTATGGCAGTATGCTATTCATGGTACAGTGTGTGGCAGGATTATATTCAGGGTACAGTGTGTGGCAGGATTATATTTAGTGGGTACAGTGTATAGCAGTATTATATTCAGGGTACAGTGTGGGGCAGTATTTTATTTAGGTTACACTTTCTGGCAAGGTTATAATGATTATTGTCTTCATGCAGAGGATGAGGATCTGCTGACAGTGAGGAGCCAATGATGTCTGCATGTCAGACTCTGCAGAGAAGATGGAGCTGGGGGAAGACCTGGTCTCTGGACGAGATGAAGAAGAAAAGAAGACGTCACTCAGGTCACTGACATCATTGTGTGTTCTTATGACTGTCCCATCAGAGCTGTAGTCACTTGTAAGTTCTGCAGTGATGATGGGTAAAACTGTGTCCAATCTGTGTCTCTTCAGCTGTTACAAAACTACAACTCCCATTGCCTGATGCTCTCCAGACATGATGGGAGTTTTAGCTTTCCAACAGCTGGAGAACCACTTCAACCGAGGTGATCGGTGGGGGTCTCAGGCCTTGAGTTGTGTAAGGGGCCCCGAAATTTCTGATGGCAGCCCTGCCAGTGCACATATGACAGGGAAACCAGTCTTGCCCAGTCACTAAACTGCTACTTACATCTGCCCATGGGGACTTCCTGGCTGAGGTGCGTGCAGTGAGTGACGTCATCGCAAGCACCTGGACGCTGACGTCCAGCGCAGAGCGTGCGATGATGTCACTTATAGCGCGCACCTCTGCCAGGAAGTCCCCATGGGCAAATGTAAGTAGTGCAGGCCAGGTAAGAGTGTGTGGGTGAGTGAGAGTGTGTGTGTGTTTGTTTGTTGGGGTTATGCTACGCTACCTTATGTGGGGAATCTATGCTACCTAATGTGGGGAATATATGCTATGCTACCTAATGTGGGGAATCTATGCTACCTAATGTGGGGAATATATGCTATGCTACCTAATGTGGGGAATCTATGCTACCTAATGTGGGGAATATATGCTATGCTACCTAATGTGGGGAATCTTTGCTACACTACCTAATGTGGGGAATATATGCTACGCTACCTAATGTGGGGAATCTATGCCATGCTACCTAATGTGGGGAATATATGCTATGCTACGCTACCTAATGTGGGGCTACGCTACCTAATGTAGGGAATCTATGCTACGCTACCTAATGTGGGGAATATATGCTACGCTACCTAATGTGTGGAAATTATGCTATGTTACCTAATGTGGGGAAACTATGCAATGCTACCTAATGTGGGGAATATATGCTACCTAATGTGGGGAATCTATGCTACCTAATGTGGGGGAACTGCTGCCTATCTAATGCAGATTAATGTGAGTTGCAGTGCAATTTTATGGCATATTACTTTTTTTTTGGGGGGGGGGGGGGGGGCCCAGGCACATTCTTTGCACAGGGGCCCTCTGTTGTCTGTGTCCGCCCCTGCAATAACTCATAACCTCTTCACTGTATTAAGTACATTTATCCGGTGCTCTATCCCTGGGATCTCTTTTGATAATCTTGTGTAAAAGAGCAGTTTCAAACAGAGTTCTGAATTATTATTTAGTTCGGAATTATCCCCCAAGATTGCCACCTCAAATTTAAATGGTTCATCTATCTCTAATCTATTTTTAATTTCTTGGTATATCTCCCAAAAATCCTGGATCTTTCTACAAGCCCAAATAACATAGACAAAGTCAGCATCCTGACCTTGACATCTTGGACATTCTGCGTCATGATTATAACCAAATTTCACCAAGTCTACTGGAGCTAGGGTTATAGTCTATTCAGGAAGGATCGGAAAAAATGGAAAGGGGGAGGAGTTTGTCTGTATGTGAAATCAAATCTGAAGGCCGCACTGCGGGAGGATATATGTGAGGGAACTGATAATGTGGAGTCATTATGGGTAGAAATATATAGATAAAAAATTTAAAATTCTGATATGGGGTTTGTTATAAGCCACCAAACATAATGGAAGAGACAGAAGATCAATTACTGAGGCAAATAAAAAAAAGCAGCAAATCAAAATGATGTGATAATAATGGGGGACTTTAACTATCCTGATATAAACTGGGAGACTGAGACCTGTGAATCTCATAAAGGAAACAGATTTCTGACTATAACTAAAGACAATTATCTGTCCCAAATGGTGCAGAGCCCAATCAGAGGGGGCGCCGTACTAGACTTAATATTAACCAACAGAACTGACAGAGTAACTAATGTGCAGGTAAAAGGACACCTGGGAAATAGTGATCATAATATAACACATTATAACTTGTTCTTCTTCAATAAGGGAATCTCTCGAGGGGCAACAAAAACAATGAACTTTAGGAAGGCAAATTTGATCAGCTCAGAGAAGCCCTTAACAATATAAAATGGGATACTGACACTAAATGGGAGACTTTTAAAGATATCTTAAATTATCACTGTAATAAATATATACCTTATGGGAATAAAAGGGTCAGAAATAAAAGAAAATCAATATGGATGAATAAAAACATTAAAGGGGCAATAAAGGACAAAAATAAAGCATTTAAAATACTAAAACAGGACAGCAGTGAAGAAGCAATAAAAAGCTAAAGAGAAAAATTTAAAATATGTAAAAAACAGATAAAAGCCTCAAAAATAGAGACAGAAAGACTCATTGCCAAAGAGAGTAAAACTAACCCCAAAATCTTCTTTAACTATATAAATAGCAAAAAGGTCAAAAATTAAAGTGTGGGCCCCTTAAAAAAGGATGAAGAAGAAATCATAAAGAAGGAAGAAGTACAGTGCCACCTACAAAAAATCAAAACAGACAAATCACCAGGTCCAGATGGCATTTACCCCCGTGTTCTAAAGGAATTAAGTAATGTTATAGACAGACCCCTATTTTTAATATTCCGGGACTGCGTTTTCAGCCGCGTTTTTGCCTACAGTTGGGAAACCGCATACGGCCGAAAACGCAGCCGACCGGAGGCTGCGGTTCACTCCGGTCGGCTCATAGACATGCATTAAATACGGTTCCCCTATACGGCTGAGTGCGGGCGCCGCCACCCACCCCTCCTCCCAGCCGTAAACGGGAGCCGTAAGTACAAAACGAGGTGTGAACCCAGCCTAATACGGGGAATGGGAGGACTACAGTACCCAGAAAGATTATCAGAATTAGGGTTATTTAGTTTAGAAAAAAGAAGGCTTAGGGGAGACCTAATAACTATTTATAAATATATCAGGGGACAGTACAGAAATCCCTCCCATGATCTATTTATACCCAGGACTGTATCTATAACAAGGGGGCATCCTCTACGTTTAGAGGAAAGAAGGTTTCTACACCAGCACATATGGGGATTCTTTACTGTAAGAGCAGTGAGACTGTGGAATTCTCTCCCGGAGGAGGTCGTCATGGTGAACTCTGTAAAAGAGTTCAAAATGGGTCTGGATGCATTCTTAGAGAATAATAACATTGCTGGTTATGTATACTAGATTTATAGGGACAGAACATTGATCCAGGGATTTATTCTGACTGCCATATTTGTATGAGGGTTTTTTGCCTTCCTCTGGATCAACTCAGTAGGGACTCTTTAGGGATATTGTCACGATGCCGGCTGGCAGGTAGTGGATCCTCTGTGCCAGAGAGGGATTGGCGTGGACCGTGCTAGTGGACCGGTTCTAAGCCACTACTGGTTTTCACCAGATCCCGCCGCAAAGCGGGATGGTCTTGCTGCGGCGGTAGTGACCAGGTCGTATCCACTAGCAACGGCTCACCTCTCTGGCTGCTGAAGATAGGCGCGGTACAAGGGAGTAGGCAAAAGCAAGGTCGGACGTAGCAGAAGGTCGGGGCAGGCAGCAAGGATCGTAGTCAGGGGCAACGGCAGAAGGTCTGGAAACACAGGCAAGGAACACACAAGGAACGCTTTCACTGGCACTAAGGCAACAAGATCCGGCAAGGGAGTGCAGGGGAAGTGAGGTGATATAGGGAAGTGCACAGGTGAACACACTAATTGGAACCACTGCGCCAATCAGCGGCGCAGTGGCCCTTTAAATCGCAGAGACCCGGCGCGCGCGCCCTAGGGAGCGGGGCCGCGCGTGCCGGGACAGAACAGACGGAGAGCGAGTCAGGTAGGGGAGCCGGGGTGCGCATCGCGAGCGGGCGCTACCCGCATCGCGAATCGCATCCCGGCTGGCAGCGGAATCGCAGCACCCCGGGTCAGAGGACGTGACCGGAGCGCTGCCGCGGGGAGAGTGAAGCGAGCGCTCCGGGGAGGAGCGGGGACCCGGAGCGCTCGGCGTAACAGTACCCCCCCCCTTGGGTCTCCCCCTCTTCTTAGAGCCTGAGAACCTGAGGAGCAGACTTTTGTCTAGGATGTTGTCCTCAGGTTCCCAGGATCTCTCTTCAGGACCACAACCCTCCCAGTCCACTAAAAAAAAATTTTTCCCTCTGACCTTTTTGGCAGCTAAAATTTCTTTGACCGAGAAGATGTCCGAGGAGCCAGAAACAGGAGTGGGAGGAACAGATTTGGGAGAAAAACGGTTGAGGATGAGTGGTTTGAGAAGAGAGACGTGAAAGGCATTAGGGATACGAAGAGAGGGAGGAAGAAGAAGTTTATAAGAGACAGGATTAATTTGACACAAAATTTTGAAAGGACCAAGATAGCGTGGTCCCAACTTGTAGCTAGGGACACGGAAGCGGACATATTTAGCGGAGAGCCATACCTTGTCTCCAGGGGAAAAAACGGGGGGAGCTCTTCTTTTCTTATCCGCGAACTTCTTCATGCGTGATGAAGCCTGTAAGAGAGAATTTTGGGTCTCTCTCCATATGATGGAAAGGTCACGAGAAATTTCATCCACAGCGGGCAGACCAGAGGGCAAGGGAGTAGGGAGGGGGGGAAGAGGGTGACGGCCGTACACCACGAAAAATGGGGATTTGGAGGAAGACTCAGAGACCCTGAAGTTATACGAGAATTCGGCCCATGGGAGGAGATCTGCCCAGTCATCCTGGCGGGAGGAAACAAAATGTCGCAAATAATCACCCAAGATCTGGTTAATCCTTTCTACTTGTCCATTGGACTGGGGATGATATGCAGAAGAAAAATTTAATTTAATCTTGAGTTGTTTACAGAGAGCCCTCCAGAATTTAGACACGAATTGGACGCCTCTATCCGAGACAATCTGCGTAGGCAACCCGTGAAGACGAAAAATGTGTACAAAAAATTGTTTAGCCAACTGAGGCGCAGAAGGAAGACCAGGAAGAGGGATGAAATGTGCCATTTTGGAGAATCGATCAACGACCACCCAAATAACAGTGTTGCCACGGGAAGGGGGTAAATCAGTAATAAAATCCATACCAATCAGAGACCAAGGCTGTTCGGGGACAGGCAGAGGATGAAGAAAACCAGCGGGCTTCTGGCGAGGAGTCTTATCCCGGGCACAGATAGTGCAGGCTCGCACAAAGTCCACAACATCCGTCTCCAGAGTCGGCCACCAATAGAAGCGGGAGATGAGTTGCACAGATTTCTTGATACCCGCATGACCTGCGAGATGGGAGGAGTGACCCCATTTGAGGATTCCGAGGCGTTGGCGAGGGGAAACAAAGGTCTTTCCTGGAGGAGTCTGCCTGATGGAGGCAGGAGAAGTGGAGATCAGGCAGTCAGGTGGAATGATGTGTTGCGGAGAGAGTTCAACTTCTGAGGCATCCGAGGAACGAGAGAGAGCATCGGCCCTAATGTTCTTATCGGCAGGACGAAAGTGAATCTCAAAATTAAATCGGGCAAAGAACAGAGACCACCGGGCCTGGCGAGGATTCAGCCGTTGGGCAGACTGGAGGTAGGAGAGGTTCTTGTGGTCGGTGTAGATAATAACAGGAGAACTTGATCCCTCCAGCAGATGCCTCCATTCCTCAAGTGCTAATTTAATGGCTAGAAGCTCTCGATCCCCGATGGAGTAGTTCCTCTCCGCTGGAGAGAAGGTCCTAGAGAAAAAACCACAAGTGACAGCATGCCCGGAAGAATTTTTTTGTAGAAGAACAGCTCCAGCTCCCACTGAGGAGGCATCAACCTCCAATAGGAAGGGTTTGGAAGGGTCAGGTCTGGAGAGGACGGGAGCCGAAGAAAAGGCAGACTTGAGTCGTTTAAAGGCGTCTTCTGCTTGAGGAGGCCAGGACTTGGGATCAGCATTTTTTTTGGTTAAAGCCACGATAGGAGCCACAATGGTAGAAAAATGTGGAATAAATTGCCTGTAATAATTGGCGAACCCCAAAAAGCGTTGGATAGCACGGAGTCCGGAGGGGCGTGGCCAATCTAAGACGGCAGAGAGTTTGTCTGGATCCATCTGTAGTCCCTGGCCAGAGACCAAATATCCTAGAAAAGGAAGAGATTGGCATTCAAACAGACATTTCTCAATTTTGGCATAGAGTTGGTTGTCACGAAGTCTCTGAAGAACCATACGGACATGCTGGCGGTGTTCTTCTAGATTGGCAGAAAAAATTAGGATATCGTCCAGATATACAACAACACAGGAGTATAACAGATCACGAAAAATTTCATTGACAAAGTCTTGGAAGACGGCAGGGGCGTTGCACAGTCCAAAGGGCATGACCAGATACTCAAAGTGTCCATCTCTGGTGTTAAATGCCGTTTTCCACTCGTCCCCCTCTCTGATGCGGATGAGGTTATAGGCGCCTCTTAAGTCCAATTTAGTGAAGATGTGGGCACCTTGGAGGCGATCAAAGAGTTCAGAGATGAGGGGTAAGGGGTAGCGGTTCTTAACCGTGATTTTATTAAGACCGCGGTAGTCAATGCAAGGACGTAGGGAGCCATCTTTTTTGGACACAAAGAAAAATCCGGCTCCGGCAGGAGAGGAGGATTTACGGATAAAGCCCTTTTTTAGATTCTCCTGGACGTATTCGGACATGGCAAGAGTCTCTGGGGCAGAGAGAGGATAAATTCTGCCCCGGGGTGGAGTAGTGCCCGGGAGGAGGTCGATAGGGCAATCATAAGGCCTGTGAGGAGGTAGAGTCTCAGCTTGTTTTTTGCAGAAAACATCCGCGAAGTCCATATAGGCCTTAGGGAGACCGGTTACTGGAGGAACCACAGAGTTACGGCAAGGGTTACTGGGAACCGGTTTTAGACAGTTCTTGGAACAAGAGGACCCCCAACTCTTGATCTCCCCAGTGGACCAATCCAGGGTAGGGGAATGAAGTTGAAGCCAGGGAAGTCCAAGGAGAATTTCCGAGGTGCAATTGAGGAGGACCAAAAGTTCAATCCTCTCATGATGAGATCCGATGCTCATAAGAAGGGGCTCCGTGCGGAAACGTATGGTACAGTCCAATCTTTCATTATTTACACAATTGATGTAGAGGGGTCTGGCGAGACTGGTCACCGGGATGTTGAACCTGTTGACGAGAGAGGCCAAAATAAAATTTCCTGCAGATCCTGAGTCCAAGAAGGCCACTGTAGAGAAGGAGAAGGCAGAGGCAGACATCCGCACAGGCACAGTAAGACGTGGAGAAGCAGAGTAGACATCAAGGACTGTTTCACCTTTGTGCGGAGTCAGCGTACGTCTTTCCAGGCGGGGAGGACGGATAGGACAATCTCTTAGGAAGTGTTCGGTACTAGCACAGTACAGGCAGAGGTTCTCCATACGGCGTCGTGTCCTCTCTTGAGGTGTCAGGCGAGACCGGTCGACCTGCATAGCCTCCACGGCGGGAGGCACAGGAACAGATTGCAGGGGACCAGAGGAGAGAGGAGCCGAGGAGGAGAAACGCCTCGTGCGAACAGAGTCCATATCTTGGCGGAGTTCCTGACGCCTTTCGGAAAAACGCATGTCAATGCGAGTGGCTAGGTGAATAAGTTCATGTAGATTAGCAGGAATTTCTCGTGCGGCCAGAACATCTTTAATGTTGCTGGATAGGCCTTTTTTGAAGGTCGCGCAGAGGGCCTCATTATTCCAGGACAATTCTGAAGCAAGAGTACGGAATTGTACGGCATACTCGCCAACGGAAGAATTACCCTGGACCAGGTTCAACAGGGCAGTCTCAGCAGAAGAGGCTCGGGCAGGTTCCTCAAAGACACTTCGGATTTCCGAGAAGAAGGAGTGTACAGAGGCAGTGACGGGGTCATTGCGGTCCCAGAGCGGTGTGGCCCATGACAGGGCTTTTCCGGACAGAAGGCTGACTACGAAAGCCACCTTAGACCTTTCAGTGGGAAACAGGTCCGACATCATCTCCAGATGCAGGGAACATTGGGAAAGAAAGCCACGGCAAAACTTAGAGTCCCCATCAAATTTATCCGGCAAGGATAAGCGTATCCCAGGAGCGGCCACTCGCTGCGGAGGAGGTGCAGGAGCTGGCGGAGGAGATGACTGCTGAAGCTGTGGTAGTAACTGTTGTAGCATATCGGTCAGTTGAGACAGCTGTTGGCCTTGTTGCGCTATCTGTTGTGACTGCTGGGCGACCACCGTGGTGAGGTCAGCGACAACTGGCAGAGGAACTTCAGCGGGATCCATGGCCGGATCTACTGTCACGATGCCGGCTGGCAGGTAGTGGATCCTCTGTGCCAGAGAGGGATTGGCGTGGACCGTGCTAGTGGACCGGTTCTAAGCCACTACTGGTTTTCACCAGATCCCGCCGCAAAGCGGGATGGTCTTGCTGCGGCGGTAGTGACCAGGTCGTATCCACTAGCAACGGCTCACCTCTCTGGCTGCTGAAGATAGGCGCGGTACAAGGGAGTAGGCAAAAGCAAGGTCGGACGTAGCAGAAGGTCGGGGCAGGCAGCAAGGATCGTAGTCAGGGGCAACGGCAGAAGGTCTGGAAACACAGGCAAGGAACACACAAGGAACGCTTTCACTGGCACTAAGGCAACAAGATCCGGCAAGGGAGTGCAGGGGAAGTGAGGTGATATAGGGAAGTGCACAGGTGAACACACTAATTGGAACCACTGCGCCAATCAGCGGCGCAGTGGCCCTTTAAATCGCAGAGACCCGGCGCGCGCGCCCTAGGGAGCGGGGCCGCGCGCGCCGGGACAGAACAGACGGAGAGCGAGTCAGGTAGGGGAGCCGGGGTGCGCATCGCGAGCGGGCGCTACCCGCATCGCGAATCGCATCCCGGCTGGCAGCGGAATCGCAGCGCCCCGGGTCAGAGGATGTGACCGGAGCGCTGCCGCGGGGAGAGTGAGGCGAGCGCTCCGGGGAGGAGCGGGGACCCGGAGCGCTCGGCGTAACAGATATATGTTGAACTTGATGGACTCTTTTTCAACCTCATGAACTATGTTACTATGTTACTATGTTAGTTGAATTTTCCACAAGATCTTCCACTGGGTGAACCTGTAGTCCCTATTAATCGAAACCACATTAACAAATTAACTATCATCCTTATTTTGAGATTGTTTTCTCCATCTCCCTTCCTCTCTGTGTAAATTCCCTCTACTTCAAACAATAATTTTTTATATATTTGGGTCATATCCTTATTACCATATTACCCATTCCCCCAAAAAATCTATAATATTATGTGAATCAAACTGAAATAGTGCTTTATCTAGTGTACATTTATAAGCGTGATATATTTGATAGTATCTAAATCTATAAGCTTCTCCAATATTCCATCTTAGCTTTATTTCTTCAAAAGTGCCCAACCTTTCTTCTTTAAGAATGTGAACAATCAATCTTACTCTAACCTTAATCCAAAGTCCACTGTCCTAAAATTCGATAAAATCCTGCAATTTAGTATTAAACCACAAAGGAGTGGTTTTGAGATTATTTTTTATGTGACAGATTCTTTTAAGATTAACCCATACTTTCCTAAATAATTTACAGTGAGTGATGGTGAAACAATCTATCATATCTAAATTATCTATCTCTAAAAATTCTAAAGGTGATCTCCATTTATTAGTGGTGTGAGTAATAATGTATTTAACCCCTTAAGGACCCGGGCTTTTTCAATTTTTTCATTTTCAATTTTTCCTCCTTAACTTTAAAAAATCATAACTCTTTAAAATTTTCACTTAAAATTCTATATGATGGCTTATTTTTTGCGTCACTAATTCTACTTTGTAATGACATTAGTCATTTTACCCAAAAATGTACGGTGAAATGGGAAAAAAATCAATGTGCGACAAAATTGATGAAAAAACACTATTTTGTCAGTTTTGGGGGGCTTCCGTTTTTATGCAGTACATTTTTCGGCAAAAATGATACCATATCTTTATTCTGTAGGTCCATACGGTTAAAATGATACCCTACTTGTATAGGTTTGATTTTGTATCACTTCAGAAAAAAAATCATGAATACATGCAGGAAAATTTATACGTTTAAAGTGGTCAACTTCTGACCCCTATAACTTTTTTATTTTTCTGTGTTCAGGGCGCTATGAGGGCTCATTTTTTGCGCCGTGATCTGAAGTTTTAGCGGTACCATTTTTGTTCTGATCAGACTTTTTGATCACTTTTAATTAACTTTTTAGTGGTATAAAAAGTGATCAAAAATTCGCTATTTTGGACTTTGGAATTTTTTTGCGTGTACGCCATTGAACGTGCGGTTTAAAAAGTGGTATATTTTTATAATTCGGACATTTCCGCACATGGCGATACCACATATGTTTATTTTTATTTACACTGTGTTTTTTTTATTCTTGGAAATGCCGGGTGATTCAAACTTTTATTAGGGGAAGGGATAATTGAAAGGGTTAATGATTTTTTTACACTTTTTTAATGCAAAATTATAGCTCCTATAGGGGGCTATAACATTGCATTAACTGATCTTTAACACTGATTGATTCATCTCCATAGGAATGGATCAATCAGTGTTTTCGGCGATTGAATGCTCAAGCCTGGATCTCAGGCTTGAAGCATTCAATCGGCGATCGGACTGCAGGAAGGAAGGTAAGAGACCTTCCTCCTGAGCTACAGCTGTTCGGGATGCCGCGATTATACTGCGGCGATCCCGAACAGCTCCCTGAGCTAACCGGCACTTTTTACTTTCACTTTTAGCGCGCGGCTAAAGGGTTAATAGCGCGCGGCACCGCGATCAGTGCCGCGCGCTATTAGAGGCGGGTCCCGGCTTCCCTATGACGCCGGGCCCACCGCGATATGATGCAGGGTCACAGTGTGACCCCGCGTTATATCGCAGGACCGACACCCAGGACGTACTCATACGTCCTGGGTCCTTAAGAGGTTAAGGGCTATACTGTATTCCCAGTTTTTTATTTTCTCTAACTGCCTAGCATAGAAATATAGTTGGAGGTTGGGCATTACCCATCCCCCATCCTCCAATTGAGCTGTAAAAGTTAAAAACTTTAATCTCACCCTCTTTCTGCCCCAAATGATTTTATTAAAAACCTGGTGTATTTTTTTTTTTAAACCAGAACTCCGGTATCCATGTTGGGGTGGCATTAATGATAAAGAGGACTTGAGGGAGTATATTCATCTTTATAAGGCCTAATCTATCAGCTATAGAAAAGGGCAATCTCGCCCAAATATCTAATTTCTTATTTATGTTATTAATCAATGGCTTTAAGTTGAGATCCACAAAGTTACCTGGATTTGCTGAAATTTTTATCCCCAAGTCCTCCATAAGGTTCTCCACAGCTCTCTGCTGAATGTTACCATCATAGAGAGGTTTGCTGGGATCTAAGGACAAACAGGAGGACTTGCCCCAATTTATCCATAAACCTCCAGGGTGACCAAATTTTTCAAATGTTTTAATAATCTCTGGGATCCCTTTTTGGGGGGTTCCTGACAAACAACATTGTATCATCGGCATATAATGATATTTTATCCATTTCGCCCCGAACTCCAAATCCCTCAATCTCAGGGTTTCCCATTATTGCCGCCACCAAAGGCTCCATATACAGAGCATACAGTATAGCAGTGGCGACAAGGGGCAACCCTGTCTAGTACCTCTTGTCAATTTAAAGCAATTAGTGAGCTCCCAATGAAATCTGACTCTAGCTCTGGGTTTTTGGTAAAGCAACTTGATCCATTCCAAATACTTTTTATCGAACCCAAAATTCTCCAATACCTTCCATAGGAACCCCCACTCCACCCTGTCAAACGCTTTAACTGCGTCAAGAGACAGAATGTAGTGGGGTCACTCTCCTGCAAGTTGCCTATTCACCATCAGTCTCTCCAGACTGGCACTGATCCAGCACCCAGGGACAAATCCGGTCTGATCTTCATGGGCAATTGAGGGCACCACCTTTTCAATCTCTCTGCCAACAATTTTTTTTAAAAATTTGCGACTGAATTTAACAATGAAATTGGTCTATATGACTCAATAAGGGCAGGATTTAAATTTTTTTTTTCAAAATAAGAATAATTACAGCATCCAACATAGATGCTTGGAGGGATTCCCCTTCACAGAATTCATTAATTTCTTAGGTAAGTATGGGGAGAGGATTGAGCTAAACCGCTTATAAAATTCGTATGGCAACCCATCTGACCCTGGTGCCGATCTCCAAGGGGCGGAGTGAACAACCTTGTTCACCTCTTCACATGTGATCTTTTTACATAGTCCAGATTTCTGCTCCAGGTTTAATTTAGGAATAATTACGTCATTCAAAAACGGATCGATTTCTTCCGTTTGCACGGTGCTGTCAGGTCTATAAAGTTCAGAATAAAATGTAATAATTTTTTAGGCTATTATTTCCGTATCTGTTGATTTCTCCTTTGACTCTAGAACAATCTCCTCAATATCTTCCCCAGCACTCTTGACCGTGGGGAAGTTAGCAAGGTATCTTGTGGGTCTACCGCTCTCCACAAAATGCCTCGCCCCCTGGAAAAACTTTATCCTGTGATTTCAATAATAAATAATCAGATTTTTTTTTTTTAGCTTTTTTTAATCTTTCAAAAGCTGTAGGTGAATCCTCTTCCAACACCTCATTTGTCAGATCTTTCAATTTTTTTTTAAAGATTTTTTTTTTTACAGGAAATTTCTTTCAGAATGACCCCTCTATTAAATGCCTTCAGGACATCTCAAACTATATTGATTGTAGTTGAGTTTTTATGTATCTCCCAAAAAGCCACAATTTCTGACATTACAAACTCATCTTTATTCATTACTCCTAACCAATACGGGTTGAGGGAAAAACCTGATATATATCCTGACCCCCTTTTATCTACATTAATAATGATATTAAGTGGTCTGATATGGACCTCACCCCATATTTTATACTATGAATCAAATTCAAGGCTTGGGTATTGACTAAGCAGAGATCTATTCTAGATGCTTTATTGAATGAATAACAGGAGAAAGCTGATTTATTACCATATTTCTTCCGCCAAGTATCCAACCAGCCCACTTTTGCAGAGAACCTAGCAAGCAGGGACGGCCCAGGGAGTTTCTGCCTCCCTTCCTATTCAAACTATTGTCCAGTACTGAATTAAAATCCCCAATTATCAACAGTGGAAGCTAAGCAGCATCTTCACAACATTTTTACTATTGAATAAAACTTTAAACCAAAAACGGGGGCGGTATATAAAGAGCAACCAATGACATCTCCGGTTCCTCTATTTTAGCATGGATAAACACAAATCTCCCTCTATCATCTATTTTGATTCTAATTGGAGTAAATCTTATTTTTTGGTGAATATACACCGTGACTCCCACAGAACAAGATGAAAAAAACTGAGTGATACTCCCACCCAACCCAATTACGTTTACCTCTACTTACTGTGTCTTTGGAAAAATGAGTTTCTAGTAATATCACTATTGCAGGGAGATGACATTTGATTTGATCATACAGCGCTCAACATTCATGCTTATTCACTAGACCTCTTATATTCCAGGAAACAATTCTCACCATCCTGATTCATTAGAAAACAGAAGAAGAAAAAACACAAACCCATTCCCCCTTGGTCTCTCCGTCCCCCCATCCCCTCCTGTGAACCCGAAATTTTTATTTCAAGTTCTCTAACTTACACTTATCTCGCTCCATCTCCACCCCCTACTCCCACAAATATTTATGCAAAACCCAAGGAATCCAACCATTCCATTGCAGATTTAGAGTCTGTAAAAATGTGTACTTTCTCTTGGTAAACCACCATTGTTTTGCGGGAAAAATCTGCGAATACTGTTTTTTTGCCAGCACTATCTGCTTTTTACACCCCCTAAATCCCATTCTAGCTTGCTGTGTCTGCTTGGAAAAGTCCAGGTACATTGCTACTCTAGAGGAATTGTACTGCAAGTCTCTCATTTCCCTTGCTCTTCTAAGCATTGCATCTCTGTCATCTCAGGAAACAACTTTCACCAATACAGTTCTAGGTGGATATCCCGGAGGGGGTTTCTGGGCGGGTATTCGATGTGCCAGTTCAATGCCAAAGTTCCCAGATAGACAGTCTGCTGTAAAAAGTTAATTGAACCACTGTAAATACAATGCAATCATATTATTCCCTTTTGATCCTTCCGGTAGCCCGAAAATGCGAATGGTCCATCTTCTCGAACAATCTTCTAGATTGTTTTCGTTTTAATAAATTGATTTTCTTTCAGTAACTGATCAACAGTTGATTGTAGTTTAGATAGTCCCAGTTCTAGGTCTGGAATTTCCTTTTCAATTTGGCCCACTCTTTGCCTAACTTTTGAGAGATCGTCTCTTATAAGACTAATCTCATTGGAAATGGATCCAACTTGTACTGATAAATTTTTTAAGGAGAAGTTACATTGTTTAATCTCAGCTGAAATACTAGACAAGATCTTCGGCGATATATTTTCTTCGGAGACAGACTCCGTTGCTCCCTCCCCCTGTAAGACCTCATATCTTGAGCCTGATGTTTTAGAGCTAATAGGTGATACGTCTTTTACGTTTTTATTTTTATCAATTTTATGTTTTATATTTATCAATTTTTGCAGAGCTGCCTCTTGACTTTGGGGAACCATTCCCCCTGATCTGCGCTGATTCGGTTTAGGCAGTATTGTTACATCAAGACTCTCCTTTATTTTGATATTAAAAGTAAGAGCACAGGAAGGAGAATAACTGCCAGACCATGAATTATTTATATTCCTTTACTCCAATTCCAGAGCTCCTGCTGCTAATTCCAGGCCCAAAGCCTATTTTCAGTGATCTCCTATATATTATCCAGGGGTCGAGACTTCCCTCCCCTATATAAAGAACCTGCAGATCAAAATCAAACAATAATATTGGAGTATAATGGGAAATATCTGTACAGACCTGAAATGTGTCTGTTGGAGAAAGAAAATACTCACAGATCAGGCTATATGGTTTCTGGGGCTTGCTGCATATATGGCACCCAACCGCAGTACTATAAATTGAGAGAGAGAAAGAACTAGTGAGAGGTAAAAAACAAACAAACAACCTTTCAGTTAAAAATGCCTTTAACCATTCAACTGCCAACAGACTGTATTGCACAGGGCGGCTTATCTTTTTTAGCCACTAAAGGGCCAATTTAATGTTCCAGGTTCAATGAGGGAATATACTTATTTCAGTGTGTCAGTTGCAGTTTGCTTTCCCTCACTTTCTAACTCTCTCCATTGGGGGGTAGTCCACATAACATTATAACAAACCTATGTTTTATTCAAACCTCTCCTCACCAGGTGCTATACCAGAAGGAGCCCATTACTTGTTTACGGGGGTTTAATTTACAGTTCAGTTCAATTCAATTCAACTGCGTCCGTTTCACTGGGACCCCAGAAATCCTCTTGAATTACCCCCCCCCCCCCCCCCCCCCGCCTGTCCTGGGAGAAAGGAGGTGAGAGATGCTATGCCACGGTGCCTGGTCCGTCGTCCCTCTAGTTTCGACCGTGGAGGGATTCCATCTAGTTTTGGTGTTGCCACTGCACCTTGGATAGCACATGGTACGTCTCCTAACTCGGTGTCCCAGTCTGGAGAGGGGAGGGCTACTTCCTCCGGCCCACACTCCTGCCACTTTCCCAAGATCATTCTGCCGAATCCTCCGCAAAGGGCACAAGCCCGCGGCCCCACACCGTCTCTCCACCACATGCCGACCGAGAGTCTGGGAGCAGCGCTCGCGACAACTAGGCAACAAAAAGGTCCCATTTGGGGGTACAATCGACCCAGATACCACTGGTAACATCATGGTAGCAAGTGGCATTTGTCGGAGGTCAGGGGGGAGAAGACCGAGAACTGCGGCTGCGCGTCATTCTCCCAGGTGTCACACAGGATCAAGAATTTTTAATAGAAGTAATTGTGGTGTCATCGGAGTGCGACATGAGGTGTAAGGGGCAGATGGTGTTGCCCAGGGGTACATGGTATTAACCCCCTCATGTTTGTGACGCCAGGACAGGGTTTGCCTATGTAACCAGTCAAAGGTAACACCCCTAGTCCTAGCTTAGGCAGGGGCAAATAATAGTCCAAGGCCAGGTTAAGGTTAACGGTAGCTTTTACTGAGGATAGACAGGTGTTACAGTCTATACAGTTCGGCCAGGATCCCAGAGAGGTGACAAGTAACACGGGGGACCTTGCAGCTTGCTGGGACTTTCAGTGACTTGAGACTATAGGTGAAGGCCACGCTGACTACAACTGGCTTGACTTGACTGAAGATGATGACAGATGATAAGGTTGACTTGACTTACTGACTTGTGGCTGCAATTTAGGTTGAGGCCTCCAAATGTGCTTGACACTGGCTCTGACACGTCTGGACTGGACTTGACTTCAGCAGAAAGTGCGGTGTAAGAGAGAGATTGTAGTACCTCCCCCTCTTATAAAGGGGGGGCTGAGCAAGGAGCCCATAGGCCAACTGTGAGTCAGCTGGTCACCTGGTGCTCTCGGGGTAACAAACATACAAACATATGACTTAAACATGTGACAAACATTATCATGCGACTAACAATCATGTGACCAACATCAAAGGTCCTTTTCACTTTATATGCAACCTATACACATTATGGGGGAACAATGCAGGAGAGCCCTGAGGACATACTTGACAGGACTGTAGGAGCATATACCGTACTGGGACACACCATCATTTACAAATCTGTTTAACTTTATGGCACCAGTTGATTTAAAAAAGAGTTTTCCACCAGAGTACCCCTTTAAGGACTCAGCCCAATTTCACCTTAAAGGGGTACTCCTCTGGAAAAAAAAATTCTTAACTGGTGCCGGAAAGTTAAACAGATTTGTTAATTATTTCTGTTTAAAATTCTTAATCCTTCCAGTACTTTTCAGCTGCTGTATACTACAGAGGAAGTTCTTTTCTTTTTGAATTTCCTTTCAGCATGACCACAGTGCTCTCTTCTGACATCTCTGTCAATTTTAGGAACTATCCAGAGTAGGAGCAAATCCCCAGAGCAAACTTATCCTGCTCCAGACAGTTCCTAAAATGGACAGAGGTGTCAGCAGAGAGCACTGTGGTCAGACAGAAAGGAAATCCAAAAAGAAAAGAACTTCCTCTGTAGTATACAGCAGCTGATAAGTTCTGGAAGGATTGAGATTTTTAAATAGAAATAATTTACAATATTGTATAACTACACCCCCCAAAGTATTCAAAATGACATTCAATAAGTGTATTAACCCTTTAGGTGTTTCACAGGAATAGCAGAAAAGTGAAGGAGAAAATTCACAATCTTCATTTTTTACATTCGCATGTACTTGTAGACCCAATTTTTGAATTTTTGCAATTGGTAGAAAGGAGAAAATTTTTACTTGTATTTGAAACCCAATTTCTCTCGAGTAAGCACATACCTCATATGTCTATGTTAATTGTTCAGCGGGTGCAGTAGAGGGCTCAGAAGGGAAGGAGGGACAAATGGTTTTTGGGGGGCATGTCACCTTTAGGAAGCCCCTATGGTGCCAGGACAGCAAAAAAAAACACATGGCAAACCATTTTGGAAACTAGACCCCTCGGGGAACGTAACAAGGGGTAAAGTGAACCTTAATACCCTACAGGTGATTCACGACTTTTGCATATGTAAAAAAAAAAAAAAAATTTTTACCTAAAATGCTTGGTTTCCCAAAAATTTGAAATTTTTAAAAAGGATAATAGCAGAAAATACCCCCAAAATTTGAAGCCCGATTTCTCCCGATTCAGAAAACACCCCATATGGGGGTGAAAAGTGCTCTGCTGGCGCACTACAGGTCTCAGAAGAGAAGTAGTCACATTTGGCTTTTTGAAAGCAAATTTTGCTCTGGGGGCATGCCGCATTTAGGAAGCCCCTATGGTGCCAGAACCGCAAAAGAAAAACACATGGCATACCATTTTAGAAACTAGACCCCTCGGGGAACGTAAAAAGGGGTAAAGTGAACCTTAATACCCTACAGGTGTTTCACGACTTTTGCATATGTAAAAAAAAATTTTTTTTTTACCTAAAATGCTTGGTTTACCAAAATTTTTACATTTTTAAAAAGGGTAATAGCAGAAAATACCCCCCAAAATTTGAAGCCCAATATGTCCCGATTCAGAAAACACCCCATATGGGGGGTGAAAAGTGCTCTGCTGGCGCACTACAGGTCTCAGAAGAGAAGGAGTCACATTTGGCTTTTTGAAAGCAAATTTTGCTCTGGGGGCATGCCGCATTTAGGAAGCCCCTATGGTGCCAGAACCGCAAAAAAAAAACACATGGCATACCATTTTGGAAACTAGACCCCTCGGGGAACGTAACAAGGGGTAATGTTAACCTTAATACCCCACAGGTGATTCACAACTTTTGCATATGTAAAAAAAAAAAAACATTTTTACCTAAAATGCTTGGTTTCCCAAAAATTTTACATTTTTAAAAAGGGTAATAGCAGAAAATACCCCCCAAAATTTGTAACACAATTTCTCCCGAGTATGGCGATACCTCATATGTGGCCCTAAACTGTTGCCTTGAAATACGACAGGGCTCCAAAGTGAGAGCGCCATGCACATTTGAGGCCTAAATTAGGGACTTGCATAGGGGTGGACATAGGGGTATTCTACGCCAGTGATTCCCAAACAGGGTGCCTCCAGCTGTTGTAAAAGTCCCAGCATGCCTGGACAGTCAGTGGCTGTCTGGTAATACTGGGAGTAGTTGTTTTGCAACAGCTGGAGGCTCTGTTTTGGAAACAGTGGTGTACCAGACATTTTTCCTTTTTATTGGGGAGGGGGGCAGTGTAGGGGAATGTGTATATGTAGTGTTTTTTACTTTTTATTTTATTTTGTGTTAGTGTAGTGTAGTGTTTTTAGGGTACAGTCGCACGGGCGGGGGGTTTACAGTAGTTTCTCGCTGGCAGTTTGAGCTGCAGCAGAAAATTTGCCGCAGCTCAAACTTGCAGCCGGATACTTACTGTAATCCTCCGCCCATGTGAGTGTACCCTGTACATTCACATTGGGGGGGGGGGGGAGGGGAACATCCAGCTGTTGCAAAACTACAACTCCCAGCATGTACGATCTATCAGTGCATGCTGGGAGTTGTAGTTTTCCAACAGCTGGAGGCACACTGGTTGTGAAACACAGAGTTTGGCAACAAACTCAGTGTTTTGCAACCAGTGTGCCTTCAGCTGATGCAAAAGCTACAACCCCCAGCATGTACGGACAGCGGAAGGGCATGCTGGGTGTTGTAGTTATGCAACAGCGGGAGGCATACTACTTTGGCTGGGGATGCTGGGGATTGTAGTTATGCAACAGCTGGAGACACACTGGTTTGCTACTTAACTCAGTGTGCCTTCAGCTGTTGCAAAACTACAACTCTCAGCAGTCACCGACAGCCAACGGGCATGCTGGGAGTTGTAGTTATGCAACCAGCAGATGCACCACTACAACTCCCAGCATGCACTTTAGCTGTTTGTGCAAGCTGGGAGTTGTAGTTACACAACAGCTGAACGTACACTTTTCCATAGAAAGAATGTGCCTCCAGCTGTTGCAAAACCATAAGTCCCAGCATGCCCATAAGGGAATGCTGGGAGTTGTGGTGGTCTGCCTCCTCCTGTTGCATAACTACAGCTCCCAGCATGCCCTTTTTGCATGCTGGGAGCTGTTGCTAAGCAACAGCAGGAGACTGTCACTCACCTCCTGCTGCTGCTGATCGATGCTGCAGGTCAGTCCCGCCGCCGCCGCCGTCGTCGCTCCTGGGGCCCCGATCCCAACATTAACGCCGGGGATGGGGGTCCCCAGCACCCGGGGTCGTCTTCCCGCACCCGCTCATGTCCTCCGGAAGAGGGGCGGAGCGGAGCGGGTGCGGGAGTGACACCCGCAGCAGGCGCCCTGATTGGTCGGCCGGGAATCCGTGAGGTGGCACCAGTGTGGCACCCCTGCAGGCTCTGGCTGTTCGGGGCCGTCTCTGACGGCCCCGATCAGCCAGTAATTCCGGGTCACGGGGTCACTGGAGACCGGATTGACCCGGAATCGCCGCAGATCGCTGGACTGAATTGTCCAGCGATCTGCGGCCATCGCCGACATGGGGGGGCATAATGACCCCCCTGGGCGATATGCCGCGATGCCTGCTGAACGATTTCAGCAGGCATCGGGCACCGGCTCCCCTCCAGCTAGCGGCGGGGGGCCGGGAATGGACAGGACGTACTCCTACGTCCTCGGTCCTTAAGGACTCGGAAACGGGGGCGTAGGAGTACGTCCATTGTCCTTAAGGGGTTAAGGAAGTTTTTTCCTCCTCTCCTTCTAAATATCATAACACATTAAATTTTGCACCTACAGACTTTTTTGCATCACCAATTGTACTTTGTAATGACATTACTTATTTTATAACATAATCTGTGGCGAAACAAAAAAATATATATTAGTGGGTTGAAATAAAAAAAAAAACTGCCATTTTGCAAATTTTTTGGGCTTCAGTTTCTACCCTGTGTACTTTTCGGGAAAAATGACACTTTTTCTTTATTCTGTAGGTCCATACGGTTACAAGGATACCCAATTTATGTTGGTATTATTTTAGTTTACTACTTAAAATTATAACTACATGCACCAAAATTAGTATTTTTATTCTTCTGACCCCTTTAACTTTTTTTATGTTTCCGCATACGCGGATGTGTGAGGGCTCATTTATTTGCGTCATGGTCTGTAGTTTTTATTGGTGCCATTTTTGTTTTGATGGGACTTTTTGATTGCTTTTTATTAATATTTTAATTCTATATAAAGTGACCAAAAATGCGCAATTTTGGACTTTGGTATTTTTTTTTACATGTACGACATCCACTGTGCGGTTTAGCCAACCTTATATTTTAAAAGTTCGGACATTTACGCATGCAGCAGTACCACATATGATTATTTTTATTATTCATTACATTATTTTATTTTAAAAATGGTAAATGGGGGTGATACAAACTTTTATTAGGGAAGGGGCTTATTCACATTTGTCAGGCCCAAGGCCTGCTTATGGAAACATACCTGTGTTTTATTATTGCATCTGTGTATAAACTAAGACCTGGGGGGTGAGGGGTCATTCAGATGGTGTATCCTGTGTCTTTTGTATATTGCAGTTTATTGGGGGGGGGGGGGGGGGGGGGTCTGGCTGTGTGTTTACATCGTCTTTGAAGTCCTGCATATAATCTACCTGATAAGAGGGCCAGGAAGAGAGATGCCCGCCTGGTGGGACCAGAGGGGAGGGGGGAATGGTGTCCCTCCAAAAAGGAGATATATAATATGTAACAATGCTAGAGTCTGTTGTTAAGATCTGTGCCCCAAGCTGACAAGACTATCCTAAGAACAGCTGGAGACCCTCTCTCATGGACTACTATAATATCAATGCTGTAAGAACTTCATTTTTACTTTTCTGAACTTGATTGCTAAATTCTTATATATATTCTTATACCTGTATGTCATTTGTTTATTTTTATGCATAGCACTGTGATACCTTTTATCAGATTAAATGTTTAATTAATCCGCTCTGGTCTTTGATCTCTAAATATATGAGCTCACCTTTCTGAAGGCAGCTCGGGTGAAACACGTTTATCTAAGGGTTAATTTGGTAACTTTCTGGGACTAGTAGTGGATACCCAGAGGTCTGGCGGCTTTAACCCTTGCACCATCATACTCTCTCTAGCGTCTTGGCTGGACCGATAGGGTGTGATCGTGACAACTGGTGGCAGCGTCGGGACATATTTAGAGATTTTTAGTGCTTGCTGGATTTTACCTGTAGGGAAATCTTAGCACTAAAAAGAAATTGCATACATATTCTTGTGTGTAAATTCCAAAGACAGAGCTCAGTGCTGGTTTAAAAGACATACAAAAAGAGTGCAAGACAGTTCTGTCCTCCCCATCTCCTGTTTTACCTCCTCTGTCTCATCTCGGAAATATGGAGGCATATTGCAAGCAGTCCAAGCATGCACTGGAGCTAATGTGCCAAGAAAAATACATCCCTACTGCAGGAAAGAACAAGGAACAACTTATTGCTGATCTTGTGGAGTATGATGCCCGTGCAGAAGAGCTGAGTGACATGAGACAAAGTCCTGCAGCTGCAACTGCCATCCAAGGACTGATATCTCCTGGGGAATACATCATTACTCCCCATCAGGACAGTACTCCACATGAGGCCTTGGACTCTTATATGCGGACTGCCTTACAACACCTGGGAATGTGGATGCCAATATGAAACTCCAACTGCTTCTCCAGTACCAAACTGCAGAGAGAGAGGCACGAGCAGCAGAGAGAGAGGCCCAGGCACGAGCCGCAGAGAGAGAGGCACAGATACAAGCTGCAGAGAGAAAGGCTGCAGAAAGAGAGGCCCAGCGAAGGCATGAACTGGAGGTTCATCCGTACGTGCTTCATCCGTACGGAGTGATGTGCAGGATCAAGGAGACCACAAACCCCGCTTGGAACATTTCCCCATGTTGGAGAAAGATGGTGATCTGGATGTGTTCCTGAGGGGATTTGAAAAGGTTTGCCGGCAGTTCCATCTACCTAAGGAACAGTGGGGACAATATCTAACCCCACGGTTGTGAGGGAAAGCGCTGGATGTGTTTGCTTCGCTTCCCTCTGAGAGTGACCAGGACTATGAGGCAATCAAATCTGCCCTGCTAAAAAGTTTTAATCTGACTCTAGAGGCTTATCGGAAAAAGTTTCGGACTTTGCAACAAAGTGCCACAGAAAGCTGCACTCAGCATGCAGGTCAGCTAAGGACTGCATTTAGGCAATGGACTGGGGGCCTACAAGTCACTACCTATGAGGCCCTGGAGGACTTGATGGTCCTGGATCAGTTTCTCCAAACACGGAGCTTTGAAGCCACAGAGTGGATATTGGACCGCAAGCCCAAGACAGCAATGGAAGCAGCAGAACTTGGAGATGACTTCGCCATCAACCGGGCACCGACCGCAAAGCGTGGATCTGCACAAGCCGGAGCAAGTACCTGGAGGGGAGCCACACACCCACAGAGCACCACCAGCAGCACCAAGCCAGCCGGAAAGTTCTTGCCATCAGCACCAAGAGCAACAGGAGCCACATTGGGTCAGGGGGACACCCGCCGATGTTATAGATGCAACAATATTGGGCACCTGAGTGCCACTTGCCCCAACAAAAGAATTCTCCACCAGTAGCTGGAGGACACACAGCCGTTCTTCTGGTGTCCGGAGCAGTGGAGAAAAGAGCGGATAACCTGCAGAGTGTAACTGTGGGTGACCGGGTGACAGTGGGTTTGCGAGATTCTGGAGCCTCCTTTACCTTAGTGCGGCCTGAAGTGGTGAATACAGAGGACATCATCCCTGGAAGAACCATGGCTTTAAAAGGAATTGGAGGTGTGCGGCCTGCTGTGCCCATGGCCCGTGTGTACCTAGATTGGGGTACAGGCAAAGGTTTGCGGGAGGTGGGGGTCTCTGAGGACATCCCTGTTAATGTTCTGCTGGGGAATGATTTGGGTCGGATGCTCTGTCATTATGCTCCAGAGGACACTACCTGCACACCGGATGGGCTAGGAGAGAGCCCTGTTCATTCTGAGGTACTGTGCGAGACTTTGGGAGACACTGTGAAATGTGGTAACTGGGAGGGGGTGCAGGGGATTGATAATTGTTTACCTGTGACTGAACCGGTAATGTTTTCCAAAAGTGGAATGGGGTGTATTGTGAAATGTGGTGACAATGCATTGCCAATGCCAAAACCTAGTGGAGATGGGCTAGGGGGAGGGGTTGGTGTGCCCCTGGTGACATGTAAGGATGAGGGACCAGCATTGAGTGATATGTCCCAATCCTGTGAGCCTAAGAAGGAGGAGGAAAGGAGTGATAACCCTGTGTATGATGCCTGTATTGTTATGTCTGGAACTGAGGGGGAGGAAGGTAAACCCCATGGAGGCATACCAATGGTGGCAGTGGTAACGCGTCAGCAGCATGCCAGTGCTGCAGCTTTAAAAGAAAGGGAGGATGGTTATGCAAGGAGCAAGCTGTGTGACTTGCAAGCCCCAGCAGAGGAAGGTGGAGATGCTAGTTCACCTGGGGGAAATGTGCTCCCTTATACCACGAGATGGGGGGAGGGAAATGAGCATTTCCGGGAAGCTCTGCGCAGTGACCCTTCCCTTGATGGGCTGAGACAACGTGCTGAACATATAGGTGTTGACCCAGAGGGGCATAGGGTATATTGGGAAAATGATATCTTGTACTGGGAGTCCCTTTCCAAAGGCATGCTAGGAGCCCAGGAGAGAGAAAGGCAGTTAGTGGTTCCTAGGCAGTACAGGAAAGAGCTGCTGAGGTTGGCCCATGAGACCCCCCTGGCAGGACATTTGGGAGTGGCCAAGACAAAGTCCAGGTTGTCAGACAATTTCTGGCCGGGTATGGGTACTGCTGTTGCCAATTATTGTAGATCTTGTCGGGTCTGCCAGAGGGTGGGTAAGTCCGGGGATGTTACTCGTGTTCCCCTAGTGCCCTTACCAGTCATATCTGTACCCTTTGAACGAGTGGCAGTGGATATTGTGGGACCTCTAGCTATACCCAGCAGCAAGGGGAAACAATTTATTCTCACTGTTGTAGATTATGCAACTAGGTACCCTGAAGCTGTTGCCTTATCCTCTGTCCGAGCAGATAAGGTGGCAGATGCACTGATCAGTATATTCTGCAGGGTGGGGTTCCCCAGAGAAATGCTCACTGATCAGGGCACCCAGTTCATGTCCAATCTCATGCAAAGTCTCCGTAAGAAGGTGAATGTACAGCACTTGGTAGCAAGCCCATACCACCCCCAAACAAATGGTCTCTGCGAGAGGTTCAATGGCACCTTGAAACAAATGCTAAAAACGTTTGTAGAATCGGAGGGCAGAGAATGGGAAAAGTATTTACCCCATCTGTTATTTGCTTACAGGGAGGTACCCCAAGAATCTACAGGTTTCTCGTCCTTTGAGTTATTGTATGGTCCCAAAGTGCGGGGACCCCTAGATTTAGTTAGGGGAGAATGGGAAGGGGAGCTACATGCCCCTGAAACTTCTGTGGTGGAGTATGTTCTGAGATTCAGGGACAGGATGCAGACATTGACTGGGCTGGTACATGACAACCTCACAGCAGCACAGTCCAGGCAGAAGTACTGGTACGATCGCAATGCAAGGGACCGGGTCTATGAAGTGGGACAGAAGGTAATGGTTCTGAACCCCATTAGGCAGAATAAGTTGCAGGCGGCCTGGGAGGGTCCCTTTACCATTTTACGGTGCCTAGAACCCACCACATATGTAGTAGCCCTTGATGAGAAAGGTCAGAGGCAGAGACAGTACCATATTAATATGCTGAAGGCATACTATGACCCTGAGGAGGTGGTACTCAGTGTATGCAGTGCACCAGAGGAAGGGCTGGGTAGTGATCCCCTACTGGACCTAGTGGAGGAAGCTAAGAGCCAGGGATCCCTTCAGGATGTGGAGATCAATCCACAGCTCTCAGATGAAAGGAGGAGGCAGCTTAATCAGGTACTAGGCCCCTTCAGTGCCACCTTTACTGGGAGGCCCGGGCAAACTACTCTAGCCATCCACCATGTTGATACGGGGGCCCAGCCACCACTAAGACAGGTAGCCTACCGGGTATCCCCAGAGGTAAAAGCCCATATACAGAAGGAGATCGAGGACATGTCAGAGCTAAGGGTAATTAAGAAGTCAAAAAGCCCCTGGGCCTCCCCAGTGGTGCTGGTGCCTAAAAAAGACAAATCCACTAGGTTCTGTGTGGACTACCGAAGGTTAAATGCTGTCACTACCTTTGATGCTTACCCTATGCCCAGAATAGATGAACTACTTGATCAGCTAGCAGGTTCCCAATATGTGACTATCATGGATTTAAGCCGAGGGTACTGGCAGATCCCTATGACCCCAGAGGCCAAGGAGCGGTCAGCCTTTATCGCTCCCTTTGGGTTGTTTGAGTGCTGTGTCATGCCTTTTGGGATGAAAAATGCCCCAGCCACTTTCCAACGACTTGTTGATCAGCTGCTAGAGGGCCACAGGGAATACGCCGTGGTCTACTTAGATGATATTGCCATATTCAGTAACACCTGGGAGGAGCATCTAAGTCACCTGGGCAAGGTAGTAAAGCAAATAGCTGAGGCAGGGCTTACCATAAAACCAGAAAAGTGTCAAGTTGGCATGACAGAAGTGCAGTATCTGGGGCATAGAGTAGGAGGAGGGTCCCTAGGCCTGAGCCCAGTAAGGTGGAGTCTATTATGGCCTGGCCAATTCCTAAGACCAAAAAACAGGTCATGTCCTTTTTGGGGACTGCAGGGTATTATCGTAGATTTGTCCCAGATTATAGTAAGATAACAAAACCTCTCACAGACTTGACAAAAAAGAAGGTGTCCAAGCAAATTACCTGGACTGAGGATTGTGATAAGTCCTTCATTGCCCTCAAGACTGCACTGTCCAACTCTCCGGTCCTCCAGGCCCCAGATTTCAGTAGGAGGTTTGTGGTGCAAACAGATGCTTCCAATTTTGGTCTGGGGGCTGTTCTTAGCCAAGTAAACTCCAATGGAGAAGAACACCCCATTCTCTACCTGAGTAGGAAGCTATTGCCTAGAGAAGTGGCCTATGCGGTCATAGAGAAGGAATGTCTAGCTGTGGTCTGGGCTTTGCAAAAATTACAGCCATACTTGTACGGCAGGGATTTTACTGTCATAACTGATCACAACCCTCTACATTGGTTGGACAGAGTGTCCGGTAACAATGGCAAACTGCTTCGCTGGAGTCTTATCCTCCAAAAATATAATTTCACTGTCCAACACAGAAAAGGAAGCCTGCATCAAAATGCAGATGGATTATCGCGTCTTGAAATAGACAGTTAATGGAGACAGATCTATCAGCCTGGAAGAGGCGAGATCTCTCTGTCCCCATCTTAAGGGGGAGGTGTCAGGCCCAAGGCCTGATTATGGAAACATACCTGTGTTTTATTATTGCATCTGTGTATAAACTAAGACCTGGGGGTTGAGGGGTCATTCAGATGGTGTATCCTGTGTCTTTTGTATATTGCAGTTTATTGCGGGGGGGGTCTGGCTGTGTGTTTACATCGTCTTTGAAGTCCTGCATATAATCAACCAGATAAGAGGGCCAGGAAGAGAGATGCCCCCCTGGTGGGACCAGAGGGGAGGGGGGAATGGAGTCCCTCCAAAAAGGAGTTATATAATATGTAACAATGCTAGAGTCTGTTGTTAAGATCTGTGCCCCAAGCTGACAAGACCATCCTAAGAACAGCTGGAGACCCTCTCTCATGGACTGCTATAATATCAATGCTGTAAGAACTTCATTTTTACTTTTCTGAACTTGATTGCTAAATTCTTATATATATTCTTATACCTGTATGTAATTTGTTTATTTTTATGCATAGCACTGTGATACCTTTTATCAGATTAAATGTTTAATTAATCCGCTCTGGTCTTTGATCTCTAAATATATGAGCTCACCTTTCTGAAGACAGCTCAGGTGAAACACGCTTATCTAAGGGTTAATTTGGTGACTTGCTGGGACTAGTAGTGGATACCCAGAGGTCTGGCGGCTTTAACGCTTGCACCATCACACTCTCTCTAGCGTCTTGGCTGGACCGATAGGGTGTGATCGTGACAACTGGTGGCAGCGTCGGGACATATTTAGAGATTTTTAGTGCTTGCTGGATTTTACCTGTAGGGAAATCTTAGCACTAAAAAGAAATTGCATACATATTCTTGTGTGTAAATTCCAAAGACAGAGCTCAGTGCTGGTTTAAAAGACATACAAAAAGAGTGCAAGACAGTTCTGTCCTCCCCATTTCCTGTTTAACCCTTGCACCATCACACTCTCTCTAGCGTCTTGGCCGGACCGATAGGGTGTGATCGTGACAACATTTATTATTTTTTCTTTTACACTTTTTACATAGGGGGCTATACCATGCAATCTTTTGATTGCATACACTGTTCAATGTTATGCCATAGCATAGCATTGATAAATGTTATCGGTGCTCTGCTGCTCCAGCCTGCATGGCAGGCTTGGAGCAAAATAACACTGATCGGAAGCTGAGGAATCAGATAAGGGCCCTCCCGGCATCCGAGGAGTCAGGTAAGGGCCCTCAACTGATCGGGACATCGCGATTTTGTCACCATAGTCCCGATCAGCTCCGCTGAGCTGCGGGGATGCTTTTATTTCAACTTTGATCTCTGTGTCTAAAGGGTTAATGCCAGGCATCAGCCCGATTGATGATGACCAGCATTAACCCTGGTTCCTGGCTGCTGATAGCAGTTGATACCACCGGGTTTAAAGCATTCTTCGCTCGTGAGAACGCTTTAAACACCGGTTACAGGGCCAGAGCGTACAGGTAGGCCCTGTGTCCTTAAGGACTCGGGAATGGAGGCGTACCTGTACGCCATGTGTCCATATGTGGTTAAAGATTTCATAACCTGCAAAAGTAAATATGTAGTTTTTGTTATTCTCTGTCCTTGTAGCTTCTTTTACATTGGTGAAATCATTCAGTATCTATACTTCAGAGTACGTGAACACTTCAAGTCCATACATACAGGATTGGGACCTTCCCGTTTTATTGAACATGTGGCTAAAATACATCAGGGTGACCTTGCAATGCTAACATTTTAAGATTTCCTAACCACATAATCAGGGCCGGACTGTCAATAGTGCACGGCGGGCATTTGCACGGTGGGCCGGGCCCTGGGCCGGACAGACTGTTCAGGCAGTTAAGCACTGCCTAAGCAGAGAGTCGGCCGGCTGCCGTAACATTATTTTTTTTATTACTGGGGCTGCTCTGGCCTTGAATGGGGGGGCGGGGCTGGAGGTGTGGCCCATGATGCAGTCCGTGTTACAGCACTGGCTGCTAGAATGAGACGTGCCTGTGCATGGCACGTCAATAACCAGCAGCCAGTGTGAGAAGACGCCGGCCAATGACGTCGGCCGTCCCTCTCCCTGCTTGGCACCTCAATGGAAGAGCTGCAGCCGCCATCTGTGTTTATAAATGAGGTATTAACTCATGGGGATGGGGGCTGTGTGCATGGAGGGCTTTCTATGTGTGTGCATGGAGGTCTGTCTATGTGTGTGTATATGAAGGGCTGTATGTATGGAGGGCTGTGTATGTGTGTGTATGAAGGGCTGTATTTATGGTGGGCTTTCTATGTGTGTGCATAGAGGGCTGTCTATGTCTGTGTATGGAGGTCTGGCTATGTGTGTGCATGGAGGTCTGTCTATGTGTGTGTATGAAGGGCTGTATGTATGGAGGGCTGTCTATGTGTGTGTATGAAGGGCTGTATGTATGGAGGGCTGTCTATGTGTGTGTAATGTGTGTTCAGCTGCACAGGGGCCCGCCACTACACATGGGCCCTCAGGCACTGGCCAAGGGCCCCCTTGAGAGAGAGGTGCAGCTGGTGAGGATCCAGGACAGTTGTCCGGATCCCCACTCAGACAAGCGCTATTTTTTTTTTTTTAAATCCCTGTGCTGCTCCTGCTCCGGTATCATTAGAGAGACAGGCAGTAGCGCAGGGATGAAGGCACCTGATTCATGGCTCCGCCCCCAGCACAGGAAGAGGACGGAGGCCGAGAGCTGACAGGCCTCCCAGGAGCACAGCGGCTGTGAGGGTAAGTTATGTCCCCTGTCCTGCCTCTCTTCTCAGTGTAGGTAAGGGTTAATTTAACCATCTTATATTTTTATTTAACATATAAGTAGTATGTGTACCAGGTATTATTGAAATATCTCCAGCCGTACGGAAGTTATGTGGGAACATAAATTTCCTATTGATTTGTATGGGACTTTAAACAAAAACCCCGACCCTCACAAATGGGGGTAGTTAATGGTTAAATTAACTATCCTATATTTTAAGTGGACATATAAGTAACATGTGACCAAGCATTATTGACATATAAGTGATATGTGTACCAGGTATTATCGAAATATCTCCAGCTGTTTGGAAGTTATGCAGTAACATATATTTCCCATAGACTTGTATGAGACTTTAAACAAAAACCCCGACTCTGGCAAATGGGGGTGAGTAAGGGTTAAATTACCTATCCTATGTTTGTTGTTGACATATAAGTAACATGTGTGCCAAGTTTCATGTTAATATCTTTAGCCGTTTGGACGTGATGCTGGAACATACGCACGCACATACACACACATTGAGTTTATATATATATATATATATATATATATATATATATATATACTAGCTGAGTACCCGGCGTTGCCCGGTTTTTCCTTCCTAATCCTTGCTGTGGAGGAAAATCAACAGAGGAAGCCTCCTATCCCAACCTCCTATCCCGTCCTCCTATCCTGAGCTCCTATCTCGACCTCCTATCCCGACCTCATATCTCATCCTCCTATCCAGACCTCCTATCTCGATCTCCTATCCCGACCTCCTATCCCGTCCTCCTATCTCAACCTCCTATCCCGACCTACTATTCTGACCTACTATCCCGACCTCCTATCTTGACCTCCTATCTTGACCTCCTATCCCGTCCTCATTTTCCATCCTCATATCCCGTCCTCCTATCTCAACCTCCTATCCTGTCCTCCTTTCCCGTCCTCAAATCTTGAGCTCCTATCTCAACCTCCTATCTCGACATCCTATCGCGACCTCTTATCCTGTCCTCCTTTCCTGTCCTCATATCTTGATCTCCTATCCCGACCTCCTATCCCCACCTCCTATCCCAACCCATAATATGTGTACCAGGTATTGAAATATCTCCAGCCATATGGAAGTTATGTGGAAACATACATTTCCCATTCATTTGCATGGGACTTTAAACAAAAACCCAGACCCCCACAAATGGGGGGGGGGGGGTAGTTAAGGGTTAACTACCTATATTTTAAGTGGACATATAAGTAACATGTGAACAAGTATTATTGAAATATCTCGACCAATGAAAGAGTACAAGAGGTGTATTCTTTGACAGGAGCAACATATGTTTTGAGGTTTAGACACCTGTTAACCTGAAAACCTACTCCATCCCATTGTATTTACTTCCAAGTAGATACTGAAAGGTAGAAGCCGCTTTTTGAGTAAGCTTCTGAGCTTGTGTTTTTTTTTTTGTGAGTCTTCAAACAAAGTGTGTCTGATTACGGAGTGTGGGGACTTAAGTTTAAGGGACTTTAGATACAAGTAATTTAGAGAATAGCCAATTGTACAAATTGTGTTATTTACGGTCTGTTTTTGTCTATTCCCCTGTTTACTGTACTGTTTTTTCTAACCATATCACTAACATGTCATCCATGTTTGACAATGCTATCCAGAGTACATTCTGCATGATGTATGCACTCCTTGATGTTCGATGTGTGCAGGTTGCTCATTTGTAAGCCCAGGTCCTGGATATAGAGGAGCAATTGGCAACACTGAGATCCATTTGCAACATGGAGAGGAGTCTACTGGTCACTGAGCAAGCCCTCTCTGGAGCACAGGTGGGGGAGGATGGTAGCATGGAGGTGAGGACAGTCAGGCAGTTAGCTGGGTTGCAGTTCAAAAATGGATTAGGGGAAAAAGGATCAGGGAAGCTAGGCCTTATCTGACACACCCCAACAAGTTTGCCCAGTTGGCAGATGAGGGGGTGTCAGTTAAGAGTTAAAAGTGCTACAACAAGTCACTGCCTCTGACAGCCAGAGGAGTGTCTGTTCCAGTAAGTAAGGAAGGAGGAGCATAAGGCAGGCCAGACAGGTGTTGGGGTCTCAGTTATCAGGGGACAGACATGGCAATCTGTCAAAAAGATCAGTGTCATCAGTGTGTTGTCTTCCTGGCATTCAAGTTCGGCACATCGCACATCAGGTTGACTGGAGTAGACCAATTTGGCACCAATGACAAAGTAAGAAGTAGGTGGAGTGTACTTAGAAAGGATTTCTGGGATTTAGGCAACAAGCTATATTTTCTGAAATATTACCTGTACCTAGTGCCACACCAGAGAGGCAGGAGGGGGGAGGGGATAGATTAGACATTAAACTGACAAGAGAAAATGGAATATGAATAAAAACATCAGGTGTATGTATTTTTCTGTTTACATACAGTAGAGAAGAAGACATTTAGTAGATTGGCCTTTTCCTAATCCTCCTCCACCATTACACCCAGATTATTTCTTTAGGAGGCCAACATTTTCATTTTTATATAAATATAAATATATATTTTTATTGAGCAATTTTCAGAACAAAAACAATACAAATCAGGGTCATAAAGAAAACCCAAAACAAGTGAAAAAGGGACAATTCATAAATAAAGAACAAAGCAGGAGTCCCTAGTTTCCAGAGCTATGCTGTTGTCGTAGACAGTAGTTCCGATGCAGGATGTCAGGTGAATCAGCCAATGGTAATACGACCAATGACCCCTCAACCAACCGAGTGCACATACCTCAACAATCTCGATCATCTATGTGCACAAAATAGAAATCTCCACCTCACCCTCCCCCACAAAAGAAATACAAGCACTGAGCACCCTCGCCCGTCCTGAAAGGCAAAACAAATGCCAAAATTAACCGAACAGAATGGACTAAACATGAGGTAAATGTAATGCCCCAAGGGAACCCCTCAGAGCTTTCACACTGTACCAGGTGGTATACTGGAAAGTGTGCACAATTTCCTCTATCCCCTGAGAGTCAAGGTGTGTGACAATAAAAGACTTTCATTTCTGGAAAAAAAAAAACGTTTAGTGTCCAAATCACTATGAGGGGCATTTACTAATCTTTTACTATGTAGTCTGTTTTTTACCCTGTTTTTTTCTACTTCATTTTTGACTATGTGCGACAAATTTACTAAATTGTTGCACGGCATTAATAAATTTGGCACACATAGGCAAAAGTGGGAAATTTACTTTATGTAGTAGAAAAAATAGTTTGTTCCTTTTTCCTGCTGTCTGAATAGGTTTGGCTGCTAGGTTTCCTTCTGGATCTTTTGTTTTTGAGTTTTTTTTTAGCTTTTTCACCACATCTAAATAATTCAATAACTACAGTGGTCCCTCAAGTTACAATATTAATTGGTTCCAGGAAAACCATTGTAAGTTGAAACCATTGTATGTTGAGACCATAACTCTATGGAAACCTGGTAATTGGTTCTAAAGGCACCAAAATGTCATCCAAAATAGGAAAAAGTGACAAAGAAAAATAAGTAGATAACTAATATAGATAAAGCAAATCCTTACATATAAAAGTAATAAAGAGCTGCTGGGAGCTGTAAATCACTGTCTATGTCAGTGTTTCCCAAGCAGGGAGCCTCCAGCTGTTGCAAAACTATAACTCCCAGCATGCCTGGACAGCCAAAGGCTGTCCGGGCATGCTGGGAGTTGTAGTTTTGCAAAAGATGGGGCCACCCTGCTTGGGAAACACTGGTCTATGTAGAGGACAGGAGCTTCTTAAGGGGTCCTGTACAGTACAGGCAATGTCCCAAACAAGTAATGGAGTCGCCCTCACCTGGTGTCCAAAAGAGCAGCTAACCCTGATACAGGTAAAGTGTACAGAACATGTAATACCAGACACCAGTCAGTGCATACACTTCAGTAATACAGGGGTTTTACCAGTGAATGCCCATTTTGATTGGTTGGTTCTTCCGGCCATTGACACGTTTCACAGATCTGGACTGTCTGTAGCATTGTATGTTGAGTCTGGTTTCAACTTACGATGGTCCAGAAAAGACCAATGTATGTTGAAACTATTGTATGTTGAGGCCATTGTAAGTTGAGGGATCACTGTAAATTGTAGTCATGGCTCAGAAGTGGTAAACGGTGTTTAGTGTGTGTGTGTGTGTTTATTACATTTTTTTAACACAGTTTTTTTCTCCCTAAATGTACTTACACTTTTTTTTTTTTGTTACTTCTTCTACAGATCTGTGTATCCTGTGTATCGATGACCAGCGTTTTTCTTTGCTTGATGTTAATAAAATGGTTAACGAGGGCTTGTGGGGGAGTGTTTTTTGTAATAATTTTTTTTTTAAACCTGTTGTGTTTTTATTTTATTTTACTTTACTAGACAGGCTTAGTAGTGGAAGCTGTCTTATAGACTGAGTCCATTACTAAGCCGGGCTTAGCGTTAGCCACAAAAACAGCTAGCGCTAACCCCCAATTATTACCCCGGTACCCAACACCACAGGGGTGCCGGGAAGAGCCGGTACCAACAGGCCCGGAGCGTCAAAAATGGCGCTCCTGGGCCTAGGCGGTAACAGGCTGGCGTTATTTAGGTTGGGGAGGGCCAGTAACAATGGTCCTCGCCCACCCTGGTAACGTCAGGCTGTTACTGTTTGGTTGGTATTTGGTTGAGAATAAAAATAGGGGGACCCTATGCGTTTTTTAAATATATTTAATTATTTATTTAAAAAAAAAAAACCGCATATTGGTCCCCCCTATTTTCATTCTCAGCCAAATACCAACCAAACAGTAACAGCCTGACGTTCCCAGGGTGGGCGAGGACCATTGTTACTGGCCCTCCCCAGCCTAAATAACGCCAGCCTGATACCGCTTAGGCCCAGGAGCGCCATTTTTGACGCTCCAGGCCTGTTGGTACCGGCTCTTCCCGGCACCCCTGTGGCATTGGGTACCGGGGTAATAATAGGGGGTTAGCGCTAGCTGTTTTTGTGGCTAGCGCTAAGCCCAGGTTAGTAATGGACTCTGTCTATAAGACAGCTTCCACTACTAAGCCTGTCTAGTAAAGTAAGAAAAAAACACAACAGGTTTTAAAAAATTTTTATTACAAAAAACACTCCCCCACAAGCCCTCGTTAACCATTTTATTAAAATCAAACAAAGAAAAACGCTGGTCATCGAAGTAGTCCACCGAATCCGAAGAAGTCCACAGGATACACGGATCTGAAATGAGAAGAAAACAAAAAAAATGGGTTAGTACATTTATTATCACCTGCTCACACATCTCCCGCCCCGCATGACTACAACTGCCAGCATGCCCTTACAGTAAGGACATGCTGGGAGTTGTAGTTGTGTGGTGCAGGAGATGTGTGGGCAAGTGACAAGCTTGTCCCCTGCCCCCAGCTGCAGGACTACAACTCCCAGCATGCCCTTACAGTAAGGTGGGGCGGAGGCCGGGCACAGTGTTTCCCAACCTGGGACTTGTAGTTTTGCAACATCTGGAGGCACCCTGGTTGGGAAACACTGTTTTAGGCCAGTGTTTCCCAACCAGGGTGCCTCCAGATGTTGCAAAACTACAAGCCCCAGCATGCCTGGACAATCAAAGGCTGTCTAGGCATGGTGGGAGTTGTAGTTTTACAACATCTGGAGGCAACCTGGCTGGGAAACACTGGCCTAAAACAGTGTTTCCCAACCAAGGTGCCTCCAGATGTTGCAAAACTACAAGCCCCAGCATGCCTGGACAGTCAAAGGCTGTCTAGGCATGCTGGGAGTTGTAGTTTTGCAACATCTGGAGGCAACCTGGCTGGGAAACACTGGCCTAAAACAGTGTTTCCCAACCAGGGTGCCTCCAGATGTTGCAAAACTACAAGCCCCAGCATGCCTGGACAGTCAAAGGCTGTCCCGGCATGCTGGGAGTTGTAGTCTTGCAACATCTGGAGGCACCCTGGTTGGGAAACACTGGCCTAAAACAGTGTTTCCCAACCAGGGTGCCTCCAGATGTTGCAAAACTACAACTCCCAGCATGCCTAGACAGCCTTTGGCTGTCCAGGCATGCTGGGAGTTGTAGTCTTGCAACATCTGGAGGCACCCTGGTTGGGAAACACTGTTTTAGGCCAGTGTTTCCCAACTGTTTTAGGCCAGTGTTTCCCAACCAGGGTGCCTCCAGCTGTTGCTAAACTACAACTCCCAGCATGCCCGGACAGCCAAAGGCTGTCCAGGCATGCTGGGAGTTGTAGTCTTGAAACAACTGGAGGCACCCTGGTTGGGAAGCTTGCGCAACTTACCGGCTTCCGTAGGATCCAGCGCTGCACGACACTGCCGCGCGACGATCTCCGACAGCGATCGTCGCTGGAGCCTCGGAAGGGTAAGTGAACTTCTTCACCGGTCCCCTTCAGCTGTTTAGTTTTGCAACAGCTGGAGGACTACAGTTTACAGACCACAAACCAGTGGTCTGCAAACTGTGGCCCTCCAGCTGTTGCAAAACTACAACTCCCAGCATGCCTGGACAGCCAATGGCTGTCCAGGCATGCTGGGCGTTGTAGTCTTGCAACATCTGGAGGCACCCTGGTTGGGAAACACTGTTTTAGGCCAGTGTTTCCCAACAAGGGTGCCTCCAGCTGTTGCAAAACTACAACTCCCAGCATGCCTGGACAGCCAAAGGGTGTCCAGGCATGCTGGGAGTTGTAGTCTTGCAACATTTGGAGGCACCCTGGTTGGGAAGCTTGCGCAACTTACCGGCTTCCATAGGATCCAGCGCTGCACGACACTGCCGCGCGACGATCTCCGTCAGCGATCGTCGCTGGAGCCTCGGAAGGGTAAGTGAACTTCTTCGCCGGTCCCCTTCAGCTGTTTAGTTTTGCAACAGCTGGAGGACTACAGTTTACAGACCACAAACCAGTGGTCTGCAAACTGGCCCTCCAGCTGTTGCAAAACTACAACTCCCAGCATGCCTGGACAGCCAATGGCTGTCCAGGCATGCTGGGAGTTGTAGTCTTGCAACATCTGGAGGCACCCTGGTTGGGAAACACTGTTTTAGGCCAGTGTTTCCCAACAAGGGTGCCTCCAGCTGTTGCAAAACTACAACTCCCAGCATGCCTGGACAGCCAAAGGGTGTCCAGGCATGCTGGGAGTTGTAGTCTTGCAACATTTGGAGGCACCCTGGTTGGGAAGCTTGCGCAACTTACCGGCTTCCGTAGGATCCAGCGCTGCACGACACTGCCGCGCGACGATCTCCGTCAGCGATCGTCGCTGGAGCCTCGGAAGGGTAAGTGAACTTCTTCGCCGGTCCCCTTCAGCTGTTTAGTTTTGCAACAGCTGGAGGACTACAGTTTACAGACCACACACCAGTGGTCTGCAAACTGTGGCCCTCCAGCTGTTGCAAAACTACAACACCCAGCATGCCCTGACAGCCAAAGCCTATGGCTCTCAGGGCAGGAGCCCGGGCTGACATTACAGTGCAGCCGCCCGGGCTCCTCATACGGTCTCCCCGCTACCCCCCTTGTCTCCCGCCCGGGCTCCTCATACGGCCTCCCCGCTACCCCCCCCCCCCCCCTTGTCTCCCGCCCGTGCCGCTCAGCTCCCGCTGCTACAAGACTACAACTCCCAGCGTGTCCTCACTGTAAGGCCATGCTGGGACTTGTAGTCTTGCAACAGCAAACAGATGGGAGTTGTGTGGCGCTGGCAGGTGAGAGGGGGGGGATGTAAATCACTGTAGTGTCCCGGTAGCGCAGTGAGGGTAGCGGGGAGAAAGTATGTCGGAGCCCGGGCGGCAGTAGCTTTTCCTGCTCCATGTTGGAGCTGGAGTAAATTTAGTCAATTTTTATGGCCGTTGCGACAGTTTATTGCGCAACTGCGACTGTCTCAGTTAATAAATTCCTGACCACTGCAAGTCAAAACTGAAAACTTGCGTAAATTAAGCGGGAAATATTTTTTTGACTTTCTAGCTCTTGCTAGGGAAAGTCGCACAATTTATAGGGTAGGCGCAATTGCGACAATTTTGCGCCAAAAATAGTCAGAAAAAAATGACTAAACCCTCCATGTCGCTTGGCATCTAATCTATCAACTGCTAGAAAGGACTTCAGGTGAGAAAACAGCATTGGCAAATGTGTACTGACAGGGTCCAGCCACTTGGCAAAAGACACCACATCACTACCAAAAGGACAATGGGGGGCATTTACTAAGGGGTTTAGTCATTTTTTTCTGACTATTTTTGGCGCAAAATTGTCGCAATTGCGCGTACCCTATAAATTGTGCGACTTTCCCTAGCAAGAGCTAGAAAGTCAAATTTTTTTTTCCCGCTTAATTTACGCAAGTTTTCAGTTTTGACTTGCAGTGGTCAGGAATTTATTAACTGAGACAGTCGCAGTTGCGCAATAAACTGTCGCAACGGCCGTAAAAATTGACTAAATTTACTCCAGCTCCAACATGGAGCAGGAAAAGCTACTGCCGCCCGGGCTCCGACATACTTTCTCCCCGCTACCCTCACTGCGCTACCGGGGCACTACAGTCACTACAGTGATTTACATCCCACCCCTCTCACCTGCCAGCGCCACACAACTCCCATCTGTCTGCTGTTGCAAGACTACAAGTCCCAGCATGGCCTTACAGTGAGGACACGCTGGGAGTTGTAGTCTTGTAGCAGCGGGAGCTGAGCGGCGCGGGCGGGAGACAAGGGGGGGGGGGTAGCGGGGAGGCCGTGTGAGGAGCCCGGACGGGAGACAAGGGGGGTAGCGGGGAGACCGTATGAGGAGCCCGGGCGGCTGCACTGTAATGTCAGCCCGGGCTCCTGCCCTGAGAGCCATAGGCTTTGGCTGTCAGGGCATGCTGGGTGTTGTAGTTTTGCAACAGCTGGAGGGCCACAGTTTGCAGACCACTGGTGTGTGGTCTGTAAACTGTAGTCCTCCAGCTGTTGCAAAACTAAACAGCTGAAGGGGACCGGCGAAGAAGTTCACTTACCCTTCCGAGGCTCCAGCGACGATCGCTGACGGAGATCGTCACACGGCACTGTCGCGCGGCAGTGTCGCGCGGCAGTGTCGTGCAGCGCTGGATCCTACGGAAGCCGGTAAGTTGCGCAAGCTTCCCAACCAGGGTGCCTCCAAATGTTGCAAGACTACAACTCCCAGCATGCCTGGACACCCTTTGGCTGTCCGGGCATGCTGGGAGTTGTAGTTTTGCAACAGCTGGAGGCACCCTTGCTGGGAAACACTGGCCTAAAACAGTGTTTCCCAACCAGGGTGCCTCCAGATGTTGCAAGACTACAACTCCCAGCATGCCTGGACAGCCATTGGCTGTCCGGGCATGCTGGGAGTTGTAGTTTTGCAACAGCTGGAGGCACCCTTGTTGGGAAACACTGGCCTAAAACAGTGTTTCCCAACCAGGGTGCCTCCAGATGTTGCAAGACTACAACTCCCAGCATGCCTGGACAGCCATTGGCTGTCCGGGCATGCTGGGAGTTGTAGTTTTGCAACAGCTGGAGGCACCCTTGTTGGGAAACACTGGCCTAAAACAGTGTTTCCCAACCAGGGTGCCTCCAGATGTTGCAAGACTACAACTCCCAGCATGCCTGGACATCCATTGGCTGTCCAGGCATGCTGGGAGTTGTAGTTTTGCAACAGCTGGAGGGCCACAGTTTGCAGACCCCTGGTTTGTGGTCTGTAAACTGTAGTCCTCCAGCTGTTGCAAAACTAAACAGCTGAAGGGGACCGGCGAAGAGGTTCACTTACCCTTCCGAGGCTCCAGCGACGATCGCTGTCGGAGATCGTCGCGCGGCAGTGTCGTGCAGCGCTGGATCCTACGGAAGCCGGTAAGTTGCGCAGGCTTCCCAACCAGGGTGCCTCCAGTTGTTGCAAGACTACAACTCCCAGCATGCCTGGACAGCCTTTGACTGTCCAGGCATGCTGGGGCTTGTAGTTTTGCAACATCTGGAGGCACCCTGGTTGGGAAACACTGTTTTAGGCCAGTGTTTCCCAGCCAGGTTGCCTCCAGATGTTGCAAAACTACAACTCCCAGCATGCCTAGACAGCCTTTGACTGTCCAGGCATGCTGGGACTTGTAGTTTTGCAACATCTGGAGGCACCCTGGTTGGGAAACACTGTTTTAGGCCAGTGTTTCCCAGCCAGGTTGCCTCCAGATGTTGCAAAACTACAACTCCCAGCATGCCTAGACAGCCTTTGACTGTCCAGGCATGCTGGGGCTTGTAGTTTTGCAACATCTGGAGGCACCCTGGTTGGGAAACACTGGCCTAAAACAGTATTTCCCAACCAGGGTGCCTCCAGATGTTGCAAAACTACAAGTCCCAGGTTGGGAAACACTGTGCCCGGCCTCCGCCCCACCTTACTGTAAGGGCATGCTGGGAGTTGTAGTCCTGCAGCTGGGGGCAGGGGACAAGCTTGTCACATTTATTATCACCTGCTCACACATCTCCTGCACCACACAACTACAACTCCCAGCATGTCCTTACTGTAAGGGCATGCTGGCAGTTGTAGTCGTGCGGGGCGGGAGATGTGTGAGCAGGTGATAATAAATGTACTAACCCATTTTTTTTGTTTTCTTCTCATTTCAGATCCGTTTATCCTGTGGACTCCTTCGGATTCGGTGGACTACTTCGATGACCAGCGTTTTTCTTTGTTTGATTTTAATAAAATGGTTAACGAGGGCTTGTGGGGGAGTGTTTTTTGTAATAAAAAATTTTTAAAACCTGTTGTGTTTTTTTCTTACTTTACTAGACAGGCTTAGTAGTGGAAGCTGTCTTATAGACAGAGTCCATTACTAACCTGGGCTTAGCGCTAGCCACAAAAACAGCTAGCGCTAACCCCCTATTATTACCCCGGTACCCAACGCCACAGGGGTGCCGGGAAGAGCCGGTACCAACAGGCCTGGAGCGTCAAAAATGGCGCTCCTGGGCCTAGGCGGTAACAGGCTGGCGTTATTTAGGCTGGGGAGGGCCAGTAACAATGGTCCTCGCCCACCCTGGGAACGTCAGGCTGTTACTGTTTGGTTGGTATTTGGCTGAGAATGAAAATAGGGGAGACCCTATGCGTTTTTTTTTTTTAAATAAATAATTAAATATATTAAAAAAACGCATAGGGTCCCCCTATTTTTATTCTCAACCAAATACCAACCAAACAGTAACAGCCTGACGTTACCAGGGTGGGCGAGGACCATTGTTACTGGCCCTCCCCAACCTAAATAACGCCAGCCTGTTACCGCCTAGGCCCAGGAGCGCCATTTTTGACGCTCCGGGCCTGTTGGTACCGGCTCTTCCCGGCACCCCTGTGGTGTTGGGTACCGGGGTAATAATTGGGGGTTAGCGCTAGCTGTTTTTGTGGCTAACGCTAAGCCCGGCTTAGTAATGGACTCAGTCTATAAGACAGCTTCCACTACTAAGCCTGTCTAGTAAAGTAAAATAAAAATAAAACACAACAGGTTTTAAAAAAAATTTATTACAAAAAACACTCCCCCACAAGCCCTCGTTAACCATTTTATTAACATCAAGCAAAGAAAAACGCTGGTCATCGAAGTAGTCCACCGAATCCGAAGGAGTCCACAGGATACACAGATCTGTAGAAGAAGTAACCAAAAAAAAAAAAAGTGTAAGTACATTTAGGGAGAAAAAAACTGTGTTAAAAAAATGTAATAAACACACACACACACACACACACTAAACGCCGTTTACCACTTCTGAGCCATGACTACAATTTACAGTGATCCCTCAACTTACAATGGCCTCAACATACAATAGTTTCAACATACAATGGTCTTTTCTGGACCATCGTAAGTTGAAACCAGACTCAACATACAATGCTACAGACAGTCCAGATCTGTAAAACGTGTCAATGGCTGGAAGAACCAACCAATCAAAATGGGCATTCACTGGTAAAACCCCTGTATTACTGAAGTGTATGCACTGACTGGTATTACATGTTCTGTACACTTTACCTGTATCAGGGTTAGCTGCTCTTTTGGACACCAGGTGAGGGCAACTCCATTACTTGTTTTGGACATTGCCTGTACTGTACAGGACCCCTGAAGAAGCTCCTGTCCTCTACATAGACCAGTGTTTGCCAAGCAGGGTGGCCCCATTTTTTGCAAAACTACAACTCCCAGCATGCCCGGACAGCCTTTGGCTGTCCAGGCATGCTGGGAGTTATAGTTTTGCAACAGCTGGAGGCTCCCTGCTTGGGAAACACTGACATAGACAGTGATTTACAGCTCCCAGCAGATCTTTCTTACTTTTATATGTAAGGATTTGCTTTATCTATATCAGTTATCTACTTATTTTTCTTTGTCACTTTTTCCTATTTTTGGATGACATTTTGGTGCCTTTAGAACCAATTACCCTGTTTCCATAGAGTTATGGTCTCAACATACAATGGTTTCAACTTACAATGGTTTTCCTGGAACCAATTAATATTGTAACTTGAGGGACCACTGTAGTTATTGAATTATTTAGATGTGGTGAAAAAGCTAAAAAAAACTCAAAAACAAAAGATCCAGAAGGAAACCAGCAGCCAAACCTATTCAGACAGCAGGAAAAAGGAACAGACTATTTTTTCTACTACATGAAGTAAATTTCCCACTTTTGCCTATGTGTGCCAAATTTATTAATGCCGTGCAGCAATTTAGTAAATTTGTCGCACATAGTCAAAAATGAAGTAGAAAAAAACAGGGTAAAAACCAGACTACATAGTAAAAGATTAGTAAATGCCCCCCAATGTGTATAAATTGTGGGATTCTTACTGCTCAACTCTAATGACTGGTCCTTACAGTTCCCACAGACCATCTACACACACAACACTGAATTTTTGGATGTATTAGTGTCCCACTACAACCATTCTCTCTACGCGAAAACATTTTTAAAACCCGTTGACAGTAATAGCTACTTTAGCTTCGATAGAGCTCACGTCAAAAAATGGCTATGCAATGTGCCTTATGGGAAATTTTACCCCTTAAGGACGCAGGTTTTTTCAGTTTTTGCATACTCGTTTTCTCCTCCTTACCTTTTAAAAATCATAACCCTTTCAATTGGATTAAAAATCCCTATTATGGCTTATTTTTTGCATCACCAATTCTACTTTGCAGTGACATTAGTCATTTTACCCAAAAATCCACGGCGAAACGGAAAATCATTGTGCGACAAAATCGAAGAGAAAATGACATTTTGTAACTTTTGGTGGCATCTGTTTCTATGCAGTGCATATTTTGGTAAAAATGACACCTTATCATTATTCTGTAGGTCCATATGGTTAAAATGGTATCCTACTTATATAGGTTTAATTTTGTCGTACTTCTGGAAAAAATCATAACTACAGGCAGGAAAATGTATACGTTTAAAAATGTCCTTTTCTGACCCCTATAACTTTTTATTTTTCCACATACAGGGCGGTGTGAGAGCTGATTTTTTGCGCTGTGATCTGAAGTTTTTATCGGTACCATTTTTGTCTTGATCGGACTTTTTGATCACTTTTTATTCATTTTTTAATGGTATAAAAAGTAACCAAAAGTATGTTTTTTTGGACTTTACGTGTACGCCATTGACCATGTGGTTTAATTAAGGATATATTTTTATAGTTTGGACATTTACGCATGCAGCGATACCACATATGTTTATTTTTATTTACACCGTTTTATTTTTTTTTATGGGAAAAGGGGGTGATTCAAACTTTTATTAGGGAAGGGGTTAAATGATCTTTATTAACACTTTTTTAAACTTTTAGGGGCCTATAACATTACATACACTGAACTTTTACACAGATCACTAGCATGTATTAACACACCTGTGATCAGTGTTATCGGCGCTTGACTGCTCCTGCCTGGATCTCAGGTACGGAGCAGTCATTCGCCGATCGGACACCGAGGAGGCAGGTAGGGTCCCTCCCAATGTCCTGTAAGTTGTTCGGGATGCCGCAATTTCACCGCGGCGGTCCCGAACAGCCCGACTGAGCAGCCGGGATAGTTTCACTTTCGCTTCAGATGCGGCGGTAAGCTTTGATCGCCGCGTCTGAAGGGTTAATACAGGGCATCACGGCGATCGGTGATGACCTGTATTAGCCGCGGGTCCCGGCCGTTGATGGCCGCCGGGACGACCCGATGTGACGCGGGGTCACCGCGTGACCCTGCGGCATATCGCGGGACCCGGCGCAGGACGTAAATATGCGTCCTTCATCGTTAAGGAGTTAAGAGAAGAATTAAAGGAAGAACTGCATTAGAGAGGGTGATTTTATCTCTCAAAGTGACATCTTGAAGGCCCATTTCAAAGCTAAGGGCTACCCCCACCCTCTAGTGTAATCCTCTTTCAATAGAGCCCTTTCCCTTACCTAGGATGATTGTCTACTTCCCAAAACCGAGCAACCTACCACTAATACAGATTGATCAGCCAACTTCATTACAACCTTCAGTAGGGAACATAAAGACATCAGGAATATACTGACCAAGCATTGGTCTATCCTACTAAAAGACCTGCATCTCAGCTGCATCCTTCCACCAAAGCCCTCCCTCACCTTTGTAGGGCATGCACCCCAGCAATTTGATAGTCCCCAACAAACTTAGGTCTAAACCTCAACTGACCAATCCCTCAAATTTCTTGGGTACCACTGGGAGTTTTAGGTGTGGTTTACCACAGTGCAAATGCTGTCCACTTATCACACAGAAACGCATGTTATTCTCCTTCTCCTCTACTGTCACTGGGGAGACATTTCCTATCAAGTCACTTCACAACTGTGGGTTATATTGTCTATCTGCACCAATGTCCTTGCAATAGACAGTATGTAGGTAGGACCATATGCTGTTTCAGGGAACGCATGATTAAACACCGCATCAATATGGCGCTCAGTTTTCTCCTTCACAATGTTTCGCGACATATGACAGAATGTCACAACAGAGATTTTAACACAATCCAGGCTGTGTGGACGGATCGTGCCAGGGGTAGCAACCTGGGTGCCGCCTGCCGCAGCAAGTCCATCCTGCTTTGCGGCGGGCTCTGGTGAAAACCAGCAGCACCTTAGACTCTGCTCCCTGGTACGGTTCAGTCATTATCCACAAAGGTCAGCGGATCCACTACTCAGCGGCTTACAGCAAAATCTGGCCATGGATCCAGCCCAGGTTTCTCTGACGAGTGTTGCTGACCTCTCTGCCATTGTTGCACAGCAGTCAGCGCAGATTGAACAACAAGCACAGCAGTTGTCGCAGCTTTCTACACTTATGCTGCAGTTCCCTGCTACTCAACAGCCTCAACCCTCGCTGGCAGAACCATCTGTGTCTTCTGCTTCTGTGGCTTCTAGTGGCTCCAAGATTCATTTGTCTCACCCCACCAAGTATGATGGTGACCCGAATTTGTGCAGAGGCTTCATAAACCAGTGTTCTATGCACCTTGAACTTCAACCGGACCAGTTTTCTACAGAGTGTGCTAAAGTAGTCTTCATCATCAGCCTTCTCTCTGGTAAAGCCTTGGCTTGGGCTACTCCACTGTGGGACCGCAGTGACCCGTTGTCCTCTACTCTCCAGACATTTCTTGCTGAATTCCAAAATGTGTTTGAAGAACCAGCTCGGGCCTCTTCGGCTGAGACGGCCTTACTGAATCTCTGTCAAGGAGAATCTTCCTTCTGTGAATACGTGATGCAGTTCCACATCTTGGCCTCTGAACTTGCCTGGAATATTGAGGCTTTGTGTGCTACTTTTAAAAAAGGTCTCTCTAATAGGATCAAGGATGCCTTGGCGATGATCTCATCAATTTGTCCACTCAAATTGACGTGCGCTCTCTGAGAGACAGGAGGAGTTACGCCGGGAGAGGGAGCCTGTCTCGGCTTTTTCCTCATTTGGCTCCTGTATTTCAACGTCCACCACAACTGTCTCCAATTCTACCAGTTGGGGAGCCCATGCAGATGGACCGCACTAGACTTTCTTCACTAGAGACAACCCATCGGCGCAACAATAACTTGTGCTTGTTCAGAGCACTTTCTTAAAGACTGTACTTTATGTCCTCAGCGTACGGGAAACGCTCGCACCTAGGGCGCGTTGGAGTGGCGTCCCTGGGTGTGAATAGTACCTCTCCACGTTTGAGCATGATGGTTCAGATCCATATCTCTACAAATACTTCTTTCACCGCCTCTACTTTCTTGGATTCCTGATTCATGGGAAACTTTATTGATGCTACCTTGGTCCAAAAGCATAATCTCCCTGTGTCTTGGCTTGTCAAGCCTCTATATATTTCTTCTGTCAATAGAGAGAACCTGAATGGAACGGTCCTTTTCCACACTGAACCTCTGATCATGCAAGTGGGAGTGCTAGGAGAAGAGAGTTGTTTCTGCTTTTTCATTGCACCTCTGAAATTCTTCTTGGACTACCTTGGCTTCAGCGTCACTCTCCGCAACTAGACTGGAACACAAGAAAAGTCTCTCTTTGGAGAACTTCCTGTCAAGGTAACTGTCTGGAGTCCTCTCTGCCCAAGGCTGTTCCATCGCCTCCTATTAAACTGGGTCTACCTCACCCTTATCGAAATTTTTCTGATGTATTCTGCGAGAAACAGGCAGAGACTTTTCCACAATTGTTGATTAGCCCATAGACCGGAAGAATGTGGCCAGTTTAAAATCACAGAAAGATTGACAGGATCCATCTGTAGACCTTGATGAGAGACAATGTAACCAAGAAATGGAAGACTTGTTTTCTCAAAATGCATTTTTCAAGCTTGGAATACAGTTGATTCGCTCAGAGACGCTGCAGGACCAGCCGGACATGGAAACGATGAGCCTCCAAATTGGGAGAGAAGATCAGAATATCATCCAGATAGACCACCACACAGGTATACAACAGATCTCGTAAGATGTCATTAACGAATTCCTGGAAGACAGCGGGAGCGTTGCAGAGATCAAAAGGCATGACTAGGTACTCAAAATTAACGTCTCGGGTATTAAAGGCCGTCTTCCATTCATCTCCTTCACGAATTTCAATTAAATTGTATGCTCCCCACAGATCCAATATAGAAAAGATTCTGGCTCCCCATAACCGATCAAAAAGCTCTTAAATCAACGGCATTGGGTAGCAATTTTTGATCATAACCTTGTTAAGACCTCTGTAGTCAGAGGAATCCATCCTTCTTTCCTACAAAGAAGAATCCAGCCCAAGCTGGAGAGGTGGACTTCCGGATAAAACCCTTTTGTAGATTTTCTTGGATATATTTAGCCATAGCTTGCGTCTCAGGTACAGATAGTGGGTAGACTCTTCCCCGGGGAGGTGTGGTGCCAGGTTGGAGATCAATGGGGCAATTGTAAGTGCTTTCTATCTATCTATCTCACATCTATCTATCTATCCATCCATCTCATATCTATCTATCTATCTCATAACCATCTCATATCTATCTATCTATCTATCTATCAATCATCTACCTATCTCATATCTATCGCATATCTATCTATTTATCTCATATCTATCTCATATCTATCTATCTCATATCTCATATTTATCTCCTACCTGAACAATTGATGTATGGGGGGGGGGGGGGCAGGCACGTTCTTGGCACAGGGGTCCTACGCTGTCTGTCTCCGCCCCTGGTGTGTATGGAGGTCTGTCTATGTGTGTGCATGGAGGGCTGTCTATGTGTGTGTGAGGGCTGTCTATGTGTGTGTATGGAGGTCTGTCTATGTGTGTGTGTATGGAGGTCTGTCTATGTGTGTGCATGGAGGTCTGTCTATGTGTGTGTATGAAGGGCTGTATGCATGGAGAGCTGTCTATGTGTGTGCATGGAGGTCTGTCTATGTGTGTGTATGAAGGGCTGTATGCATGGAGGGCTGTCTATGTGTGTGCATGGAGGGCTGTCTATGTGTGTGTATGGAGGTCTGTCTATGTGTGTGCATGGAGGTCTGTCTATGTGTGTGTATGAAGGGCTGTATGTATGGAAGGCTGTCTATTTGTGTGCATGGAGGGCTGTCTATGTGTGTGTATGGAGGTCTGTCTGTGTGTGCATGGAGGGCTGTCTATGTGTGTGCATGAATGGTCTGTCAATGTGTGTGTATGAAGGGCTGTATGTATGGAGGGCTGTCTATGTGTGTGTATGAAGGGCTGTATGTATGGAGGGCTGTCTATGTGTGTGTGTGTGAAGGGCTGTCTGTGTGTGTATGGAGGGCTGTATGTATGGAGGGCTGTCTATGTGTGTGCATGGAGGGCTGTCTATGTGTGTGTATGGAGGTCTGTCTATGTGTGTGTATGAAGGGCTGTATGTATGGAGGGCTGTCTATGTATGAAGGGCTGTATGTATGGAGGGCTGTCTATGTGTGTGTATGAAGGGCTGTATGTATGGGGGCTGTTTATGTGTGTGTATGAAGGGCTGTATGTATGGAGGTCTGTCTATGTGTGTGCATGGAGGTCTGTCTATGTGTGTGTATGAAGGGCTGTATGTATGGAGGGCTGTCTTTGTATGAAGGGCTGTATGTATGGAGGGCTGTCTATGTGTGTGTATGAAGGGATGTATGTATGGAGGGCTGTCTATGTGTGTGTATGAAGGGCTGTCTGTGTGTGTGCAGTGTGTGCATGGAGGTCTGTCTATGTGTGTGTATGAAGGGCTGTATGTATGGGGGCTGTTTATGTGTGTGTATGAAGGGCTGTATGTATGGAGGTCTGTCTATGTGTGTGCATGGAGGTCTGTCTATGTGTGTGTATGAAGGGCTGTATGTATGGAGGGCTGTCTTTGTATGAAGGGCTGTATGTATGGAGGGCTGTCTATGTGTGTGTATGAAGGGCTGTATGTATGGAGGGCTGTCTATGTGTGTGTATGAAGGGCTGTATGTATGGAGGGCTGTCTGTGTGTGTATGAAGGGCTGTCTGTGTGTGTATGGAGGGCTGTGTGTGTGGAGGGCTGTATATGTGTGTGCATGGAGGGCTGTGTATGAGTGTGTATATGGGGGCTGTGTATGGGAACAGTGTATATGTGTGTATAGGGCAGTGATTCCCAACCAGGGTGCCTCCAGCTGTTGCAAAACCACAACTCCCAGCATGCCCAGACAGCTGAAGGCTGAAGGAAAAGTAAGAGTGAACGACTAGGGAGGGGGATTCTGGGGTCTGTCTCTGTATTATGCAGGGGGTGCTGATATAGAGGGTTTCTTACTGTGGTTTGCTTTATGCAGATGGGGTAATACTATTATCTGTATTATGCAGGTCTGGACTAAAATGCCTATCCAGGCTAATAAAAAACTTTAATGACAGTTGTTTTATCTGCTCCCTCTGTATTGTCCTCACTGTAAGGTCCTTACAGCACAGACAATATATAGGGAAAATTCTGGAAAAAAACAACAAACCTTACCTGGTGACAAGCCACACCCCCACAAACCCTACTGTACTACTTCAGACCCCTCTGTCCACCCTTTACCCCTCTGTACTCCACCAGACCCCTCTATCCTGTAATTCGCCAGACCCCTCTGTCCATCCCTGACCCCTTTGTCCATCCATGACCACTCTGTCCTCTACCAGACCCTTTTGTCCAACTATCTGGACACCTCCAGACCCCTATGTTCTTCACCAGACCCCACTGTCCATCCTCGGCCTCTCTGTTTTTCTTTTAGACCCCTCTGTCCATCCCTGACCCCTCTGTTCTCCTCCACACCCCTCTGTTTTTCATATATTACATTACTTACTGTATCCTGTACTGATCCTGAGTTATATCCTGTAGATCTTTTATTAAAAAATATAAAACATTACAAAAAGAACGAACATCACCATAACAATAATACAAACAACATACACCTGTATAATATATACAAAAATGAGTCCATATTAGTCCAAAAATGTCCAACCAAGTATCTTCTGGTCCAGCCTCATTCTCACCAAACACACCGCTATAATAACAACTACTAAACACTCTACAATAATAATAATACTTACAGTAATAATAATAACAACAATAATAACTAAAAACTGGTCCGGTTGCATTTCCCCACCCAAAATAATAAATATAATAAATATAATAAATATGTGTCAAACCACCAACAAACACCGCAAACAGAAAAACAGAATATACAAAGTTTTATTTTTTTGAATTTTTTTGAATTTTTTTTTGGCCCTGAGCTGGTCCCACATCCCATGCCCCCAGTACATGATAACAGACGTCCATGAACCAGTCCAGGATTTTTTTTTTTTTTTTTTTTAATAAAAAGGTCCCACACAGAAACCTCCCTCCCCCCATCTACCCACCACCCAACCTAACACTAAACCCCAACACAACACAACCCCTAGAAAAAAAACAATATATATACATATATACACATATACATAAATGTACAAACAAAACAAATATATACAAAATAATACAAACTATACAAATCAAACAACAAACAACAATAAGGCTTTTCAATCACACAAACCCCTAAAGCTCAAGTTCAGTGCCTGCAAGCCCTATATCACCATATATCTACAGCACAAAACAAAAAGACTAATGTGCCAGCATCAGCCCACCACCAGGGGGAGACAACAGGCTAAGGCACTTTAAAGGCAGAGCCCCTCCACAGACGAGAGGCCCTGCCAGCACCCAGCCTCTCGTACTCCAGAGAACGCACCTTCACCAGGTCACCAAGAATGTTCCTAACCACCTCACCCACAGGGAGGATTTTACGCTGCGTCGACACTAAACACCGTGCGTTCCACGTGTAATACCTGACCACTGAGCTGACTAGGAATAAAGTGCACTGGTCCCAGCCTCCAAGGTTTCTGAATGCCCCATAGGCCCATTCCGCATAGGAGAGACTGGCCAGCCGAGACCAACCAATGGAAGCGCCCACCCTGTTGTAAACCTCTGTGTTAAAGGGACAATGAAGCAGAAAATGCTCCATGCTTTCCAGCATGCCTCCACACTCTTCGCGGGGACATCCCCGGTCATCAGAGCTCCTGCACTTCAGATTGTCCCTCACACACAGTTTCCCATGGAAGCAGCGCCAAGTCAAGTCCCAAAACTTCAAGGGGATCCTGATAGAATTCAAAAGCTCTAAACCCACCTCCAGATCCCGACTTGGGCAGTCCTTGAGCGCCAATGGCCTCTGGAAATGAGAAGACAGGACCCTCTTGTCAAGGAATTTCCTCGACAGAGTCCTAATCTCCCACATCCCCAGACCCCACCGACGAATAACCTTCAGAGCCGGGGTAGCGTAAGCCGGGAGATGCCCATGTGGTGTGCGAAGATCCTTCACTTGCCCTCCTGTCTCCCATTCCTGGAAGAAAGGCCGAAACCAATCCCTTCGGGAGGATACCCACGGAGGAGCCCTCTCTGACCAGAGGTTTGCTATATTGGTCTTATGAAAGGTATTCACTAGGAACACCACAGGGTTGACCATACACAACCCCCCTAGTCTCCTCGTACGGTAAGTAACCTCCCTCTTCACTAGGTTCAGTCTATTCCCCCATAACATTTGGAAGAACACACTGTAGATCCGGGTCCAAAGAGGTTCTGGCAACATGCATACACTGCCCAGATATATCAGCAAAGGGAGCAGGAAAGTTTTCATCAGGTTAACCCTTTCCCGGAGGGTCAAAGACCAACCCTTCCACTGATCCACCTTCTGAGCGGCGATCTTAAGCCTGCTGTCCCAGTTTTGTTTGGGGTAATCCCCTTGACCAAATTCGATGCCGAGGACTTTTGCGGATTCCTGGGGCTCTGGAAGGGCGTCCGGGAGATTAAAATCAGGATCTCCCCCTCCCAGCCAGAGACTCTCACACTTATCCTGATTGATCTTGGACCCGGATACCTCCGAGTAGCGGTCCACCTCTGACACCACCCATCTGCCCTCCTCTTGTGAGGAGACAAACACGGTGATATCATCAGCGTACGCTACCACCCTCAAAGCCGATGCACCGCCAGGTCCATTCTCACCCCCGCCAACGGTCCATAACCAATCCTTCTAAGGAAAGGATCGATTGCAAACACGTACAGCAAAGGGCTCAAAGGACAACCCTGACGGACACCAGACCCAACCTCAAAAGAGCGGCCAATCCAACCATTCACAAGCGGGAAACTCTCTGCCCCTACATACAAGGTCTTAAGCCAATCAACAAAACCCCCTGGCAGGCCATATCTCAGAAGGACAGACCAGAGGTACTCATGGTTAACCCGATCAAACGCTTTTGCCTGATCCAAGGACAGCAAGTACCCCTTCCAGTGGCCAGCCCTACCCTGCTCCACAGCCTCTCGGACACTGAGCACAGCACTAAATGTACTGCGGCCCGGAACAGAGCAATGCTGAGCCCCCGAAAGGAGCCGGGGTGCAAACTCCACCAGCCGGTTAAACAGCACTTTTGCCAGAATCTTTCTGTCCGCATTGAGAAGTGCTATGGGACGCCAATTCTCAATGTGGGACGGGTCTTTACCCTTTGACAGGATGATCAGCGCTGACCTCCTCATTGACTTTGGCAGAGTGCCCGAGGATAGACACTCATTAAAAACCGCAGTCAAGAGGGGAACCAAAGTGTCCTTAAAGGTCTTATAGAACTCAGATGTTAAGCCATCCGGACCGGGTGACTTCTTGAGGGCAAGCCCATCAATAGCCATCCTGACTTCCTCTTCCCGGATCATCTCTGTCAAAACTTCAAGAGAGGGGTCTACTCCTGGTTCAGGGATGGTTTCAGCCAAGAAAGCTGATACCTTATCTCGATCTAGATCCTTCCTTCCCAAGAGGTGCGAGTAGAAGGATCTGACGACCTCCAGGATCCCTGATCTGGACCTTTTCAAGGATCCCGTACTATCAATCAGTCCTGAGACTATTTTACTATTCACTGACATCTTGCAGTTTCTGTAAGGGTCGGGCGAGCGGTACTTCCCATAATCCCTCTCAAAAACCAAAGATGCGTGCCTATCGTACTGGCACTTCATCAGCAAGGACTTCACTCTGGAGATATCCTCTCGGCTACCTCCAGTCGAGACAAGGTTCTCAAATTTCTTCCTCAGGCCCTGGTACAAGCGGTACCTATTTAGGCTTCTGAGGCCCGAGAGCTGGCGGAAGAATCTCGCAACCCTTTCCTTGAAGATCTCCCACCACTCTGACTTACTGTTACAAAGGCCCAGCAATGGTACCTGGCTCTGAAGAAAATCCTCAAAGGACTGTCTTATCTCCGCTTCTTCCAAGAGAGACAAATTCAGCTTCCAATAGCCTCTGCCCATCCGGGGGGTCTCTGTGACATTCAGAGAAAACAAAATTAAACAGTGATCGGAGAACTCCACCTCAACAACAGACACTGCTGAAGAGACGGCTTCCTCCTTTAAATAAAACCTGTCTATCCTAGACCTACAACTACCCCTATGATAGGTGAATCCCGCGTGGCCTGGGGTGTGCCGGATGTGGACATCCACCAGGCGAGCCTCACTCGCTATGCTATTAAGGGCGACGCTATCATAAGTCAGCTTGTCTCTGGCACCTCCCCTGTCTTGGGGCCTCGTGACAGCATTAAAGTCCCCTCCAAAGACCACCTGCCGACTTGTAAAAAGATAGGGCTTGATCCTCATAAAGAGGCACTTCCGGTCCCACTTAGACTGTGGGCCGTAGATGTTAATAAGGCGAAGTTCTTGTCCCTTCATGAGGACATCTAAGATCAGGCACCTCCCCATTTCTAACTCGATAACCCGTCGGCATTCTACCGCTGCGGTAAAAAGGACCGCCACTCCGCTATACGGCTCGGCCCCAAGAGACCAGTAGGAGGGCCCATTCCTCCACTCTCTTTTAGCCTTGTAGATAGATGACATATCTGTTAGCCTGGTCTCCTGCAAAAATAAAATATCAGCATTAATATGGGCAAAAAAATCATAGGCCGCAAATCGAGCTGTATCTGACTTAATGCTGGCAACATTAATGGATGCCAGAGTCAACGGAGAGGGTGCCGCCATCAAGGGTGATTGAGTTTGACAGCTTTCTTTTTCCCACTCCCCTTCTCACCCTCCACATCAGAAGAACTCTTCACCCTCTTTAGAGAAATGGAAGTGTCCATCTCACCAGACGTCGTTTTACTTTCCCCGTCTCCGGATTCTAGGCCAGTCCCTTCCCCCGAGGACATAACCTCCCCAGGGGAAGAGGACTCGGCGCCCCCTGGAAGCCCCTCTGCCACCTCCCCCTCATCCTCCCCTTCCGAAGAAGAGGAGGAGATGTCCCTGAGGGGTCGGAATCGATTGGAAAGGCCAACCAGAGGGGAGTCAGTTTTGCCTTCCTTTGGCACCTGGACCAGGGTGGGAGAAGATCTCAAATCTCCCTTTTTTTTTTACTTGTACCCCGCTTTCGTGTCTCCTTCTGCCATCCCACATCCTCCTCCTCCATGCTATCTGAGGAGATGGCACCTTCCTCATTCTGGATCCTCCTGACCTCCTCATTCAGCTCGCCATCCCTCAGGGTCTCAGCAGCAAGGTTGGCCTCTGGGACAGAATGAGAGGTCGTCCCAGTAACCCGGGCTTTCCCCATCACCCTATCCCTTTGGCGTTTATCAAGACGTCTTAGTTGGGCTGGTGTCTTTCTCTTGCTGTTCCTCACTGACCCCTCAGTTCCTCCACCCCTGCTAGTCCCCTCCCCAGCAGATTCCGGCTCGTGATCTTCACCCGCTGGGGACAAGACTGCATTAGCGAAAGAACGAGGGCAACGACTGAATGGGTGACCTAAGTCACCACACAGGTGACACCTAATCTCTGCACAAGATGCGGCAAGATGGCCTACACCCCCACACAAGGCACATTTCTGCACCGTACAGTTTGCACTGAAGTGTGTGGGGTCACCACATCTGTGACAGAGCTTCGGCTGACCCCGGTAGAAAATCTGGATACGATCCCTGCCAAGAAAGGCAGAGGATGGAATATGGGTAACTGTATTTCCTGAACGTTTAAGTTTTACCAAAAACGTCCAGGCTCCTGACCAGATGCCAAACTCGTCCCTGTTCTTCTGCGGGACCCCCATTACCTCGCCATACCGTCCTAACCAGGTGATGATGTCAACACAAGAGAGTGATTCGTTACGGGTCAAAACGGTCACTCTCTTGATTTCGTTTTGACGAGACAATGCCTGTACGGCAAAGTCTCGCCAGCCTGGCTCATTCTTTACCAATTCATAATTCGACCAGAAAAGCTCAAGCCCCTCTGGCCGAACAAAACTGATATCGAATTCAGGAGCACTGTAGGGATGTATCAAGGCAAAGATATCAACTGCCTTGAAGCCCATCTTTAGCAAGAGCTCAACCACTTTGGTCCTTGAAGGACACATATCTTCGCCCTGCCACCGAAGACGGACCACATTCCTACGGTTACTACCTGCCCCGGCTGTTAGGAGGGACCACACAGTATCGCCCCCTCTTTCCTCTCGGAAGGCAGAGAGACCGTGTCTCTCTATCCAGAAGGACAGATCAACTGCTCTACCCTCTACATTAATCGACCTTTCCCCCTTTTTCAGAGCTTCCAGGAGACGTCGCTGCAATAAACCGTCCCTAGAGTCAGGAGACGAGGAAAATATTCTACTTCCCCCAGCAGTGACATTGGCATAACTCCTATGATCTGTCACCACTGGGGGGGCAACCGGACCAGACCCTACACCTACACCACTTCTAATGACAGCATCCCCACCACCCTCAATAACCACATTAGCACTTCCCCCAACAACATTGCTTCCAATAACATCATCTGTAGTCCCATCACCACCCCTAATTTCAGCAACAGCAAAATCACCTTCTCCAATAACATTAACCTCCATCCGCTCCCCAGTCATACACCCCGTACCCCCATTTACCTTCTCATTCACACTGGCTGGACCAGAAACAGATAATCCGGCAAACGATGACGATGACGACATTTTTTCCTGTTTTGCCTCAGCATCACGGGGCACTAGGGCTGGGACAACATCCGCTGGCCCTTTAAGGGACCGGGCAGCATGCTTGCCCGGTCTAGAGGAGGCCCCAGCCCTGTTCTTATTAGTGCCCTCCGCCTCATCAGCATCATCTCCAGTCTTTTCATGGCGCCGCTGATCAATGGGATCAGCGGCACCAATACAAAACAAACGTTTTTCTTCACTTTTGGGAGTGTCCGTTATGCCCTTTGTTACCTCCGGCACTGAGTCACCCCCCTCTCCCACAGGGGAGCAAACTACAGCACCGGAGTCTGCCTCTCTGCCCACTGCTGGGCCGCCCTCACTGTACGGCCTTTCGGCCGATGCCTTCTCTGCTCCATCACTGCTACTGCAAACAGGCATGGAGCTCTGCGCCCTTTTAGTATCTGTACTCTCCCTGCACCTTTGCACCGAGTCCACCACAGAACACAGGCTGGGCTGGGTAACGGGGCTTGCACAATGAGCTGACCCTGCGGCCGACTCAGGATTTACAGGGAGGGGGGTGTAGATGTAACTCACCACTTCTTGCTGCTTTGGCTTGGTCTTCTTTTTCTTCTTACCCCCAGGTGCCTCATTTGGGAGCTCATCTCCAAACACCAGGTTCTGAGGACACACTGGGGATTCCAGCATGCGGATCTGGGCCATTAGCGCCCCTCCCTGGTAGCTGCTGTCACTGTCCTCCCCTGAGTCGGCAGGTGATACTGCTGGTTGCTGTGCAGGGGGCCCACTGTACGGGGCCTGCTGCTGTTGCCGCAGGCCACCAGGTGGATCTGGCTGTAGTTCTTCCTCCATCTCCTCCACATCATCCACCTGGCTCTCAGGTTGCAGCCCCATCAACCTTTTATTTTTATCTTCTTCTTTCACCCTGAAGCGCTCCTCATTTTCCAGTTTCTCTTTAAATGGACCACTCTTCTCCAATAATTCGGCTCTCCTCTCCTCCAAAGCTTGTATTTCAGCCATAAGTCTCTTTATCTGCCCCTGGATCTCCGTCTTTTTCTTTTTTGGAGTTACCTTAGCCCTGGCACGGGTACAGCGCAGTTCCTCTCGGAGCCTCCTGATGGCCTTACAGGCGTCTTCATACTCACGGAGGTGACTTTTTACCCGGGAGGTATAGGTGGAAATAGACTCCCGGGTCCTCAGCACTCCCCAGCCTTCCTCAATGAGGTCGGCTTCACCTCCGTGAGCACTCTGCCTTCTTCCAGACAAACCCAGCTTTCCGCTGGCTGCACCCAGCTTTTCCGAGGAGGATCCAGCCTTGCAGCTTCTCACCTGTGTGGGGGGAGTTGGAGCAGCATTGCTGCGACTCCTAGTAGAACGCCTCACCCCCAAATCCTCCGATGTACAGGCCGCTTGCTGGCTTCTACTGCTCCCCTGCGGCCTAGTCCGAGGAGCAGAAGCCTGGGCCTCGCCTCCCTCACTCATGCCTGGAAACCCACTCCCTCCCTGGGGAGGAGGAAGCAGGCCCCAGGTGGAACAGATGGTAATTCCCTGGAGCTCAGGAGACACAGCAGACACACACAGCACAGCTGAAGCACGACCACACCCGCAACTAATTGGTCAGCACTCCAGAGCTGTACTCACTATTCTGCTGGTGAGGTCACTGTGTACATACATTACATTACTTATCCTGTACCGATCCTGAGTTATATCCTGTAGATCTTTTATTAAAAAATATAAAACATTACAAAAAGAATAAACATCACCATAACAATAATACAAACAACATACACCTGTATAATATATACAAAAATGAGTCCATGTTAGTCCAAAAATTTCCAACTAAGTATCTTCTGGTCCAGCCTCATTCTCACCAAACACATCGCTATAATAACAACAACTACTAAACACTCTACAATAATAATACTTACAGTAATAATAATAACAACAATAATAACTAAAAACTGGTCCGGTTGCATTTCCCCACCCAAAATAATAAATATGTGTGAAACCACCAACAAACACCGCAAACAGAAAAACAGAATATACAAGTTTTTTTTTTTTTTTTTGGGCCCTGAGCTGGTCCCGCATCCCATGCCCCCAGTACATGATAACAGACGTCCATGAACCAGTCCAGGATTATTATTTTTTTAAATAAAAAGTCCCACACAGAATCCCCCTCCCCCATCTACCCACCACCCAACCTAACACTAAACCCCAACACAACCCCTAGAAAAAAAAATACAATATATATACATATATACAGATATACATAAATGTACAAACAAAACAAATATATACAAAATAATACAAACTATACAAACCAAACAACAAACAACAATAAGGCTTTTCAATCACACAAACCCCTAAAGCTCAAGTTCAGTGCCTGCAAGCCCTATATCACCATATATCTACAGCACAAAACAAAAAGACTAATGTGCCAGCATCAGCCCACCACCAGGGAGAGACAACAGGCTAAGGCACTTTAAAGGCAGAGCCCCTCCACAGACGAGAGGCCCTGCCAGCACCCAGCCTCTCATACTCCAGAGATTGCACCTTCACCAGGTCACCAAGAACCTAACCACCTCACCCACAGGGAGGATTTTACGCTGCGTCGACACTAAACACAGTGCGTTCCATGTGTAATACCTGACCACTGAGCTGATTAGGAATAAAGTATATAACACATAGATATATATATATATATATATATATATATATATATAGATAGATAGATAGATATATACATAGATATATATATAATTTTTTTTTATCACTGTGTTCTTATACCCAACTATGATTGACATTTGGTCCCTCCCTTTTGTGGCTCCGCCTTCACATAGCCACACCCATGACCAAAATTGGCTGCTTAGTCTAAAATGCCCGGGCCTATTTTTGGTCCCAGTCCGGCCCTGCACATAATGAAGGGATATCAAAAAAATGGACCTCATGTCCGGGATGAGCAAAAAGGATTGATGTATATATTAAAACATAACGTTTAATTCTATCTAATAAAATAATCAACATATCAAATTCTATGGTCAGTAGAAAACGAACTAGGCAGCTCTGGGTTCTGCAGGGCCCAGCCAGCCCATGACGCGGCGCCTCGCGCTGTATAAAGGCAGAGCGGGCGGACGTGACGTCACACGCCAACTCACCGCACTAGGTGAGAGATGCCGATACAGGCGTCCTGCTGAACAGCAGGACAGCGTCGTATGCTGCTGTGACACTTCAAAACCGTGAGTAGGACTGGACCTGTCCTTGTACAGCTCTAGTGCCTTTTCTTCACAGGGTCAATTAGTAAATGTGGATTGTCTTTCTTACAGGGAGAAGACCGGAACAGAGACCATTTATAGGGATAGACTTCTCCCCTCATCCCCCTATTTTCTTTGCAGGAACTTGGCATGCTGTCTCCCTTTGCAGGAGTAAACTAGGGAAAGCATATATCGTATATATATTTTCTTGCAGAATCTCTGGTCTAATTGAATTGATTGTCACAGTATAAATGACCAAGCCACAACTGCTGGCATAAATATTGATGTTTTGAATTATAGTGACTTTTATATATTCTTAACCAATGGTCAATTGTGTTAGATAATTTCTTGATGCCCTGAGGACGCCAGTGAATACAAACTGGCAGAAACGCGTTGGCATTTGCATCATAGTCCTACTTGTTGTGGTTCTTGCTATATATAACCCCAAGTGGGTGGCAGCCCTGGGCTGGCTGGGGCCTGCAGAACCCAGAGCTGCCTAGTTCGTTTTCTACTGACCATAGAATTTGATATGTTGATTATTTTATTAGATAGAATTAAACGTTATGTTTTAATATATACATCAATCCTTTTTGCTCATCCCGGACATGAGGTCCATTTTTTTCATATAATTTTTGAGGCTGGATGTTGAATACATCGCGATCTGCGTGAGCCCCCTATAATTTTTCACGTCTTGATTTTTCTACATAATGAAGGGATAGACAGAAATTGCTATTGAAGCAAGAAGTTAAAACCCTCAAAAATCTTACCAACAGAAGTTAAACTCACATGCCTTTAGTTTCCAGGATCCCATTTTGACCCTTTGAATATCGGTACCACATCTGCTAAGCTCCAGTCCTTTGGAACAATCCCTGCCATTATTGAATCTTTAAATATAAAGAATAAGGGTCTGTCTAGCACAGTATTTAATCCCTTAAGGATCGGGGGGTTTTCCGTTTTTGCATTTTCGTTTTTTGCTCCTTGCCTTTAAAAAATCATAACTCTTTCAATTTTGCACCTAAAAATCCATATGATTGCTTATTTTTTGCGCCACCAATTCTACTTTGTAATAACGTCAGTCATTTTGCCCAAAAATGTACGGTGAAACGGAAAAAAAAATCATTGTGCGTCAAAATTGAAAAAAATGCAGTTTTGTAACTTTTGGGGGCTTCCGTTTCTACCTAGTAAATTTTTCGGTAAAAATGACACCTTATCTTTATTCTGTAGGTCCATACGATTAAAATGATACCCTACTTATATAGGTTTGATTTTGTTGTACTTCTAGAAAAAATCATAACTACATGCAGGAAAATTAATACGTTTAAAATTGTCATCTTCTGACCCCTCTAACTTTTTTATTTTTCCGTGTATGGGGTGGTATGAGGGCTCATTTTTTGCGCCGTGATCTGAAGTTTTGCATTGATAGGACTTATTGATCGCTTTTTATTCATTTTTAAATTATATAAAAAGTGACCAAAAAAATGCACTATTTTGGATTTTGGAATTTTTTTGCGCTTACGCCATTGACCGAGCGGTTTAATTAATGATATAGTTTTATAATTCGGACATTTCCACACGCGGTGATACTATATATGTTTATTTTTATTTTTATTTACACTGTCTTTTTTTTTATGGGAAAAGGGGGGTGATTCAAACTTTTAGTAGGGGAGGGGTTAAATGATATTCATTCCCTTTTTTATTCACTTTTTTTTGCAGTGTTATAGCTCCCATAGGAACCTATAACACTGCACACACTGATCTTTTACATTCATCACTGGTTTCTCAAAGGAAACCAGTGATCGATGATTCTGCCGCTTGACTGCTCATGCCTGGATCTCAGGCACTGAGCAGTCATACGGTGATCGGACAGCGACGAGGCAGGTAGGGGCCCTCCCGCTGTCCTATAAGCTGTTCGGGATGCCGTGATTTAGCCGCGGCTATCCCGAACAGCCCACTGAGTTAACCGGCACATTTTACTTTCGCTTTTAGCCGCGCGGCTAAAGGGTTAATAGCGTGCCCCGCCGCGATCGGCGCTGCGTGCTATTAGCGGCGGGTCCCGGCTTCACTATGACGCCGGGCCTGCCGTGATATGATGTGGGGTTACCGTGTAACGTCGCGTTATATCACGGGAGCAGGACCAAGGACGTACCGGTACGTCCTTGGTCCTTAAGGGGTTAAAGAGTACCTGTCAGATCCCACACAAAAAAAAAAAAAGAAATCATTAATATGTTATTCAGTACTTAATCCTGACCATGCACATCTAATTTTCATGCCCATATTTATTCATTAAAAAAACTACCTCTTTTAATCAGCTCATAGTGTTAGAAATCCTCTCAGGGGAAGGAGGCGTGTTCCTCCTTGTGGTGGTGGAAGGTGATTGGTGTGTCTGCTTATGCAGCCTTGCCCATGAGTCATCTCTTGTCCAGGGATAGGAAGGCCAGTTTTCACCAACTAAGAGAGGACCTCAGTAACAAAGAGTGGGACTTTGGGGGAGATTTATCAAAACCTTTGCAGAGGAAATGTTAACCAGTTGCCCGAAGCAACCAATCAGATCGCTTCTTCATTTTTGAAAAGGCCTCTGTAAAATGAAAGAAGCAATCTGATTGGTTTCTATGGGCAACTGGTCAACTTTTCCTCTGCACAGGTTTTGATAAATATCCCCCTTAGCTAAATGGGACATTGTTAAGAGCATCCGAAATATATCTTATGATTGACATATAACTTACAGGAATAAACGTGTAGGAGAAGGAGAGAAGAAGAGAAGAACAATTTGGTTAACCAAAACAGTTAGGTATGCAATAAATTATAAGAGGAAGGCATTTAGACTTCTATAACAGGCAGGTAGTGGGAGGCGAGAGAAGAATGAATTCTATAAACAAGAAATAAAAATTGCAGCAGAAAGAACGATTGCCATAGGGAAAAGAATTATATATATATATACATATATATACTGTATATATAAATACATACATGTATATTCTTTACCTACATAAATAATAAGACACTTAAAACTGAAAATTTATCTTTAGCACAAATGCAGGGTGGAAAGGGCTCATCGCTGATTCCCCCCCCCCCCCTTCTCCTCCACATCATTCCATATCTCCGAGTGGCAGTGGAGAACCCACTTCTCATCTGTCCAGACATCAAGGGAGCAACCCACGTTCTCAAGGAGAAGCCAGAAGGCGTCGCAAGTCAGCAGGACAACGCAGCAGGAGCAGCAGATCGTCCTCACCAGACTGAGTATCTTATTGCCTGTGACATGTTATTTCTTGAGGCCAACTGGTGATATTGTTAGCTCTGTTTTTGAAAGGCACATGTATGAATGTATGAGGAGATTTGCTGTCTTGTTACCTAGCCGAGTTTCAGCCCAATACCGAGCTGTGGGTGGTTAGTAACACTAGGATAGGTTTTTGCGAGTTGGGTTTCTCCCCATTGTTGGTTTATCATGTACTATTGCTGCTAGTTCCGGAGGGGTTGGAGTCTTATTGTGTGGACTATTTCATGTTTTTCCCTGGGGGTAGGAGCGGGGTACGGGGGTTAGCTCTCTAGTGTTATTACTTGTCATCTAGGGCTATACCTGGAGTTTCCCTCCCTCTTTCTCGAATATTTGTAGGGGCTCTTGTCTATATACCCATGTTGCGGGCCCATGTACTTGCTATCTGGCCATGTCCGGGGTGGGGGTTCTGTCTTCCACACATGTCCCAAAAAAGTATAGTCCTTCACCCAACAGATGGCCGTCTGTATTTCACCTTCTGGTATAAGAACAAAAAGAGAGAGCTCAGAGGGGGTGCCTCGTGTGATACCATTTAGGCTATTGGGAGAATGGAGACATGGGGCTATTATAAGCAACCTTTAAGGGGTTATAAGCAGCCTTTAAGGGGTAAACCCCTTGCGGGGACAACCCTTACTAGAAACCCCCCCATAAAATGTGATACTTTATTACATGCCAATATCAAAATTGTATATATACCCTAAAGACATACACTTAAAATTATCAGCGGTATCAATAGGTCAGGGAAGGAGAGGGTAGCCTCTCCTGAATACTCTATTACTGCTGACACTTATTTGTAAGTGCTGTTCTGTACACGTATGTGTCAGTCATTAATAGCGCTTCTGATCAACTGCCTATCCGCTGTATAAAATTATTAGCTAGCCCCCCCCCCCCCCCCCTTCCCCGACATTTCGCTGAACAAGCCAGTTTTGTCCAGGGGTATGGGGCTAATAACATTCCGGACGCCGGACATCGTTTAAATAACTTTTCATTGGGACAATTTCCTGTGGGTCTATTCTCCAATTCTGCGCTGTCACGTCATGTTCTCATGTATCGCGGGACACTCTGGCCAATCAAAGGTGACAGCGTCATGATGTATTACGCCTGTAGAGAAACTGGCCAATCCAATTCTTTGTTATGAGAGGTCACGTGCCTGTACTTCCGCCTATCAGTTCTTTTGTTTATCTGTGACGTCACAGATAAACAAAAAACAACAACTCAACTTCCTGGATAAAGCCCCGTTGGGTGAAACGCGTTGGAGGTCTGGTGAGTAACTGGGGAGCGGAGGGAGTGTTACTGTTCTATGCCACTACTACATGTGGCTTTCTCTGTGATCCGTCCACGCTGTTTGTCCACGCTGTGTGTGTAATTATTATATGTCTTTATATTATTCTAAATAAAATTTATTTTAGTTTATACATGGTCCGTTTTCAAGTGGTTTCTTTTCTTCTTTTTGGTTCCACCCCACTGGCGTTTGACAGATATTTGAAACAGTGGACTGTGCAAATCAAAAATTTTATTTTTCATTTTCACAGACCACTGTTCCAAAAATCTGTCATACGCCAGTGGGGTGTAAATTCTCACTGCACCCCTTATTACATTCCGTGAGGGGTGTAGTCTCCAAAATGGGGTCACATATGGATATTTATTGTTTTGCGTTTGTCAGAACTGCTGTAACAATCAGCCACCCCTGTGCAAATCACCTCAAATGTACATGGTGCACTCTCCCTTCTGGGCCTTGTTGTGCGCCCCGAGAGCACTTTGCGCCCACATATGGGGTATCTCCGTAGTCGGGAGAAATTGCATTACAAATTTAGAGAGTCTTTTTTCCCTTTTACCTCTTGTGAAAATGAAAAGTATAGGGCAACACCAGCATGTCAGTGTAAAAAATTTATTTTTTTACACTAACATGCTGGTGTAGACCCCAACTTCACCTTTTCATAAGGGGTTAAAGAAGAAAAAGCCCGCCAAAATTTGTAAGGCAATTTCTCCCGAGTACGACGATACCCCATATGTGTCATAAAACTGTTGCCCTGAAATACGACAGGGCTCCAAAGTGAGAGAGCGCCATGCGCATTTGAGGCCTGAATTAGGGATTTGCATAGGGGTGGACATAGGGGTATTCTATGCCAATGATTCCCAAACAGTGTGCCTCCAGCTGTTGCAAAACTCCCAGCATGCCTGGACAGTCAATGGATGTCCGGCAATACTGGGAGTTATTATTTTGCAACAGCTGGAGGCTCCGTTTTGGAAACAGTAGCGTACCAGACGTTTTTCATTTTTTGGGGGAGGGGGGACTGTGTAGGGATATGTGTATATGTAGTGTTTTTTACTTTTTATTTTAGGTTAGTGTAGTGTAGTGTTTTTAGGGTACAGTCACATGGGCAGAGGTTCACAGCAAGTTTGCCGCTGGAAGTTTGAGCTGCAGCGCAAAATTTGCGCCATCTCAAACTTGCAGCACTCACTGTAAACCTCCGCCCATGTGAGTGTACCCTGTACATTCACATTGGGGGGAGCGGGCAAACATCCAGCTGTTGCAAACTCCGAGCATGCCCTTTGGCTGTCCGTGCATGCTGGGAGTTGTAGTTTTGCAACAGCTGGAGGAACACTGGTTTGGAAACACTAAGTTAAGTAATAAACTTTCAAGTGTTTTGCAACCAAACTTAGTGTTTCCAAACCAGTGTGCCTCCAGCTGTTGCAAAACTACAACTCCCAGCATGCATGGTCTGTCAGTGCATGCTGGGAGTTATAGTTTTGCAACAATTGCAACAGCTGGAGGCACTGAGGTAGGAAACGGACAATGTTTCCCAACTAGTGTGCCTCCAGTCGTTGCAAAACTACAACTCCCAGCATGCCCAGACTGCCCAGGCATGCTGGAAGTTGTAGTTCGGCAATATCTGAAGGATCATATGTTGCCGAACTACAACTTCCAGCATGCTTGGGCAGTCTGGGCATGCTGGGAGTTGTAGTTTTGCAACATCTGGAGGTCCACAGTTTGGAGACCACTGTATAATGGTCTCCAATCTGTGCTCTTCCAGATGTTAGAGAACTACAACTCCCAGCATGCCTGGACAGACTGAGCATGCTGAGATTTGTAGTTTTGCAACATCTGGAAGACTACAGATTGGAGACCATTATACAGTGGTCTCCAAACTGAGGACCTCCAGATGTTGCAAAACTACAACTCCCAGCATGCCCAGAAAGCCAAAGGCTGTCTGTGCATGCTGGGAGTTGCAGTTTTGAAACTCCCAGAGGCAGCAGTGAGATCGCTTTACGGCAATCTCACTGCTGCCAATGAAGATGCCGCACTGCTGCCGGAAACTCACTTCCGAGACGCAGCGCCGCCGGGACCGCCTGGAGGACGCCGCTTGCCGCCGGGACACCGCTCGGACGGGTAAGTGACGCCAGGGGACGGGTCAGGGACACTTAGCAGAGTGGTGTGTGTCCCGATCCCCGTGATCGGGACTCACACACCGCGCTGCTAAGTATTCTGATAGCGAAACGCTGCTATCAGCTAGTCAGATTTGACCAGCTGATAGCAGCGATCGCTGGGGGGGGGGATAAGTTTGAGATCGCGGGGGGTCTGACTGCTGGGGCCCCCTGCGATCTCTCTGTACGGGGGCCAGGCTCTCCGGCCAGATAGCAGGTTTCGACCTTTGCACGAAGCGGCGGCCGACACGCCCCCTCAATACATCTCTAAGGCAGAGCCGGAGATTGCCGAAGGCAGTGCTTCGGCTCTGCCATAGAGTTGTATTGAGGGGGCGTGTCGGCCGCTGCTTCAAATGGAGGTCGACACGGGATGATAACTGGGATGCTTTTACTTATGAATTTGATTCCAAGAATGTTTATTCATGACATATTCTACTTTAACATACTGGTAAATTTTCGTCAATACTTGCATCATTTCTTTGTGAAAAATTCCCAAATTTGATGAAAAATTTGAAAATGTTGCATTTTTTTTAACTTCGAAGCTCTCTGCTTGTAATGAAAATAGCCATTCCAAATACATTTTATATTGATTCATATAAACAATATGTCTACTTTATGTTGGCATCATAAAGCTGACATGCTTTTGCTTTTGGAAGACATCAGAGGGCTTCAAAGTTCAGCATCAATTTTCCAATTTTTCACAAAATTTTCAAAATCCGAATCTTTCAGGGACCAGTTCAGTTTTGAAGTGGATTTGAGAGGCCTTCATATTAGAAATACCCCACAAATGACCCCATTATAAAAACTGCACCCCTCAAAATATTCCAAATGACATTCAGTAAGCGTGTTTACCCTTCAGGTGTTTCACACGAATATAAAGATGATCCGGCACCAGATTTAAGACTTGCAGCTTTATTTATTTATTTATTGTTTCACAGGAATAGCAGGAAAGTGAAGGAGAAAATTCAAAACTTTATTTTTTACACTCGCATGTTCTTGTAGACCCAGTTTCAGAATTTTTACAAGGGGTAAAAGGAGAGAAATCCCCCCAAAATTTTTAACCCAATTTCTCTCGAGTAAGGAAATACCTCATATGTGTATGTAAAGTGTTCGGCGGGTGCAGTAGAGGGCTCAGAAGGGAAGGAGCGACAATGGGATTTTGGAGAGTGAGTTTTAGGGGGGCATGTTGCATTTAGGAAGCCTCCATGGTGCCAGAAAAGCAAAGAAAAAAAAATAAATACTATTTTGGAAACTACACCCCTAAAGAAACACAACAAGGGGTACAGTGAGCCTTAACACCCCACAGGTGTTTGACGACTTTTCGTCAAAGTTGGATGTGTAAATTAATTTTTTTTTTCACTAAAATGCTGGTTTTCTCACAAATTTTAAATTTTTACAGGGGGTAATAGGAGAAAATGCCCCCCCCCCCCCCAAATTGGTAACTCCATCTCTTCTGAGTATGGAAATACCCCATGTGTGGACGTCAAGTGAACTGCAGGCGCACTACAATGCTCAGAATAGAAGGAGTCACATTTGGCTTTTGAAAGCAAATTTTGCTGAAATGGTTTTTGGCCGACATGTCCCATTTTGGAAGCCCCTATGGAGCCAGGACAGCAAAAAAAATAAAAAATAAACAACACATGGCATACTATTTTGGAAACTACAACCCTCAAGGTATGTAACAAGGGATACAGTGAGCCTTTACACCCCACAGGTGTTTGGCAACTTTCTGTTAAAGTTGGATGTGTAAAAATAATGTTACATAGTTATATAGTTAGTACGGCTGAAAAATGACATACGTCCATCAAGTTCAACCAGGGAATTGAAGGGTAGGGATGTGGTGCGATATTGGGGAAGGGATGGGATTTTATATTTCTTCATGAGCATTAATGTTATTTTGTTCCAGGAATGTATCTAACCCTGTTTTAAAGCTGTTAAATTTTCCTGCTGTGACCAGTTCCTGAGGTAGACCGTTCCATAAGTTCACAGTTCTCATGGTAAAGAAGGCGTGTCGCCCCTTGAGACTAAACCTTTTCTTCTCCAGACGGAGAGAGTGCCCCCTCGTCCTTTGGGGGGTTTAACCTGGAACAGTTTTTCTCCATATGTTTTGTATGGGCCATTAATATACTTACCGTATTTATACCACGCACCGGCCTATAACACGCACCCTCATTTTACCAAGGATATTTGGGTAAAAAAAGTTTTTTACCCAAATATCCATGGTAAAATGAGGGTGCGCGTGTGCGCGTGTATACCCCGATATACCCCCAGGAAAGGCAGGGGTAGAGAGGCCGTCGCTGCCCGCTTCTCTCCCCCTGCCTTTCCTGGGGTCTAGAGCCCTGCTGCCGGCCCTTCTCTCCCCCTGGCTATCGGCGCCGCTGCCCGTTCTGTCCCCCTGACTATCGGTGCCGGCGCCCCATTGCACTGACGTCATGCGCCGCGCCGTGCAGCGCATAGCAACGACGCCGGGGACGCACGCCGGAGGCCTGCAGCAGCGCGGACCCGACCCAGATAATTATGCCACCGGGGATGGGGGGAGGCAACGGGGCAGCGGCGCCGGCAATGGGTGCCGCTTCCCCTTCTCTCCCCCTGGCTGTCGGCGCCGCTTCTCTCCCCCTGACTATCGGCGCCGGCAATGGGGCGCCGGCACCGATAGTCAGGGGGACAGAACGGGCAGCGGCGCCGATAGCCAGGGGGAGAGAAGGGCCGGCAGCAGCGCTCTAGACCCCAGGAAAGGCAGGGGGAGAGAAGCGGGCAGCGACGGCCTCTCTCCCCCTGCCTTTCCTGGGGGTGTATCGGCGTATTACACGCACATAGACTTTAGGCTAAAAATTTTAGCCTAAAAAGTGCGTGTTATACGCCGATAAATACGGTATATACATTTATCATATCCCCCCTTAAACGTCTCTTCTCAAGACTAAACAATTGTAACTCCTTTAATCGCTCCTCATAGCTAAGATGTTCCATGCCCCATATTAGTTTAGTCGCACGTCTCTGCACCCTTTCCAGCTCCACAGTGTCCCTTTTATGGACTGGTGCCAAAAACTGAACAGCATATTCCAGATGAGGCCGTACCAATGCTTTATAAAGGGGGAGTATTATGTCCCTGTCCCTTGAGTCCATGCCTCTTTTGATACATAACAATATCCTGCTGGCCTTGGAAGCAGCAGCCTGACATTGCATGCTATTCTGTAGTCTGTGATCTACAAGTACACCCAGATCCTTCTCTACCAGTGACTCTGCCAGTTTAATCCCCCCTAAGACATACGATGCATGCAGGTTATTAGTACCCAGATGCATAACTTTACATTTATCCACATTGAACCTCATTTGCCAAGTGGATGCCCAGACACTCAGTCTATCCAAGTCATCTTGTAACCTATACACATCCTTTATAGACTGTACCATGCCACAAAGCTTGGTGTCATCTGCAAAGATAGAAACAGAGCTGTTTAATGCCATCCTCTATATCATTGATAAATAAATTAAACAACAGTTGTCCCAGTACTGCCTCTTGGGGCACACCACTAATAACCGGGGACCAATCAGAGTACGAATCATTGTCCACCACTCTCTGGGTAAGATCCATGAGCCAGTGTTTACTCCAGTTACAAACTAAAGTTTCCAAACCCAAAGACCTTAACCTGTCAGACGTCTATGAGGGACAGTATCAAACGCTGTAGCAAAATCCAGAAACACTATATCCACAGCCATTCCTCTTTCAAGGTTTCTACTCACATCTTCATAAAAGCAAATTAGATTGGTTTGACAACTTCTATCCTTAGTAAACCCATGCTGGCTATCACTTATAATACAATTATCCAATATGTATTCCTGTATGTAATTCCTTATAAGTCCTTCAAACAATTTACCCACAATGCACGTTAGACTTACCGGTCTATAGTTTCCTGGGGAAGACCTAGAGCCCTGTTTTTCATTAAAATGCTGGTTTTTCCCCAAATTTAAAATTTTTACAAGGGGTAATAGTGGAATAAGCCCCCCAAAATTTGTAACCCCATCTCTTTGCATTGGTTACCCCAAATTTTTCATTTTCACAAGTGGTAATAGGAGAAAATTTCACCATAAATTTGTAAATAAATTTCTTTGGAGTAAGGACATATGTCATATCTGGACGTAAATTGCTCTGTGGGTGCACACCAGGCCTTGGAAGAGCAGGAGCGCAGTCAGGGGCCTTTACATAGCTGCCTATGGAGCAAGAACAGCGGGACCCCCCTCAAGGAGCGTTACATGGGGTACACTAAGTTACTAAAGCGGGATACAGTGGGCCATCAAATGATAAAATAGGTTATGTTCCCAGAATGATGACCCAGAGCATATCCAAAACTAAAAATATGCCTGTTACGATTCGGCAGTGTTACGCCGAGCGCTCCGGGTCCCCGCTCCTCCCCGGAGCGCTCGCTACACTCTCCTCACTGCAGCGCTCCGGTCAGATCCACTGACCCGGGGCGCTGCGATACCGCCTTCAGCCGGGATGCGATTCGCGATGCGGGTAGCGCCCGCTCGCGATGCGCACCCCGGCTCCCGTACCTGACTCGCTCTCCGTCAGTCCTGTCCCGGCGCGCGCGGCCCCGCTCCCTAGGGTGCGCGCGCGCCGGGTCTTTGCGATTTAAAGGGCCACTGCGCCGCTGATTGGCGCAGTGGTTCCAATTAGTGTTATCACCTGTGCACTTCCCTATATCACCTCACTTCCCCTGCACTTCCTTGCCGGATCTTGTTGCCATCGTGCCAGTGAAAGCGTTTCCTTGTGTGTTCCTAGCCTGTGTTCCAGACCTCCTGCCGTTGCCCCTGACTACGATCCTTGCTGCCTGCCCCGACCTTCTGCTACGTCCGACCTTGCTTCTGTCTACTCCCTTGTACCGCGCCTATCTTCAGCAGCCAGAGAGGTTGAGCCGTTGCTAGTGGATACGACCTGGTCACTACCGCCGCAGCAAGACCATCCCGCTTTGCGGCGGGCTCTGGTGAAAACCAGTAGTGACTTAGAACCGATCCACTAGCACGGTCCACGCCAATCCCTCTCTGGCACAGAGGATCCACTACCTGCCAGCCGGCATCGTGACAGTAGATCCGGCCATGGATCCCGCTGAAGTTCCTCTGCCAGTTGTCGCTGACCTCACCACGGTGGTCGCCCAGCAGTCACAACAGATAGCGCAACAAGGCCAACAGCTGTCTCAACTGACCGTTATGCTACAGCAGTTACTACCACAGCTTCAGCAATCATCTCCTCCGCCAGCTCCTGCACCTCCTCCGCAGCGAGTGGCCGCTTCTGGACTACGATTATCCTTGCCGGATAAATTTGATGGGGACTCTAAGTTTTGCCGTGGCTTTCTTTCCCAATGTTCATTGCACTTGGAGATGATGTCGGACCAGTTTCCCACTGAAAGGTCTAAGGTGGCTTTCGTAGTCAGCCTTCTGTCTGGAAAAGCCCTGTCTTGGGCCACACCGCTCTGGGACCGCAATGACCCCGTCACTGCCTCTGTACACTCCTTCTTCTCGGAAATTCGAAGTGTCTTTGAGGAACCTGCCCGAGCCTCTTCTGCTGAGACTGCCCTGTTGAACCTGGTCCAGGGTAATTCTTCCGTTGGCGAGTATGCCGTACAATTCCGTACTCTTGCTTCAGAATTATCCTGGAATAATGAGGCACTCTGCGCGACCTTTAAAAAAGGCCTATCCAGCAACATTAAAGATGTTCTGGCCGCACGAGAAATCCCTGCTAATCTACATGAACTCATTCACCTAGCCACTCGCATTGACATGCGTTTTTCCGAAAGGCGTCAGGAGCTCCGCCAGGATATGGACTCTGTTCGCACGAGGCGTTTCTTCTCCCCGGCTCCTCTCTCCTCTGGTCCCCTGCAATCTGTTCCTGTGCCTCCCGCCGTGGAGGCTATGCAGGTCGACCGGTCTCGCCTGACACCTCAAGAGAGGACACGACGCCGCATGGAGAATCTCTGCCTGTACTGTGCTAGTACCGAACACTTCCTGAAGGATTGTCCTATCCGTCCTCCCCGCCTGGAAAGACGTACGCTGACTCCGCACAAAGGTGAGACAGTCCTTGATGTCTACTCTGCTTCTCCACGTCTTACTGTGCCTGTGCGGATATCTGCCTCTGCCTTCTCCTTCTCTACTGTGGCCTTCTTGGACTCCGGATCTGCAGGAAATTTTATTTTGGCCTCTCTCGTCAACAGGTTCAACATCCCGGTGACCAGTCTCACCAGACCCCTCTACATCAATTGTGTAAACAATGAAAGATTGGACTGTACCATACGTTTCCGCACGGAACCCCTTCTAATGTGCATCGGATCTCATCACGAGAGGATTGAACTTTTGGTCCTCCCCAATTGCACTTCTGAAATTCTCCTTGGACTTCCCTGGCTTCAACTTCATTCCCCAACCCTGGATTGGTCCTCTGGGGAGATCAAGAGTTGGGGGCCCTCTTGTTCCAAGGACTGCCTAAAACCGCTTCCCAATAACCCTTGCCGTGACTCTGTGGTTCCTCCTGTAACCGGTCTCCCTAAGGCCTATATGGACTTTGCGGATGTTTTTTGCAAAAAACAAGCTGAGACTCTACCTCCTCACAGGCCTTATGATTGTCCTATCGACCTCCTCCCGGGCACTACTCCACCCCGGGGCAGAATCTATCCTCTGTCCGTCCCAGAGACTCTTGCCATGTCTGAATACGTCCAGGAAAATTTAAAAAAGGGCTTTATCCGTAAATCCTCCTCTCCTGCCGGAGCCGGATTTTTCTTTGTGTCCAAAAAAGATGGCTCTCTACGTCCTTGCATTGACTACCGCGGTCTTAATAAAATCACGGTAAAGAACCGCTACCCCCTACCCCTCATCTCTGAACTCTTTGATCGCCTCCAAGGTGCCCACATTTTTACCAAACTGGATTTAAGGGGTGCTTATAATCTCATCCGCATCAGAGAGGGGGATGAATGGAAAACGGCATTTAACACCAGAGATGGACACTTTGAGTATCTGGTCATGCCCTTTGGCCTGTGCAACGCCCCTGCCGTCTTCCAAGACTTTGTTAATGAAATTTTTCGTGATCTCCTATACTCCTGTGTTGTTGTATATCTGGACGATATCCTGATTTTTTCTGCCAATCTAGAAGAACACCGCCAGCATGTCCGTATGGTTCTTCAGAGACTTCGTGACAATCAACTCTATGCCAAAATAGAGAAATGTCTGTTTGAATGCCAATCTCTTCCTTTCCTAGGATACTTGGTCTCTGGCCAGGGACTACAAATGGATCCAGACAAACTCTCTGCCGTCTTAGATTGGCCACGCCCCTCCGGACTCCGTGCCATCCAACGTTTTTTGGGGTTCGCCAATTATTACAGGCAATTTATTCCACATTTTTCTACCCTTGTGGCTCCTATCGTGGCTTTAACCAAAAAAAATGCCGATCCCAAGTCTTGGCCTCCTCAAGCGGAAGACGCCTTTAAACGGCTCAAGTCTGCCTTTTCTTCGGCTCCCGTGCTCTCCAGACCTGACCCATCTAAACCCTTCCTATTGGAGGTTGATGCCTCCTCAGTGGGAGCTGGAGCTGTCCTTCTACAAAAAAATTCTTCCGGGCATGCTGTTACTTGTGGTTTTTTTTCTAGGACCTTCTCTCCGGCGGAGAGGAACTACTCCATCGGGGATCGAGAGCTTCTAGCCATTAAATTAGCACTTGAGGAATGGAGGCATCTGCTGGAGGGATCAAGATTTCCAGTTATTATTTACACCGATCACAAAAACCTCTCCTACCTCCAGTCTGCCCAACGGCTGAATCCTCGCCAGGCCAGGTGGTCTCTGTTTTTTGCCCGATTTAATTTTGAAATTCACTTTCGGCCTGCCGATAAGAACATTAGGGCCGATGCTCTCTCTCGTTCCTCAGATGCTTCTGAAGTTGAACTCTCTCCTCAACACATCATTCCTCCTGACTGCCTGATTTCCACTTCTCCAGCCTCCATCAGGCAAACTCCTCCAGGAAAGACCTTTGTTTCTCCACGCCAACGCCTCGGAATCCTCAAATGGGGTCACTCCTCCCATCTCGCAGGTCATGCGGGCATCAAGAAATCTGTGCAACTCATCTCTCGCTTCTATTGGTGGCCGACTCTAGAGACAGATGTGGTGGACTTTGTGCGAGCCTGCACTATCTGTGCCCGGGATAAGACTCCTCGCCAGAAGCCCGCTGGTTTTCTTCATCCTCTGCCTGTCCCCGAACAGCCTTGGTCTCTGATTGGTATGGATTTTATTACTGACTTACCCCTATCCCGTGGCAACACTGTTATTTGGGTGGTCGTTGATCGATTCTCCAAAATGGCACATTTCATCCCTCTTCCTGGTCTTCCTTCAGCGCCTCAGTTGGCTAAACAATTTTTTGTACACATTTTTCGTCTTCACGGGTTGCCTACGCAGATCGTCTCGGATAGAGGCGTCCAATTTGTGTCTAAATTCTGGAGGGCTCTCTGTAAACAACTCAAGATTAAATTAAATTTTTCTTCTGCATATCATCCTCAATCCAATGGACAAGTAGAAAGAATTAACCAAGTCTTGGGTGATTATTTACGACATTTTGTTTCCTCCCGCCAGGATGACTGGGCTGATCTTCTACCATGGGCCGAATTCTCGTATAACTTCAGAGTCTCTGAATCCTCCTCCAAATCCCCATTTTTCGTGGTGTACGGCCGTCACCCTCTTCCCCCCCTCCCTACCCCCTTGCCCTCTGGTCTGCCCGCTGTGGATGAAATTTCTCGTGATCTTTCCATCATATGGAGAGAGACCCAAAATTCTCTCTTACAGGCTTCTTCACGCATGAAGAAATTCGCGGATAAGAAAAGAAGAGCTCCTCCCATTTTTTCCCCTGGAGACAAGGTATGGCTCTCCGCTAAATATGTCCGCTTCCGTGTCCCTAGCTATAAGTTGGGACCACGCTATCTTGGTCCTTTCAAAATTTTGTGCCAGATTAATCCTGTCTCTTACAAACTTCTTCTTCCTCCTTCTCTTCGTATTCCTAATGCCTTTCACGTTTCTCTCCTTAAACCACTTATCATTAACCGTTTCTCTCCCAAATCTGTTCCTCCCACTCCTGTTTCCGGCTCCTCGGACATCTTCTCCGTCAAAGAGATTTTAGCATCCAAAAAGGTCAGAGGGAAAACTTTTTTTTTAGTGGATTGGGAGGGTTGTGGTCCAGAAGAAAGATCCTGGGAACCTGAGGACAATATCCTAGACAAAAGTCTGCTCCTCAGGTTCTCAGGCTCTAAGAAGAGGGGGAGACCCAAGGGGGGGGGTACTGTTACGCCGAGCGCTCCGGGTCCCCGCTCCTCCCCGGAGCGCTCGCTACACTCTCCTCACTGCAGCGCTCCGGTCAGATCCACTGACCCGGGGCGCTGCGATACCGCCTTCAGCCGGGATGCGATTCGCGATGCGGGTAGCGCCCGCTCGCGATGCGCACCCCGGCTCCCGTACCTGACTCGCTCTCCGTCAGTCCTGTCCCGGCGCGCGCGGCCCCGCTCCCTAGGGCGCGCGCGCGCCGGGTCTTTGCGATTTAAAGGGCCACTGCGCCGCTGATTGGCGCAGTGGTTCCAATTAGTGTTATCACCTGTGCACTTCCCTATATCACCTCACTTCCCCTGCACTTCCTTGCCGGATCTTGTTGCCATCGTGCCAGTGAAAGCGTTTCCTTGTGTGTTCCTAGCCTGTGTTCCAGACCTCCTGCCGTTGCCCCTGACTACGATCCTTGCTGCCTGCCCCGACCTTCTGCTACGTCCGACCTTGCTTCTGTCTACTCCCTTGTACCGCGCCTATCTTCAGCAGCCAGAGAGGTTGAGCCGTTGCTAGTGGATACGACCTGGTCACTACCGCCGCAGCAAGACCATCCCGCTTTGCGGCGGGCTCTGGTGAAAACCAGTAGTGACTTAGAACCGATCCACTAGCACGGTCCACGCCAATCCCTCTCTGGCACAGAGGATCCACTACCTGCCAGCCGGCATCGTGACAGGCAGGCTGGATGTGGATCCTCTGTGTCAGCGAGGGATTGGCGTGGACCGTGTCAGTGGACCGGTTCTAGGGTTGCTACTGGTTTTCACTAGAGCCCACCGCAAAGCGGGATGGTCTTGCTGCGGCGGTAGCAACCAGGTCGTATCCACCGGCAACGGCTCAACTTCGCTGACTGCTGAGAAGGCGTGGGACAGAAGGACTAGGCAGAGGCAAGGTCAGACGTAGCAGAAGGTCGGGGCAGGCGGCAAGGTTCGTAGTCAATAAGGATAGCAGGAGATCTGGAACACAGGCTTTTTGACAACACTAAACGCTTTCACTGGCACAAGGCAACAAGATCCGGCAAGGGAGTGCAGGGGAAGTGAGGTAATATGGACAGGGAGCAGGTGGAAGCTAATTAGGCTGATTGGGCCAGGCACCATCATCGGTGCACTGGCCCTTTAAATCTTAGAGAGCTGGCGTGCGCGCCCTAAGGAGCGGAGCCGCGAGCGCCAAGACGTGACAGCCGGGGACCGGGACAGGTGAGTGACTTGGGATGCGATTCGCGAGCGGGCGCGTCCCGCTATCCGAATCGCATCCCCGCCGGCAATGTCAGTGCAGCGCTCCCGGTCAGCGGGTCTGACCGGGGCGCTGCAGGGAGAGAAACACCGCGAGCGCTCCTGGGAGGAGCAGGGACCCGGAGCGCTCGGCATAACAGTACCCCCCCCCTTAGGTCTCCCCCTCTTTTTGTCGGGATGTCGCTCCACATGGGACGAGAACATTGGGAGCGAATGTAGAGTCTCCTTCTGGGGGACAGTGAAGTCCTAGGTATGCTCATGAACGGCAGACAGTTCAGAAGGAGTGGGAATGGGAAGGGGAGGCAGAGGGTGAGGCTTGGCACGGGGCAGAGTGTTACCAGGACGGGGGCTATGAGGAGGCACGGCATAGTCCTGAGAGGCCTTGGGGAGACCAGGTATAGGAGGAGACATAGGGGTTTGACTGGCAGGACTGAGAGCAGATGTGAGGCATTTCTTGCGGCAAGCAGAACCCCAATTCTTGATCTCCCCAGTGGTCCAGTCAAGGGTGGAAGAATGATGCTGGAGCCATGGCAGACCAAGGAGGACTTCAGAGGTTCAGTTGGGCAAAACAAAAAGTTCAATTTTTTCGTGATGCCGTCCAATACTCATGAGCAGGGGTTCTGTGCGGTAACGCACGGTGCAGTCCAATTTAACTCTGTTGACCGAGGAAATGTAGAGCGGCTTGACGAGACGGGTCACCGGGATGAAGAACTTATTCACCAAAGAGGCCAGAATAAAATTTCCAGAAGAACCAGAGTCCAAGAAGGCCGCGGCTGAGAAGGAGGAGTTGGCAGAAGGAGCAATCCGCACAGGCACAGTGAGACGTGGAGAAGCAGACTTCGTACCAAGAGACGCCACACCCACATGAGCTGGGTGCGCGCGTTTCCCAGAGGTGGAGGGCGAATAGGGCAATCCACCAAGAAGTTTTCGGTACTAGCGCAGTACAGACATAAATTGTTATCCCTACGGCGAGTCCTCTCCTCATGGGTCAGGCGAGACCGATCCACTTGCATAGCCTCCTCGGCGCGAGGCACAGGGGTAGATTGCAAAGGATACTGTGAGAGAGGTGCTCAGAGATCAAGGTCTTTTTCCTGGCGGAGCTCCTGTGTCTCTCAGAAAAACGCATGTCAATGCGGGTGGCCAAAGGGATAAGTTCTTGCAGGTTGGCAGGAATCTCTCGTGCGGCCAGCACATCCTTGATGTTACTGGATAGGCCTTTTTTAAAGGTCGCGCAGAGAGCCTCGTTATTCCAAGATAATTCGGAAGCGAGAGTACGAAATTGGATGGCGTACTCGCCTACTGAAGAATTACCCTGGACCAGGTTCAGCAGGGCAGTCTCGGCAGAAGAAGCTCGGGCTCATTCCTCGAAGACACTACGGACTTCAGCAAAGAAGGACTGGACAGTGGCTGTGGCAGGATCATTGCGGTCCCAGAGCAGTGTGGCCCAAGACAAAGCCTTTCCAGATAGAAGACTCACTACGAACGCCACCTTAGATCGTTCTGTAGGAAATTGGTCCGACAACATCTCCATATGAAGGGAACATTGAGACAAGAAGCCACGGCAGAGTCGGGAGTCCCCATCAAATTTGTCCGGCAGGGACAAGCAGAGGCTAGGAGCGGCCACTCGCTGCGGAGGAGGTGCAGGAGCTGGCAGAGGAGATGGTTGCTGCTGTAGCAGTGGCAGAAGTTGCTGTAACGTGGCGGTCAACTGCGACAGCTGCTGTCCTTGTTGGGCAATTTGCTGCGATTGCTGGGTGACCACAGTGGGTAGGTCAGCGAGACTTGGCAGCGGCACCTCAGCAGGATCCATGGCCGGATCTACTGTTATGATTCGGCAGGCTGGATGTGGATCCTCTGTGTCAGCGAGGGATTGGCGTGGATCGGTTCTAGGGTTGCTACTGGTTTTCACCAGAGCCCGCCGCAAAGCGGGATGGTCTTGCTGCGGCGGTAGCAACCAGGTCGTATCCACCGGCAACGGCTCAACCTCGCTGACTGCTGAGAAGGCGTGGGACAGAAGGACTAGGCAGAGGCAAGGTCAGACATAGCAGAAGGTCGGGGCAGGCGGCAAGGTTTGTAGTCAATAAGGATAGCAGGAAATCTGGAACACAGGCTTTGGACAACACTAAACGCTTTCACTGGCACAAGGCAACAAGATCCGGCAAGGGAGTGCAGGGGAAGTGAGGTAATATGGACAGGGAGCAGGTGGAAGCTAATTAGGCTGATTGGGCCAGGCACCACCATTGGTGCACTGGCCCTTTAAATCTTAGAGAGCTGGCGCGCGCGCGCCCTAAGGAGCGGAGCCGCGCGCGCCAGAACGTGACAGCCGGGGACCGGGACAGGTGAGTGACTTGGGATGCGATTCGCGAGCGGGCGCGTCCCGCTGTGCGAATCGCATCCCCGCCGGCAATGTCAGTGCAGCGCTCCCGGTCAGCGTGTCTGACCGGGGCGCTGCAGGGAGAGAAACGCCGCGAGCGCTTTTGGGAGGAGCAGGGACCTGGAGCGCTCGGCGTAACAATGCCCAGCCCAAACCCTATACTCTGAATCATCATTCTGGGAATGTGATGTGTGTGGCCGTCCCTAACCTGTTGCCTCAAATGCATACTCCGCTCAGGTGGAGAGAGAGAGCTGCATTTGAGGCAACATAAAAAAGTCCCCGATGATAGTGACTCAGTAACCCATGACCCATGAGGTCTTATCAGGTTTTTTTTTATAAAAGAGTTTTTGGGCAATTAAAATTTGGAATGTACTCTGGACTTGGTACATTGGGGTAAAAATATGGGAAATTAAAATTAATGCAGAGGCCCAGATGATCGGGGCAAGTGTCACACTGAGTGGTGGTGTCCTTCCATATCCCCCTCTTGTGACACACTCTGCGTCCCTTCTTTCCAGTGTGGGGACCTCACCTGGAAAGTGTTGGCCTGGGACGATCCTGGCACCTATAACTTCAGTTATAGGAACTCCGGCCTGCTCTTTCTCTGCTCTTTCCTGGTCGCCAAAGATCAGGGCCTTTAGGACTTGAACTGGAGGAATGTACCTGTGTTGCCAGTGTGCTTGAGGACCATTGTTGTGGTACCTCACACAGGGGCAGGTGAGCTGCCCTTACCATGAATTGTGGTCAGCATAAGGACATCCCTCTTATCCTTATACCTGACCAGCAACAGATTTTCATGGATAAGGGCACGGGACTCCCCCTTGGGCATAGGTGTCTGGATCAAAGTTAGAGGGAGGCCTCTCTGATTCTTCCGCACAGTCCCACAAGCGGATGTGGATCTGGCGGCAAGGGATGCTGGTATAAAAGTCGTCCACGTAAAGGTGGTAACCCTTATCCAGCAATGGGTGCACAATGTCCCAAACTATTTTCCCTCTAACACTCAGACTGGGGAGACATTCTGGGGGTTCAATACGGGAATCTCATCCTTCATATACCCGTAGGTACTCTCACAAAGTTTGTAGAGTTTCATACCATACCGCGCCCGCTTCGAGGGAATATAATGGTGGAAGATGAGTCTCCCCTTAAAACTGATAAGAGACTCATCTACCGAAAGCTCCCTGAGGGATACGTAGGCCTCCAAAAATTTGGCCCCAAAGGGATCTATGACCAGCCTCACTTTGTTAAGCCAGTCATGGGGGGGGGGGGGACATGCCGCATTATCAGTGTAATGAAGGCATTTCAGAATGGCCTCGAACCGTTTCTGTACCATGACCATACTGTAAAAGCGGGGTCTGGTAGAGGACGTCCCCGCTCCAGTACTGCCTGTCACTTGTTTTTTTTGACCAGGCCCATATGCAGCACGAGTCCCTAAAATGTCCTCATCTTGACTGCTTGATGGAGTACCATTCATTGGACCTAGCCAAAAGCGAATTAGGGTGGTGGGCAATGAGCTGTTGGGTGTACAGATTTGTCTGCTCCACCATTAGATTGACAAAGTCATCACTGAAATAATAACTAAAATAGTCTATTTCAGTGTATCCAGCCGTGTCAATCTGTATTCCTGAGTCGCCAACAAACTCAGGAATTCGTGGCTGATAACCCTTTGGGGGTCTCCAGACAGGTTCACCGGAAGGGAGCTCCGGCAAAATTGTCTGGGGGGTCGGACTCCTATTATAAGCATGGACGCTCGTACTAGTGTCAGCCAATGGGTCACTATCATGGGGGGTTGGCCTCGCCTGGTGGCGTCTCCGCCGCTGTTCAGGGGGATCATCATCACTGCTAGATGATGATGACGAGGAAGAACACAGAAAAGTAGGAACTTCCTCGACCTCACTGGCAGATTTGGTGCGGTGGGGGGGGGGGGAAGTGTGTAGTGTATGTGTTTGGTGCGAACTTTATATAACGGTGTGTGATTATATAAGTCACACACCTTTATAAAAATAAAAACCACTGTGGACAAAAAAAAAAAGGGGGGGGGGGGGGCAAATGCAGTGCCCTGAAACCCTAATAGGGTCAAGGTCCCGCTGCAAAATTTGTGGCGGGCCCTTGAGGACCTATTAGGGGGTCGGGGGGGGTGATTTTTTTTAAACTTTTTTTTAACTTTTTAAAAAACTTTTTAACACACAAAACTCACCCTGAGCTATTGGACACTGGAAGACACATCTTTAGCCCTGAAGGGGAGTCCCTGGCTCATTCTCTCCGCTCTGCCTGCTGACTGAACTCAGTGGGCGAGCAGAGCTGAGAGAAGGGGATATTAACCCCTCCTCTGCCGGCTGCTATTGGTTGGACCAATAGCAGCGCTCCTGGGGAGGTGATGGGATCGCCACCTCCCCCCAGCTACAGGAGGTGATTGGCAGTGTACAGTACATTGCCGAACACCTTCTAACTCAGGGTCATCGGGTTACATGTGACCCGTATGACCGGAATTGCCCCAGATCGCCAGTGTGAAATCACAATCGCCGACTTGGGGGGGTCTCAGGACCCCCCTGGGCATCGTCAATGGATGCCCGCTGAATGATTTCAGCAGGCATCCCGGTCTGGTCCCTGCCCGGTGCACGGCGGGGATCAAAATTCCCACGGGTGTACAGGTACAATAAAAATGGTGTACAGAAGTAAAATTTCAGGTAATGTGTACCTGAGCTAAATTTTAAATGCTGTGCAACCATTTCATATATTTACTTTCAATACGTTTTTATTGAGCAGGTTTTTGTATAAATAACAAACAAACAAACCGGTAGGACAGTCGCAGCTGTCATCAAAAGGTAAAGAAAACATGAAACAATGCACCTTCGCAGAAAGTGCAGGACACAAACAGTAGTAACATAGTAGATAATCAAAACGAATAAAGGTAAAGAATGGCCTATATATATGACAATTAGTGTTAATAAAAACTATTCTAGTGTGTGAAGCCTAAGCTCATGTGTCACTGGTGAGGGAAAGAGTGAACTATCCTGTTGAGGAACGGTCATGTACCATTATATTAAATGAGAGTAGATTGACTTGTTTATATATCTCTGCAGCAGGGGGGGGGGGGAGATCCAGGCTTCTCATCTCTGTAGAAAGGCTTTCATCTTTCCTGCTCCTAATGCTAAAAACATTTTCATAGGAGTAGGTGGTGTTTAATCTACTTATTAACATATCAGTAGTAGGGCTAGTTGTAGATTTCCTGAAACCAGTAAGCATCGATTTTGCTGTCATGCAAATAATACAAAAAAGGTCTTGGTATTTTGGAGGGACAGATTCCAAGTGTAAAAATAACAAAACTGTTGCCATCGACCAGCTTATTGGGATTTTAAAAATATCATATAGTAAACTTTTACAGTCAGCTCAGAACTGTTTGACGATCGGGCAGAACCATAGTATATGAGGGAGGGTTCCCTTGTGTCCACAATTCTGCCAACAGCTGGCTGGGGAACCGGGATATGCCATGGCTTTCTTATTGGGAGTGAAATACCACCTTAATACCGTTTTATAGTAGTATTCTACATGTGAAGAACATTGAAAATCTCTGTTAACATTTTGAAAATCTCGGCTCCTTTCTTCCAGTGAGATTTTAGTGGTAAGGTCTCTCTCCCACAGGGGAAGGGGGTAGCTTCTGGTACAAACATCTGTCCAGAGATATTCCATATAAATAGGTCATAAACCCTTTATGGAGGAATTGAGGAAGGTAAGTATCGGGGTATTTAACCCTTTAAGGACCACAGGTTTTTCCGTTTTTTGCACTTCCGTTTTTTCCTCCTCACCTTTTAAAAATCATAACCCTTCCAATTTTGCACCTAAAAATCCATATGATGGCTTAATTTTTGCGCCACCAATTCTACTTTGCAGTGACATCAGTCATTTTACCCAAAAATGGCAAAACTGAAAAAAAAATCATTGTGCGATGAAGTTGAAGAATTAATGCCATTTTGTCATTTTGGGGGCTTCCGTTTCTACGCAGTACATTTTTCAGTAAAAATGACACCTTATCTTTATTCTGTAGGTCTGTATGGTTAAAATGATACCCTACTTATATAGGTTTGATTTTGTCATACTTCTGGAAAAAATCATAACTACATGCAGGAAAATGTATACGTTTAAAATCGTTATCTTCTGACCACTATAACTTTTTAATTCTACCATGTACGGGCGGTATGAGGGCTCATTTTTTGCAGCGTGATCTGAAGTTGTTAGCGGTACCTTTTTTGTGTTCATCAGACTTTTTGATCGCTTTTTATTCATTTTTCCATGATATAAAAAGTGACCAAAAATATGTTATTTTGGACTTTGGAATTTTTTTGTGTGTACGTCATTGACCATGCGGTTTAATTAATTACATATTTTTATATATTTACACACACGGTGATACCACATATGTTTATATTTATTTTTATTTACATGGTTTTTTATGGCAAAAGGGGGTGATTTGGACTTTTATTAGGGAAAGGGTTAAATGGCATTTATTAACTTTTTATTTTACACTTTTTTTTTGCAGTGTTATAGCTCCCATAGGGGGCTATAACACTGCACACACTGATCTTTTACACTGTTCTCTTTAAAGCCATAGCTTTGCATTCATCAGTGTTATCGGCGGTCGATTGCTCAAGCCTGCATCTCAGGCTTGGAGCAATCATTCGCCGAAGGGACACGCCGGAGAAAGGTAAGAGGACCTCTGCTCGCGTCCCAGCTGATCGGGACACCGCATTTTCACTGCAGTGATCCCAATCAGCTCCACTGAGCAGCCGGGAAGGTTTCACTTTTGTTTTAGATGCGACGTTCAACTTTGAACACCGCGTCTAAAGGGTTAGTAGTGTGTGGCACTGCAATTGCTGACGCACGCTATTAGCCCACCGGGTCCAGGCTTCAGATACATGCCGGGACCGACCCGATATGACACGGGGTCACCGCGTAAATATACGTCCTTCGTTGTTATGGGGTTAAACCAACGCTAGAGGAATTTTGAAAGTTACGTATGCGTAAGTATTTATAGAAATCCATTCTGTGTAGGTTGTATTTGCTTTGGAGAGATTTGAAGGTTAACAAGTTGGAGTCACTATATTGGACAGTGTTTTTCAACCACTGTGCCAAGGCACACTAGTGCATAGTGTAAGGTGTGCCGTGGGAAAAACACCCGCCGGGTGTTTTTGCCGCGGGACATCACTGTGTCCCGAAAGTTGCTTTTGGGACACAGGGATGCCTCTAAGTCCCTGCGGCCCCGCATTTACTTTAAAAACGCGGGGACCGCCGGGAGGTAGCGCACGCAGGGACGTCACTGACGTCCCATGCGTGCGCCCATAGCAACAATCGCGGAGGACCGGAGCAGCGAGGAGGATGCAACTTGGTAAGTGTTACCAGCGGCGCGTCTCCTTCGGTGTTCCGAGCACCGCTCCTCCGGTCCCGGGACCTACTGCTATAGCCGGACCGGAGGAGTGGTGCTCGGAACATCGAAGTGGGGCAGTACACAGGCATACAGCCTTCAGTAATACACTGTATGGCTGAAGGCTGTATGTCTGTGGGGGAACTATACTGCACCTAATGTGGGGGGACGATACTGGACCTAATGTGGGGGACTATACTGGACCTAATGTGGGGGGACTATACTGGACCTAATGTGGGGGGACTATACTGGGCCTAATGTGGGGGAACCATACTGGACCTAATGTGGGGGACTATACTGGACCTAATGTGGGGGGACTATACTGGACCTAATGTGGGGGGACTATACTGGGCCTAATTTGGGGGAACTATACTGGACCTAATGTGGAGGACTATACTGGACCTAATGTGGGGGGACTATACTGGACCTAATGTGGGGGGACTATACTGGACTTAATGTGGGGGAACTATACTGGACCTAATGTGGGGGACTATACTGGACCTAATGTGGGGGGACTATACTGGACCTAATGTGGGGGGACTATACTGGGCCTAATGTGGGGGAACTATACTGGACCTAATGTGGGGGACTATACTGGACCTAATGTGGGGGGACTATACTGGACCTAATGTGGGGGGACTATACTGGACCTAATGTGGGGGGACTATACTGGACCTAATGTGGGGGGACTATACTGGACCTAATGTGGGGGGACTATACTGCACCTAATGTGGGGGAACTATACTGGACCTAATGTGGGGGAACTATACTGGACCTAATGTGGGGAACTATACTGCACCTAATGTGGGGGGACTATACTGCACTTAATGTGGGGGAACTATACTGGACCTAATGTGGGGGGACTATACTGGGCCTAATGTGGGGGAACGATACTGCACCTAATGTGGGGGAACTATACTGTCAACCTAATGTGGGGAGCTATACTGGGCCTAATGTGGGGGAACTATACTGGACCTAATGTGGGGGAACTATACTGGACCTAATGTGGGGGACTATACTGGACCTAATGTGGGGGAACTACAACCTAATGTTGGGGAACTACAACCTAATGTGGGGGTAACTATACTGCCAACCTAATGTGGGGGAAAATAAGATATATGCAAGATAAGATATATACAGTGTGCATAGGAATTTGTTCATAGTTTTTTGTTTTTTTTAACTATAATCCGGCCCTCCAAGGAGACAAGTGCAGTAAGTACTGAGTGACAGTGAGACAGACAAATAGATATAGTGCAGTGCGTTTTTTCCCTTTTTTTTTTTTTCTTTTTTTGCTCGTCAACCTCAGTAGCAGTGCCCCGCGGAAAATTTTTCTTCCGAGGTGTATCCCGACCCGAAAAAGGTTGGGAATCACTGATATAGGAAACCTGTGTGTTATTGCCCTGTCTAGCCAGTTTTGTAGGTCGAGGTCCGCTAAATTGTCCACCTGATGAAGGGCATGATAGAGAGGTCTTGTGTTGTCTGAAGTTTGTCATCCTGATATAAAACCTGCTTGGTCTTGCGGTATTAAACTAGGGAGATATATACGGACAGTCGATCGGCTAATAATTTGGCAAATATTTCCAGGTCCTGGTTTAAAAGCGAGATGGGCCTTTAATTCTGTGGTAATTCCGTGGATTTCCCCGGTTTGAGAATTGTAGTGATTAAAGATTGTAAATTTTCTTTACGGAGGTTACCAGATGATGTGGCTGCTGTACAGAACATAGCTAGGTAAGGGGATAAGATGTCTTGATACAGTTTGTAGTAAGAGTTTGTAAAGCCATCAGGGCCTGGTGCTTTGTCAGAAGGTAGAGAGCGGATGACTTTTTGTATTTCTGAGGGTAGGACAGGGGCACTTAGGTTTTCTAATTGCGTAGTGGAGAGGGATGGCAGGTGGAGTTTATCCAAATATGCTTGGACAGATTCAGCTGCCTGTGGATGTTCGGGAATAGAGGTGTGGAGATTATAGAGATCAGCATAAATGCTAAGGCTTTCGAGGTACAAAGCGGACTTTTAGTGGTGGGGTGGATAATGAGGGGTATTCTAGATTTAACGTGTTGGGACTTGAGGCGGTTAGCTAGTAATTTGCCTGCTTTGTTAGCTTGCAAATAATATTTGGCCTTGGTTTTCCTAAACAACTTCTCATAGGATGACAGTAGCAGACAGCGCAGATCTCATCTGAGGGTCAACAGCCGGGAGGCCATTGCAGTAGAGGGAGTTCGTTTGTTCAAAAGCTCAAGCGTGAATTTGTGTCAGTAAGGAGGAAACATCTTTATCTCGTTGTCTTTTTAAGAACGAACTGTATTTAATGCTGAAGCCACGGACAACTGCTTTATGGCAGTTCCATAGTGTAATAGGTGATGGATCGGTAGGAGCATTCCACAAAAACTATTCTTTCATATCCGTCAGGAGCTTTTGGGAATAATCTCTGTTTGACAAAAGAAATTGGCTAATATGCCACAGGTGTGCCAGGGTCGAGGAGACTGTGTCTGCTATGGTGAGCGTTATGGGTGCATGGTGAGTCCAGGAAATCGTGCCTATGGTGGAGCTTTGCACTGATTGCAAAATGTTTCTATCTATGATAAACATGTCTAACCTAGCGTAGGTGTTGTGAGCTGAGGATAGATGAGTGTAGTCTCTCTCTGTATGGTGTTGCAGTCGCCAAATGTCATAGAGTTCTGAGTTCCATGCCCAGGGGGATAGTGAAAGGGAGGGAAGACGAGAGGTGGAGGTTGAATCTATGTTGGGATCCATAACGGTATTTAAATCCCACACAGAAGCAATGTGCCCCAAGGTTTCTGAGCAGTACGTTTAAGTAGGGAGTTGAGGAACTTAAGCTGTCTCTAGTTGGGGGCGTAGAGGGAGACAAGTGTCTGCCTTATAGAGTTGACCGTACTGTATAGTATGATAAATCTGCCCTTGAAATCTGTCTCAGCATGTTCCAATTGGAATGAGACAGTATTTTTGATACCGATAAAGACCCCTCTAGCTTTAGATGTAAAATGTGAATGGAAGACATGTTGGAAAGCTGGGTGTTTAAGTCTGTGAGTGTCTTAAGCAAGGAGGTGGGTCTCTTGGGCACAAACAATATCACTTTTAAGTGTCTGAACCTCCCTCCAAAAATGGACCGCTTATGAGGTAGTTGAGACCGTTAACATTCAAGCTAATGATATTTATAACCATATTACAAATATTTAGGTAGTAGATGGAACAAATTAGTGTGTAATGGATTAGGGAGAGAGCACGCCCCCCAGCCAGCACGTGCCCTCTTAACATCTTTAGGCATCACCTCTTGACGATCTGATAATGAAACAGTTAAGAAACAGTAAATAAACCATCTTAAAAACACAAGAAATGGTAGGCAGCATACGTAGAAAAAACATAGTATGATTCTACGTACAGGAGTCAATAAACTCGTAAAGGGTAACAGTTCACACCGTAGCCTAGGGTGAGCAAACTGTCAGTCCACCCGCTAAGGAGGAAAAACCAAAAGGTAGGCATAATAGTCACCACTGTAAGGCATTGGGGCAAGGTCAGGTCTTCAAGGTCTTCCTGCCGGAGAGTGATGAGACAGAACAGGAAGGGCGATATTCCAGGAGGAGAGAAGCGATTGTCCCTCTTTCACTGTCTTGATCACATGCAAATTTTCACCCCGACGGATGAGTAGGTGAACAGGGAAACCCCATCTATAGGCGATCTTGGCTTTGCGAAGAGCTTGGGTGACAGGCTTGGAGATCCCTGCGAGCCTGGAGGGTAGCAGCGGAAAGATCCGCATCCACATGGGAGACTCTTTCTGTTAAATCCACTACTGAAGCATTCAGTGGGGATATGATTACTTGCATATCAGAGAGGAAAGTTTTCCTTAGAGACAATAAATAACATGCCTTTCATTGTCGTGTCTGTCAGAGAAGTATCTGACATTGATATAATGTCCAGTTCATTAGTTAGACATAGGGTGGGTACAGACTTGCCCAGTCACCTACCTCAGAGGCTGGAGCAGCCAGGTGCATCCTGGGTCTCTGTTTAGCTGGGCTCTACGAAGGGGAAGGTGAAGCCAAGCCCCATGCTGCGTCTCACCTGGAAGGACGGGTGCCATCTTGAGTGAGGTCAGTAGCACTCCTCCCTGGGTGAACAGGGGCCCATGAAGAGCGAGGACCGGCAGAGCTCTGAGGTGATCTGCAGTGTAATGCAGGGTCCGAGGAGGATCGTCTGGGCGGCCGTGTCACTGGTGAGTCCGGACTGCTGTGCACTTGCTCCCACACCGGAGCTGTGGATGCGAGCGCGTCCTGTCCATCGCCATCTTGCAAATTAGTGGGTGGCCGGGAGAAGTTGAACTTTGAAAGCTTCTCCTGTCATGACGGCTTTCTCTCCTTAGAAGGCATCTCTTCTTTGACGGGGGTGTTCGCACAACTGTGGAGTGAAAAAAGCGGGCGGTGACAGCTGGTATATGTCGCTATAGCGGGTGTTAGTTGCGGAGCTCCTCTATCAGGCAGCCATTCACCCCGACAGCCAAGCCATGCCCCCAGTTTAATATATTGTACACATTGGAGGACATTACTTGTGTAAGGTAGAAGCAGTTTACACCTTTTGCCGAAATTTTGCGCAAGGAGTTTCATAAATTGTGGGCAAATAAAGTTATCTCGTCATACCACCGCTGTCCACCGTCACTCTATTTTGTACATGCGTTGTCTGTAGCCTATTTACATCTTAACCGTGCCCCTATTTTCAAAATTTTCAGGTCAGTGTTTGCTTGTAAAAATGTTAAAATTTTCAAATCCCAGCATGTAAATCCCAGCTTGTTTAAAATTGAAAAAGATCCCCAGACATGCTGTAAGTTTTAGTTTAGAAACAACTGGAGGTTACCTGTTGTTGAATAACTCGCATATACTGAACAGTGTTAGGCATATCATCGATCTTCTGTTCAGGTCTGCTCAATAACCGACCTGACAAGAAGAACCCCTGAGGTGGAATGAGGCAGGTAAAAGGACCTCCTTTCACAATTTTTATGTGTCTAATTAATTTCGCTGAGCAGCGGCTAATCAAAATTTAAAAAATAAAATAATTAAAGAGATGCATAAGACTGTTAAATGGCGAACATCTTTTAGAATGAGGTCCACCCTTAACGGAGGGTCCCTGGCTCATGAAAGCTGGCGGAAAAATGGGAGCATCATAGGAGGCATGATGGATGGAACAGAGGAGTACGTTTTCATCCTTTATAAAGTAAAACGTATGATGTTTCCTTAAACTACTAAATATATATATATATATATATAAAACCAGTGGCGGATCCAGGGGGGGGCAATGGGGCAATCCCCCCCCCCCCCCCCCCGAGATCGTTGCCCCTCCTCCTGTACTGTAGCATGGTGGAGCGGGAGCTGTCAGCTGTCCCGCTCCACCACTCCCCCCTTTCTCACACGCTGCAGCTGCTCCATTCCTGCAGTCAGTGAGAGCCATCCACGGCAGGCCGGTGCGATGGCATCACATCATCGCATCGGCGCCCGGAGATCGCGTCCCCACAGCTCTGACTGAGTACAGGAATGGAGCAGCCGCAGCGTGTGAGAAAGGTGACGAGTGTGAGAAAGGGGAGGAGGGAGCAAATTATAAGTGAGAGGGGCAAATTATAACTAAGGGGCACATGTCTGGGGGGCATTATATGTGGGGGCACATGACAGGACCCCCCTGTCATGTGCCCCTCATATATAATACCCCATTTCCTGTGCCCCTCACATATAATGCCCCCCTGACATGTGCCCCTCACATATAATGCCCCCTGTCCTGCACCCTGACATGTGGCCCTCACATATAATGCCCCCTGAGGGGGCAGGACAGGGGGCATTATATGTGAGGGGCACAGGACATGAGGTATTATATGTGAGGGGCACATGTCAGGGGGCATTATATGTGTGGGCACATGACAGGGGTCCCCTGTCATGTGCCCATATAATGCACATATAATGCCCCCCTGACATTTGCCACTTACTCATAATACCCCCTGTCATCTGCCCATCACTTATAATACCCCCTGTCATGTGCCCATCACTTATAATACCCCCTGTCCTGTGCCCCTCACATATAATGCCCCCCTGTCCTGTGCCCCTCACATATAATGCCCCCCGTCATGTGCCCCCACATATAATGCCCCCTGACATGTGCCCCTCACATATAATGCCCCCCTGGCATTTGCCGCTTACTTATAATACCCCTTGTTCTTTGCCCCTCACATATAATGCCCCCCTCATGTGCCCCTCACATATAATGCCCCCCTGTCATGTGCCCCCCACGTATAATGCCCTGCTGTCATGTGCCCCCACATATAATGCCTACTGACATGTGCCCCTCCCATATAATGCTCCCCTGTCATGTGCCCCTCATATATAATGCCCCATATCCTGTGCTCCTCACATATAATGCCCCCTGTCCTGCCCCCTCAGGGGGCATTATATGTGAGGGGCACAGAACATGGGGCATTATATGTGAGGGGCACAGGACAGGGGCATTATAAGTCAGGGACATTTGTCAGGGGGGCATTATATGTGCATTATATGGACATATGACAGGGGGGCTGTCCTGTGCCCCCACATATAATTCCTAATGTCCTGTGCCCATCACATATAATGCCCCCTGAGGGGGCAGGACAGGGGGCATTATATGTGAGGGGAACATGACAGGGTGCTTTATATGCGAGGGGCACAGGACAGAGGGCATTATTATTATGTGGGGGGAACAGGACGGTTATAATTATTATATGTGGGGGAACAGGATGGGGCATTATTATTATATATGAGGGCCACAGAGTGTTTTGCATTTCAGAGGTATAGACTGGCATTTATCACTGTAGGTGTAAGTGAAGCATTTTTCTACACTTTTTTGTGTGTGCTGGTAATGTGTAGGAGCACCAAATCTATTAAAAGGAAGCAGACCATTTGATACATTTTGTGCAGGTACACATTTACTAAAATTTCTCTCTTCGCATACACCAAAAAGCTTAGTCTGGGCTGGTGTAGTTTTAGAGACTTTTCAGTGGCTTTTTCACAAAAAGACGCATTTCATAAAACCCTTCTATATTTTGTGTATTGCCAAAATCAGTGGATTGCAACTCAAGCGCAAAAAAGGCACAAATAAACCCTGCTTGCGCCTTTATTGCACCATTTTTAGACACAAAAAACAGTCTAAAGACAATTATATATGTCGGCTAGAGATGAGCGAACTTTTCAAAAATTCGATTCGGCCGATTCGCCAAATTTTCTGATAAAGTTTGTTTTGTTCCGATTTTTTTTCAGCGAATCTATATTAAAAAAGGCTATTTCTAGCCTACTTACAGCCTCTATAAGGGTATAGAACACTTCGCTGTGTTCTAAAACGCACATGGTGTGTGCTGGGTTAGTGAAATAATACTGTTATTCAGAATAACATGCAGATTACCGGCATCGCTTTTAGAATCACTGCCGCACAGCAGCAAAATTACAGAGCCTGGTGGTGGAATCAGTGTCAGGAGACCATATAGTGACTGAATGACACAGCTTGGAGGTGTTGGCAGCATGAGGAGACCATATAGTGGCTGAATAGCACAGCGTGGAGGTGTTGGCAGCATGAGGACACCATATAGTGGCTGAATGACACATCATGGACATGTTGTCAGCATGAGGAGACCATATAGTGGCTGAATGACACAGCATGGAGGAGTTGGCAGCATGAGGAGACCATATAGTGGATGAATGGCACAGCCCGGAGTTGCCAGCAGCATGAGTAGGCACTAGGCCTTACCAATCCCTAAGATTAAAAGATGAATTAAGAAATTTAAACCAAAGATTTTGGATAGCGGGTGCTACCTATGAGAAAATTTGAAATTCCCAGACCCAGGCCCCACAGCGGCATCAGTAACCCATATATTGCCTGAATGACATAGCCTGGAGTTGGCTGATGCACGAGTACACACCAGGGCTTCACAATCCCCCCCAAAAAACACAGCAATTTTTGAAATTTTTGAAAAAGATTTTGGATAGCGGGTGCTACCTATGATAAAATTTGAAATTCACAGACCCAGGCCCCACAGCAGCATCAGTAAGCCATATATTGCCTGAATGACACAGCCTGGAGTTGGCTGATGCACGAATACACACCAGGGCTTCACAATCCCCCCCCCCCCCCCCCCAAAAAAAACTACACAACTTTAGAAATTTTTGAAAAAGATTTTGGATAGCGGGTGCTACCTATGAGAAAATTTTAAATTACAAGACCCAGGCCCCACAGCAGCATCAGTAACCTATATATTGCCTGAATGACACAGCCTGGAGTTGGCTGATGCACAAGTACACACCAGGGCTTCACAATCCCCCCCAAAAAACACCACAATTTTTTTTAAAGATTTTGGATAGCGGGTGCTACCCATGAGAAAATTTGAAATGACCAGACCCAGGCCCCACAGCGGCATCAGTAACCCATATATTGCCTGAATGACATAGCCTGGAGTTGGCTGATGCACGAGTACACACCAGGGCTTCACAATCCCCCCCAAAAAACACAGCAATTTTTGAAATTTTTGAAAAAGATTTTGGATAGCGGGTGCTACCTATGATAAAATTTGAAATTCACAGACCCAGGCCCCACAGCAGCATCAGTAAGCCATATATTGCCTGAATGACACAGCCTGGAGTTGGCTGATGCACGAATACACACCAGGGCTTCACAATCCCCCCCCCCCCCCAAAAAAAACTACACAACTTTAGAAATTTTTGAAAAAGATTTTGGATAGCGGGTGCTACCTATGAGAAAATTTTAAATTACAAGACCCAGGCCCCACAGCGGCATCAGTAACCCATATATTGCCTGAATGACATAGCCTGGAGTTGGCTGATGCACGAGTACACACCAGGGCTTCACAATCCCCCCCAAAAAACACAGCAATTTTAGAATTTTTCGAAAAAGATTTTGGATAGCGGGTGCTACCCATGAGAAAATTTGAAATTCCCAGACCCAGGCCCAGCAGCGCCATCATTTTATGATTTGAAATTTAAAACAACCTTTGCGTGTCCCGGACCCTAGCGTGTGGGTACGAAGGACCAAATCCAACAAGCCCCCACAGGGCTCATGTGGCTGTGTGATTTAGGCGCAACGTCTCCATTGCCCTGACCGGCCATTGTTTCCAAGACTTCTCGCCAAGGCAAACCATGTGAAGAACAACGTGACACCGCCGTGACCTGCACACATGGTATGCTGAAGGGCCACTGAGACTTATCCGGGCAGTGGAGGCGTAAGACACAGTGGAGGATGTGAAGGCGGAGTAGCACACTGTTACAGGACCAACGAGCTGACAGAGTGTAGCAGGAAGCAGCATTGAGTACACACCAGGGCTTCAGAATCCCTAAGAAAAAACAAACATTTTTAAAATAATATTAAGAATATTTAGGACAGCGGGTGCTACCTATATATTGCCTGAATGACACAGCCTGGAATGGCTGATGCATGAGTACACACTAGCGCTTCACAATCCCTCCCAAAAAATACAATTGTAGAAATTTATGAAGAAGACTTTTGGATAGCGGGTGCTACCTATGAGAAAATTTGAAATTCCCAGACCCAAGCCCAGCAGCGCCATCAGTAAACCATATATTGCCTGAATGACACAGGCTGGAGTTTGCTGATGCATGAGTACGCACCAAAGCTTCACAATCCCTAATAAAAAAGACAAAAAGTTTTGAGGAAAAATGTTAACAAAAATTTAGGACAGCTCTCTATATATTACCAGAATGACACAGCCTGGAGTTGGCTGCAGCATGAGGAGACCATTGAAATGTGTGATTTTTTTTATTTGAAATTTAAATCAAAATTTGTGTCCTGGACCCCGCCGTGTGGGTACAAAGGACCTAATCTCACAAGCACCCACAGGGCTCATGTGGCCGTAAGATGTAGGCGCAACGTCTCCATAGCCCTGACAGGCCATTTTTGGTTTTTGTACCTTTGTTTAAGAACAAGCGCATATCCAAGAGACCAGAAGACTCTATAATGCAGGATGGTGGACCAACAAAAGACATTCTTCTATAAAATATTTTTTTATGAAATAAAGAGTTCATCCCTCTGCATATTTTTTTTTTTAAATTTTACTTCAAAAAATCACACGCAACAATCGTTCAATGGTGTAATGGTTATTATTGTGGAAAAGTCAAGTTTATTGCTGTGATAATTATCAGAAAATTTGAAAAAAAACACTACCCAAGAGTGTTTAATAACCCAATACATTGCCCAAGCCCAGAAGCATCATGAAGTCAAGTAGTTCCTGAAAGACACAGGAGCAGTCAGGAGTAGGCATCAGCAGTACCCAAGAGGCTTTAATAACCCCTTACACTGCACGATCAATCACGAGATTGAGCAATAACAGGTGTGTTATGCCCTCAGATGTCCGGGGCTGTACGCGCGCTACACTGAAAGGACCAGCGTGTGTCTATCTTTCACCGACAGGTGCAGGTAACCCGATGAACCCTGTTCGCGATAGGGATTGCAATTATTTGCCAGGAAAGAAGAATCACAACTAAGCACGGGTCATAAGCTCGGGTTCATTAAGTCCCTGCCATATGTACACACCGCATGTGTCTACTACCAATTGGATGGTTTAGTGAGGTCCTCGGATCGGCCCCGGCGGGGTAGGAGAAGGCCCTAGCAGAGCAACGAGAATTTAAAGATCATAGTTGAAATTTGCAATAAGCATTTATTAGCTAAACTTCCAAAAATTGAAGGCCCAAGGGCTGAGGGCAGGGAGGCAAGTAGTTCCTGAAAGACACAGAATGAGTCAGGAGCAGGCATTCGCAGTACCCAAGAGGGTTTCATAACCCCTTACATTTAAAGATCAATGTTGACATTTGCATTAAGCATATATTTAGCTACTGCTAAACATCCAAAAATTAAAGGCCCAAGGCCAGAAGCATCAGTGAGGCAAGTAGTTCGACACAGGATGTGCCAGGAGCAGGCAATCGCAGTACCAAAGAGGGTTTCATAACCCTAATTGATAACCCAAGAGGGTTTCATAACCAACCATAATTGGGAAATGTTAGTGTAGCAGCATGGTCAATCTACTCTAAGGCATCTTGCATTGGTGGCTGGAAATCCTGGCTGATCCATCCCTGATTCATATTGACAAACGTCAGTCTCTCCACATTTTTAGTGGACAGACGAGTTTGCCTTGGGGTGACTATGGCCCTGGCCGCTAAACACCTGCTCTGATGGCACACTACTGGCCGGGCAGGACAGCTTTTCCAGGGCAAACTCTGCTAGTTGTGGCCATAAATCAAGTTTGGCTGCCCAGAAGTCCAGCGGACTACTCATCAGCGACTGTAGACTCAGGCTTGTTACGCCGAGCGCTCCGAGTCCCAGCTCCTCCCCGGAGCGCTCACAGCGTTCTCCTATTCGCAGCGCCCCGGTCAGACCTGCCGACCGGGTGCGCTGCGATAATGTTCCCAGCCGGAATGCGATTCGCGATGCGGGACGCGCTCGCTCGCGATGCGCATCCCGACTCGCTTACCAGACCCGTTCCCCGTCTGTGCTGTCCCAGCGCGCGCGGCCCCGCTCCCTAGGGCGCGCGCGCGCCGGGTCTTTGCGATTTAAAGGGCCGGTGCGCCACTGATTGGCGCATGAGGTTTTAATCAGTACCGTCCCCTGTGCACTTCCTACTTATACCTCACTTCCCCTGCACTCCCTTGCCGGATCTTGTTGCCATTGTGCCAGTGAAAGCGTTTCCTTGTGTGTTCCTAGCCTGTGTTCCAGACCTCCTGCCGTTGCCCCTGACTACGATCCTTGCTGCCTGCCCTGACCTTCTGCTACGTCCGACCTTGCTCTTGTCTACTCCCTTGTACCGCGCTTATCTCAGCAGTAAGAGAGGTTGAGCCGTTGCCGGTGGATACGACCTGGTTGCTATCGCAGCTGCAAGACCATCCCGCTTTGTGGCGGGCTCTGGTGAATACCAGTAGCAACTTAGAACCGGTCCACGCCAATCCCTCTCTGGCACAGAGGATCCACCTCCAGCAAGCCGAATCGTGACAGTAGATCCGGCCATGGATCCCGCTGAGGTCCCGCTGCCAGTTGTCGCTGACCTCACCACGGTGGTCGCCCAGCAGTCGCAACAGATAGCGCAACAAGGCCACCAGCTGTCTCAACTGACCGTGATGCTACAGCAGCTACTACCACAGCTTCAACAATCATCTCCTCCGCCAGCTCCTGCACCTCCTCCGCAGCGAGTGGTCGCATCCAGCCTCCGTTTATCTTTGCCGGACAAATTTGATGGGGACTCTAAATTTTGCCGTGGTTTTCTCTCGCAATGTTCCCTGCATTTGGAGATTATGTCGGACCAGTTTCCAACTGAAAGGTCAAAGGTGGCTTTCGTAGTCAGCCTTCTGTCTGGGAAAGCCCTGTCATGGGCCACACCGCTCTGGGACCGCAATGATCCTGTCACTGCCTCTGTACACTCTTTCTTCACCGAGATTCGAAGTGTCTTCGAGGAAGCTGCCCGAGCCTCTTCTGCCGAGACTGCCCTGCTGAACCTGGTCCAGGGTAATTCTTCTGTTGGCGAGTACGCCATCCAATTCCGTACTCTCGCCTCCGAATCGTCCTGGAATAACGAGGCCCTCTGCGCGACCTTTAAAAAAGGCCTATCCAGTAACATCAAAGATGTGCTGGCCGCACGAGAAATCCCTGCTAACCTGCATGAACTTATTCATCTTGCCACCCGCATTGACATGCGTTTTTCCGAAAGGCGTCAGGAGCTCCGCCAGGATATGGACTTTGTTCGCACGAGGCGGTTTCTCTCCCCGGCTCCTCTCTCCTCTGGTCCACTGCAATCCGTTCCTGTGCCTTCCGCCGTGGAGGCTATGCAAGTTGACCGGTCTCGCTTGACATCTCAAGAGAGGACACGATGCGGCATGGAGAACCTTTGCCTGTACTGTGCCAGTACCGAACATTTCTTGAAGGATTGTCCTATCCGACCTCCACGTCAGGAAAGACGCACGCGGACTCCGCACAAAGTTGAGACAGCTCTAGATGTGAACTCTGCTTCTCCACGTCTTACTGTGCCTGTGCGGATTTCTTCTTCTCCTTCTCAGCTGTGGCCTTCTTGGATTCCGGATCTGCAGGAAATTTTATTTTGGCCTCTTTCATCAACAGGTTCAACATCCCGGTGACCAGTCTCGCCAGACCCCTCTACATCACCTCTGTTAATAATGAAAGATTGGACTGTACTGTGCGTTACCACACGGAATCCCTTTTAATGTGCATCGGACCCCATCACGAAAAAATTGAATTTCTGGTCCTCTCTAACTGCACTTCGGAAATTCTTCTTGGACTACCGTGGCTTCAACGCCATTCCCCAACCCTCGATTGGACCACCGGGGAGATCAAGAACTGGGGTACTACTTGCCACAAGGACTGTCTTAAGCCTGCTCCCTGTACTATCAGTCAAGACCCTGTGGTTCCTCCGATATCTGGTCTCCCCAAGGCCTATCTGGATTATGCTGATGTTTTTTGCAAAAAACAAGCAGAGACTTTGCCTCCTCACAGGCTTTATGACTGTCGTATTGACCTCCTCCCTGGTACTACTCCACCCCGGGGCAGAATCTATCCTCTGTCTGCTCCGGAAACACAAGCCATGTTGGAGTACATCCAAGAGAATTTAAAAAAGGGGTTTATCCGCAAGTCTTCCTCCCCTGCCGGAGCTGGATTTTTTTTCGTTTCCAAAAAAGACGGCTCCTTACGCCCTTGCATTGATTACCGCGGACTTAATAAAATCACTGTAAAAAAACGCTATCCCCTACCTCTTATCTCGGAACTCTTTGATCGCCTATGAGGCGCCCACATCTTTACCAAACTGGACTTAAGAGGTGCATATAATCTCATCCGCATCAGGGAGGGGGACAAGTGGAAGACCGCGTTTAACACCAGAGATGGACACTTTGAATATCTGGTTATGCCCTTTGGGCTTTGCAATGCCCCTGCTGTCTTCCAAGACTTTGTAAATCAAATTTTTCGTGATCTTCTATATACCTGTGTTGTGGTCTACCTAGACGATATTTAGATTTTTTCTGCTAACCTAGAAGAACACCGCCAGCATGTCCACATGGTTCTTCAGAGACTTCGGGACAATCAATTATATGCCAAAATGGAAAAATGTCTCTTTGAATGTCAAACTCTTCCCTTCCTAGGATACTTAGTCTCTGGCCAGGGACTACAAATGGACCCAGATAAACTATCAGCCGTATTGGATTGGCCACGCCCCTCCGGACTCCGTGCTATCCAAAGTTTTTTGGGGTTTGCCAATTATTACAGACAATTTATTCTGCACTTTTCCACTATTGTGGTTCCTATCGTGGCCCTAACCAAGAAAAACGCCAACCCTAAGTCCTGGCCTCCGCAAGCGGAAGACGCATTCAATCATCTCAAGACTGCCTTTTCTTCTGCTCCCGTACTCTCCAGACCTGATCCATCTAAGCCCTTCTCGCTGGAGGTAGACGCCTCCTCGGTGGGAGCTGGAGCAGTACTCCTACAAAAAAATTCTTCCGGACATGCTGTTACTTGTGGTTTCTTTTCTATGACCTTCTTTCCGGCGGAGAAAAACTACTCCATTGGCGATCGAGAACTACTGGCCATAAAATTGCCGCTTGAGGAATGGAGGCACCTGCTGGAGGGATCCAAATATCCAGTTATTATATACACTGATCACAAGATTCTCTCTTATCTTCAGTCTGCCCAACGGCTGAACCCTCGCCAGGCTTGGTGGTCGTTGTTCTTTGCTCGTTTTAACTTTGAAATTCATTTTTGCCCTGCTGACAAGAACATTAGGGCTGATGCCCTCTCTCGTTCATCGGATGCCTCTGAAGTGGAAGCTTCCCCGCAATTATTCCTCCGGACTGTCTGATCTCCACTTCTCCAGCCTCCATCAGACAAACTCCTCCAGGGAAGACCTTCGTCTCTCCACGCCAGCGCCTCAGGATTCTCAAGTGGGGACACTCCTCACACCTCGCAGGCCATGCTGGCATCAAAAAATCCATCCAGCTCATCTTTCGATTTTATTGGTGGCCTACCCTGGAAGCTGATGTTGTTGATTTTGTGCGAGCTTGTACAGTCTGTGCCCGGGACAAGACCCCTCGCCAGAAGCCTGCTGGTCTCCTCCATCCTGAACGACCATGGTCTCAGATTGGTATGGACTTTATTACTGATTTACCTTTATCCCATAGCAACACAGTTATTTGGGTGGTCGTTGATCGATTCTCCAAGATGGCACATTTTATCCCTCTTCCAGGTCTTCCGTCTGCGCCTCAGTTGGCGAAACAATTTTTTATACACATTTTTCGCCTTCACGGGCTGCCTACGCATATCGTCTCGGATAGAGGCATTCAATTTGTGTCTAAATTCTGGAGGGCCCTCTGTAATCAACTCAAAATCAAATTAAACTTCTCGTCTTCTTATCATCCCCAATCCAATGGGTAAGTGGAAAGAATTAATCAGGTCCTGGGTGACTATTTGCGACATTTTGTTTCCTTCCGCCAGGATGACTGGGCAGATCTTCTACCATGGGCCGAATTCTCGTACAATTTCAGAGTCTCTGAATCTTCCGCTAAATCCCCATTTTTCGTGGTGTACGGCCGTCACCCTCTTCCCCCCCCCCTTCCCACTCTCATGCCCTCTGGTTTGCCCGCTGTTGATGAGGTGACTCGGGACTTCTCCACCATATGGAAAGAGACTCAAAATTCTCTCTTACAGGCCTCATCTCGGATGAAAAAACATGCCAATAGGAAAAGAAGAATTCCCCCCATTTTTTCTCCCGGAGACAAAGTATGGCTCTCCGCCAAGTATGTCCGCTTTCGTGTCCCCAGTTATAAAGTGGGACCACGTTATCTTGGTCCTTTCAAAATCAAGTGCCAAATCAACCCTGTCTCTTACAAACTCCTTCTTCCTCCTTCTCTCCGTATTCCCAATGCTTTCCATGTCTCTCTCCTTAAACCACTCATCCTTAACCGCTTCTCTCCCAAGGTTGTTGCTACCACTCCAGTTTCCACTCCAGTGTCCTCTGACATCTTTTCGGTATAAGAAATTCTGGCATCCAAGACGGTCAGAGGTAAAAAAAATTTTTGGGTTGATTGGGAGAATTGCGGCCCAGAGGAGAGGTCATGGGAAACAGAGGACAACATCCTGGACAAGAACCTTATCCTCAAATTCTCAGGTTCCAAAAAGAGGGGGAGACCCAAGGGGGGGGGGTACTGTTACGCCGAGCGCTCCGGGTCCCCGCTCCTCCCCGGAGCGCTCACAGCGTTCTCCTATTCGCAGCGTCCCGGGTGCGCCGACCGGGTGCGCTGCGATAATGTTCCCAGCCGGGATGCGATTCGCAATTCGACTCGCTTACCAGACCCGTTCCCCGTCTGTGCTGTCCCGGCGCGCGCGGCCCCGCTACCTAGGGCGCGCGCGCGGCCCCGCTCCCTTGGGCGCGCGCGACGGGTCTTTGCGATTTAAAGGGCCGGTGCGCCACTGATTGGCGCATGAGGTTTTAATCAGTACCGTCACCTGTGCACTTCCCTACTAATACCTCACTTCCCCTGCACTCCCTTGCCGGATCTTGTTGCCATTGTGCCAGCGAAAGCGTTTCCTTGTGTGTTCCTACCCTGTGTTCCAGACCTCCTGCCATTGCCCCTGACTACGATCCTTGCTGCCTGCCCTGACCTTCTGCTACGTCCGACCATGCTCTTGTCTACTCCCTTGTACCGCGCTTATCTCAGCAGTCAGAGAGGTTGAGCCGTTGCCGGTGGATACGACCTGGTTGCTACCGCCGCTGCAAGACCATCCCGCTTTGCGGCGGGCTCTGGTGAATACCAGTAGCAACTTAGAACCTGTCCACAGACACGGTCCACGCCAATCCCTCTCTGGCACAGAGGATCCACCTCCAGCCAGACAAATCGTGACAAGGCTGTTGCTGATACTGCTGGTACTGCTCCTTCCACCCCTCCCCTCCCCAGCAGCCATGGCAGTGGAAGGTGAGCGCAGAGGGCCCCCCCGAGTCAGACCTGCGAGTGGATGGACCATCAGCCAACTGACTACGTAGAATCTCTGTAGTAGGTCAGTTTGTCCTCCCTCTCAGTGGGTGTAAAAAAGGCCCCCATTTTGGGACGTAGCGAGGGTCTAATAAGGTGGGGATCCAGAAGTCATCCCACTGACGAATTTTGACAATTCGGGGGTCACTACGCAAGCAACTGAGCATGCATCGTGCCATTTGCGCCAGTGACTCGGAGGGACTACCTGCCTCCATCTCCACTGCATACTGCCACGGTGTGTCTGGGTCCTCTGTCTCAACTTCCTCATAACCCTCCAGCTCCTCTGGCTGCTCCTGCTCCTCCTCTCCTGTCCAAAGACTAGAAACACCGGCCATCTCATCCAACCTAAACTGTGCTCCGCTCTGCCCCTAATCATCCTCCTCCTCCAGTTCAGCCCCCACAGGGCTCATGTAGCCTTGAGATGTAGGCGCAATGTCTCCATTGCCGTTATCAGCCATGGTTTCAATCATTTGTTGTAGGAAATGTAGGAGTGGAATTACGTCGTTCATGGCGTAATCCAGACGACTCACAAATAATGTGGCTTCCTCAAAGGGCCTCAGCAAACGGCAGGTGTCACGTATGAGCTGTAACTGGTTCACATAGGAGTACTCCCCTGTGTAACTTCAATCTGCTTGGATCATCAAGAAATCGGTAATGGCTTTTCTTTGTTCGTATAGTCTGTCCAACATATGGAGGGTGGAATTCCAACGTGTGGCAACGTCACAAATAAGACTATGTTGTGGGATACCGTTCTGACGCTGCAGCTTAAGGAAGGTGTGCTTGGCGGTGTATGAGTGGCTGAAGTGCATGCACAGTTTCCTTGCCATTTTCAGGATGCTTTGCAAATGGGGTTAAGACTTGAGGACATGCTTGACAACCAGATTCAACACGTGTGCCATGCAGGGTGCATGTTTCACACTTCCTTGTCGCAGCGCGAACACGATGTTCTTCCCGTTGTCGGTCACCATGGTTCCCATTTCCAGATTTCGTGGAGTAAGCCATACTCGGATTTCTTTACAAATGAACTGTAGCAGTTCCTCCCCTGTGTGACTCCGTTCGCCAAGGCATGTGAAGAACAGCTTGACACCGCCATGCCCTACACACATGGTACGATGAAGGGCCACTTTGGACGTGCAGTGGAGGCCGAGGACACAGTGGAGGATGAGGAGGCGGTGTCGCATGCTTTAACAGGACCAACTGCCTGGGAGCGAGAGCGTGGAGGATGAAGCGGTGTGACCTGTCCAAGTTGCTGTTGTGGCTGTGCAGGAACCACATTTACCCAGGCTGTAAAAGACAAGTATTGTCCCTGCCCGTAGTTACAGATCCACACGTCGGCGCTGCCGTGCACTTTTGAACACACCGACAGGCTCAAGGACTGGCCCACCTTCTCTTGTACAAACTTATGCAGGGTTGGTACTGCCTTCTTCGCAAAGATATGACGGCTTGGGACTCTCCACCTCGGCTCGGCACAAGCCATCAATTCTCTGAAAGGTCAATTCTCTTGAAAAGGGAGGGACTGCAACACCAGCAACTTGGAAAGGAGCACATTCAACTTCTGCGCCGTTGGATGAGTGGGCGCATACTGTTGACTCTTGGACATGGCTTCGCCGATGGATTGTTGGCAGAATGGCTAACTAAAAGCGGGAGAAGCAGGAGCGACAGAAGGAGGGTTTGACACACAGCTCCCTTCGGCTGAGGTGGTGGAGCCTTGGCTGGATGAAGGAGGGAGCGGAAGACCACTGGGTGATGCAGCAGGCTGGACCACAACATCGGAGCCACGGTTTTCCCAGGCCGCTTTATGGTGGCGAAGCATGTGTTGACGCAGGGCCGTGGTGCCGACATTGGGACCCTGGCCACGCTTCACCTTCTGCCGACAGATCTTGCATGTGGCTACGTAAACCTCCTCCGGATGCCTTATCAAAAACCTCCACACCGCCGAGTAGCTGATTTTCCCACCCGCAGTCCACACTAATTGACTGCTACTGGCGTGCCGTCTCCAGGAAGCCCTGTTCCACTACCTCACAGAAAGGTAAGCTGCCACGAAGCAGATGGTCTCCCCCGGGGACGTCTGGCTCCTGAATTTCTACTCCTGCCACCACGCTGACTGACAACCGTGCTACCGCCTTGCTGCCTCAAGGGCAACCTGCAGCTCTCTTCTCCTGATGATGATGAAGCTCCTTCTGCACCCTGCTCCCAATTGCGATCCGCTTCATCATCATCAACAGTTGTGTGCACGTCAATGATGTCCTCCTCAGGTTCCCCAACAGTGTCTGCTTCAGGACCCTGAACACTTGCAACACCGCCTCCCATGTCACTCTCCACATCACTACTTGGCCGCCTAGCGGAGCAAGCAGCGCATGTCTCCTCCCCTTCTTGGCTGTCCAGTAGCTGCTGACTGTCCTCTATTAGATCGTCCTCAGTAAATAGTGGAGCTGAACCCACAGCATAACATACTTCTCTAGGAGAGGGAACAGCATAGGACAAAGGCAATGGGAGGACAGGGACTGCTCCCGGGCCATGCCAACTGAGGGTTGTGTCTGAGGAACCCACTGACTGTTGACTGGGGGTGTCAGATGTCACTTGTGATGATGTGGATGAGCGTGTTAACCAATCGACGACGGCAGATGGGTTGCTGGTGGAGACACGACCGCTGGCTGATAACAGAAGCTCAGGCCTCTCGCTGCGACTCCTGCTGCCACTCACCCCAAGTCTGCTGCCAACTCTGCCTGAAGTATTTAGGCCTCTGCCACTCCTCTGTGCACATCCTGGCACTTCTCTGTCTGACATAGTGCGTTTATAAGGGTATTACAATAGGTTACACTACTCTTTAAACAGTATTTTTCTAGAACAGCAGCAGGTGATTACTTACGGCTGTCCTTTCAGAGTATGTAGGCCCTTGAAAGATTAACAGGTACTAGATGGTACAATACTTGGATGTACCTATGCGGTCTGCACTGATGAGGGCAGTAATAAGCGTAACTATACACAGAAAAAACTCTGTATTTTTGTAAAATACCAGCCGGTGAATGCTATTGTTTGGACTTTGATGGTATGGAACACATTGACAGCTTAACAGGTACTAAATGGTACAATACTTGGATGTACCTATGCGGTATTCACTGATGAGGGCAGTAATATGCGCAACTATACGAAGTAAAAACTCTGTATTTTTGTAAAACACCAGCCGGTGGATACTATTGTTTTGACTTTGACGGTATGGAGCATCTTGACAGATTAACAGGTAGTAAATGGTACAATACTTGGATGTACCTATGCGGTCTGCACTGATGAGGGCAGTAATAAGCATAACTATATGCAGAAAAAACTCAGTATTTTTGTAAAACACCAGCCGGTGAATAATATTGTTTGGACTTTGACGGTATGGTGCACCTTGACAGCTTAACAGGTAGTAAATGGTACAATACTTGGATGTACCTGTGTGGTATGCACTGATGAGGGCAGTAATATGCCTAACTATTAGCCGAAAAAAATCTGTATTTTTGTAAAACACCAGCCGGTGGATACTATTGTTTGGACTTTGACGGTATGGAGCACCTTGACAGCTTAACAGGTACTAAATGGTACAATACTTCGATGTACATATGCGGTATGCACTGATGAGGGTATTTATATATGCGTAACTATACGCATAAAAAAACTATTTAAAAATAAAAACAGCCGGTGAATACTATTGTTTGGACTTGCCCAGTATGTAGCCCCTTGACAGATTAACAGGTACAAAATGGTACAAATGCACTACAGTCCACTGAGCAATCACGTATTTCTGAACAGCAGCAGAACCCAACAGTGCAGCACCACAAAAAAAAAATAATCCAGGGATTAAACTCTAAATTGCAATTCTGAGCAGCAGAAGGTTTTTGGAGCAAAAAAAAATAATCTCAATTGGGCTGAAAAATGAGGAGATAAGATGCTTCAGAAAGTTCAGGCAGCTTGTTGATCTGTATGAGGCAGCTGACAGCTATCTGCCCCTCTCTGCTGCAATGCTCAATAACGTGAATAGGAGGTTTAGCTATCAATGATCCTTCTCAGAGTAACAGCAAAGCACTCTGCACTCCTGTCTTTCCCTAATGCTGATGTGACTAGCAGTTGCAGTGTAACGCTGTGGTATAAGCTATTCACACACACGCAGTCCCATTCTCTCTATCTGAGTGCATAGATGAAATGAAGAGAGGCAAGATGGCCGCCGATTATATAGGGGCTGTGACATCACAGGGGTCAGTGAACACTGATAGGCTGCATCTCACATGTGATTCATGGTCAGCCCGCCTACCTTCATTCCCGCCGCTGTTTCCCGCACTCCCATAATCCCCTGCCCCATGTACTCACATGTAGATCTGCCATCTAAGGTCTCCAATAACGCTGTAAAATGGAGTTTAATGAAGCGATTTGCGCGATCGAATCGCGGCGATATTCGCTTTCGTTGCAAATTGAATTTTTCATGAAATTCGTAACGAATTCGGGTTCGTCAACTTCCATTCACTCATCTCTAATGTCGGCCATAGTGTATATTATAAGGAATTCTTGGGGTTGTATGGTTTTTATGGGCCACAATACATTACGGTATTGTATTCAGAGGGTGCATGGCAAGGTTATATTCAGAGAGCACAGTATGTGGTAGTATTATATTCAGAGGGTACAGTGTATTGTAGTAATACATTCAGAGGGTTCAGTGTGTAGTAGTATTATATTCAGAGGGTTCAGTGTGTGGCAGTATTATATTCAGAGGGTTTAGTGTGTTGTAGTAATATATTCAGAGGGTTCAGTGTGTAGTAGTAGTAGTATTATATTCAGAGGGTACAGTGTGTTGTAGTAATATATTCAGAGGGTACAGTGTGTTGTAGTAATATATTCAGAGGGTTCAGTGTGTTGTAGTGATATATTCAGAGGTTACGGTGTGTGGCGTTATTATATTCAGAGGGGACAGTGTGTAGTAGTATCATATTTAGAGTGTACAGTGTGTGCCAGTATTATATTCAAAGGATACAGTGTTTGGCAGTATTATAATAATTATTGTTTTCTTATAGAGGATCAGAATAGTGAGGAACCATCTGGGTATGTACCATCTGAATTAGATAAGGAAAAACTTGAGAAGACGTCACCTATAGTCACTGATATCATTGTGTATTCTCCTCACTATGTCTTATCAGTGCTGTATTCACTTGTAAGTTCTGCAGTTATGATGGGTGAAACAACAACTCCCAGCATAACCTTACCACATACTTAAGGTCATACTGGGAGCTTTAGTTTTAAATGGTAAAAACTTTTTTTTAGCACTTTCCCATTCTGTGGCAATTGGTATATTTGATTATTATACTTGAAATAATTTTCTCCAACATCCTACAGCGCAGGCATCACAACCTGCTACAGCGCGGGCATCACAATATGTTATAGTGCGGGCATCACAACCTGCTACAGCGCGGGCATCACAACATGCTAAAAAAAATCAGGGCCTGTATCCCTTAATGTTATGTTTTTGCAAATATTCATCCAGTTGCTGTTTAACCCCTTAAGAACCCAGGGTTTTTCCGTTTTTGCACTTTTGTTTTTTCCTCCTTACCTTTTAAAAATCATAACCCTTTCAATTTTCCACCTAAAAATCCATAATATGGCTTATTTTTTGCGTCACCAATTCTAATTTGCAGTGACATCAGTCATTTTGCCCAAAAATTCACGACGAAACGGAAAAAAATAATTGTGCGACAAAATCGAAGAAAAAACGCCATTTTGTAAATTTTGGGGGCTTCCGTTTCTACGCAGTGCATATTTCGGTAAAAATGACACCTTATCATTATTCTGTAGGTCCATACGGTTAAAATGATCCCCTACTTATATAGGTTTGATTTTGTCGTACTTCTGGAAAAAATCATAACTACATGCAGGAAAATTAATACGTTTAAAAATGTAATCTTCTGACCCCTATAACTTTTTTATTTTTTCACGTACAGGGTGGTATGAGGGCTCATTTTTTGCGCCGTGATCTGAAGTTTTTATCGATACAATTTTTGTTTTGATCGGACTTTTTGATCACTTTTTATAAATTTTTTAATGGTATAAAAAGTGACCAAAATACGCTTTTTTGGACTTTGGAAATTTTTTGCGCGTACACCATTGACCGTGTGGTTTAACCCCTTAAGGACATAGGGCGTATCCATACACCCCCGTTTCCAAGTCCTTAAGGCACGAGGGCGTATGGATACGCCCTGAGCATTTCCGGCCCCCGCCGCTAGCCAGAGGGGAGCCGGGGCCGGTTGCCTGCTGAAATCGTTCAGCAGGCATCCCGGCATATCGCCCAGGGGGGTCATTATGTCCCCCCATGCCGGCGATTGCCGCAGATCGCTGGACAATTCAGTCCAGCGATCTGCGGCGGATTCCGGGTCAATCGGGTCTCCAGTGACCCGATGACCAGGAATTACTGGCTGATCTGACGGCCCCGAACAGCCAGAGCCAGCAGGGGTGAGGTGGCACTGGTGCCACCTTACGATCGCCCTGATTCGTCGGCCGGATTCCCGGCCGACCAATCAGGGCGCTTGCTGCGGGTGTCACTCCCGCAACCCGCTCCGCCCCTCTTCCGGAGGACGTGAGCGGGTGCGGGCAGAAGACCCCGATCCCCGGCGTCCCTGTTGGGATCGGGGCCCCAGGAGCGACGGCGGTGGCGGGTCTGACATGTTCCCTGAGCAGCAGCAGGAGGTGAGTGACAGCCTCCTGCTGTTGCTTAGCAACAGCTCCCAGCATGCAAAAAGGGCATGCTGGTAGCTGTAGTTATGCAACAACAGGAGGCAGACCACCACAACTCCCAGCATGCCCTTATGGGCATGCTGGGACTTGTAGTTTTGCAACAGCTGGAGGCACATTCTTTCTATGGAAAAGAGTACCTTCAGCTGTTGTATAACTACAACTCCCAGATTGCACAATCAGCTAAAGTGCATGCTGGGAGTTGTAGTGGTGCATCTGGTGGTTGGATAACTACAACTACAGCATGCCCGTTGGCTGTCGGTGACTGCTGAGAGTTGTAGTTTTGCAACAGCTGAAGGCACACTGAGTTAAGTAGCAAACCAGTGTGTCTCCAGCTGTTGCATAACTACAATCCCCAGCATCCCCAGCCAATGTAGTATGTTCCCCCCCCCCCCCCCCCCCAATGTGAACGTACAGGGTACACTCACATGGGCGGAGGTTAACAGTAAGTATCCGGCTGCAAGTTTGAGCTGCGGCAAATTTTCTGCTGCAGCTCAAGCTGCCAGCAAGAAACTACTGTGAACCCCCACCCGTGCGACTGTACCCTAAAAACACTACACTACACTAACACAAAATAAAATAAAAAGTAAAAAATACTACATATACACATACCCCTAAACAGCCCCCCTCCCCAATAAAAATGACAAACGTCTGGTACGCCACTGTTTCCAGAACGGAGCCTCCAGCTGTTGCAAAACAACTACTCCCAGTATTGCCAGATAGCCACTGACTGTCTAGGCATGCTGGGAGTTTTACAAAAGCTGGAGCCCCCCTGTTTGGGAATCACTGGCGTAGAATACCCCTATGTCCACCCCTATGCAAGTCCCTAATTTAGGCCTCAAATGCGCATGGCGCTCTCACTTTGGAGCCCTGTCGTATTTCAAGGCAACAGTTTAGGGCCACATATGGGGTATCGTCGTACTCGGAAGAAATTGGGCTTCAAATTTTGGGGGGTATTTTCTGCTATTATGCTTTTTTAAAAATGTAAAATTTTTGGGAAAACAAGCATTTTAGGTGAAAAAATAAATGTTTTTTTACATATACAAAAGTCATGAAACACCTGTGGGGTATAAAGGTTCACTTAACCCCTTGTTACGTTCCTTGAGGGGTTTAGTTTCCAAAATGGTATGCCATGTGTTTTTTTTTTTGCTGTCCTGGCACCATAGGGGCTTCCTAAATGCGGCATGCCCCCAGGGCAAAATTTGCTTTCAAAAAGCCAAATGTGACTCCTTCTCTTCTGAGACCTGTAGTGCGCCAGCAGAGCACTTTTCACCCTTATATGGGGTGTTTTCTGAATCGGGAGAAATTGGGCTTCAAATTTTGGGGGGGTGTTTTCTGTTATTACCCTTTTTAAAAATGTAAAAATTTTGGGAAACAAAGCATTTTAGGTAAAAAAAAAAAATAATTTTCACATATGCAAAAGTCGTGAAACACCTGTAGGGTATTAAGGTTCAAATTACCCCTTGTTACGTTCCCCGAGGGGTCTAGTTTCCAAAATGGTATGCCATGTGTTTTTTTTTCGCTGTTCTGGCACCATAGGGGCTTCCTAAATGCGGCATGCCCCCAGAGCAAAATTTGCTTTCAAAAAGCCAAATGTGACTCCTTCTCTTCTGAGACCTGTAGTGCTCCAGCAGAGCACATTTCACCCCCATATGGGGTGTTTTCTGAATCGGGAGAAATTGGGCTTCAAATTTTGGGGGTATTTTCTGCTATTACCCTTTTTAAAAATGTAAAAAATTTGGGAAACCAAGCATATTAGGTAAAAAAATTTTTTTTTTTTTACATATGCAAAAGTCGTGAAACACCTGTAGGGTATTAAGGTTCACTTTACCCCTTGTTACGTTCCCTGAGGGGTCTAGTTTCCTAAATGGTATGCCATGTTTTTTTTTTTTGCTGTCCTGGCACCATAGGGGCTTCCTAAAGGTGACATGCCCCCCAAAAACCATTTGTCGCTCCTTCCCTTCTGAGCCCTCTACTGCGCCCACTGAACAATTAACATAGACATATGAGGTATGTGCTTACTCGAGAGAAATTGGGTTTCAAATACTAGTAAAAATTTTCTCCTTTTTACCCCTTGCAAAAATTCAAAAATTGGGTCTACAAGAACATGCGAATGTAAAAAATGAAGATTTAGAATTTTCTCCTTCACTTTGTTGCTATTCCTGTGAAACACCTAAAGAGTTAATACACTTACTGAATGTCATTTTTAATACTTTGGGGGTGTAGTTTTTATAATGGGGTCTTTTATGGGGTATTTCTAATGTGAAGACCCTTCAAATTCACTTCAAACCTGAACTGGTCCATGAAAAAGAGCGAGTTTGAAAATTTTGTGAAAAATTTCAAAATTGCTGCTGAACTTTGAAGCCCTCTGGTGTCTTACAAAAGTAAAAACTCATAAATTTTATGATGCAAACATAAAGTAGACATATTGTATATGTGAACCCCCAAAAAAGATATTTTGAATATCCATTTTCCTTTCAAGCAGAGAGCTTCAAAGTTAGAAAAATGCAAAATTTTCATTTTTTTCATCAAATTTGGGGATTTTTCACCAAGAAAGGGTTCAAGTTACCATAAAATGTTACCACTAAGTTAAAGTAGAATATGTCACGAAAAAACCATCTCGGAATCAGAATGATAACTAAAAGCATTCCAGAGTTATTAATGTTTAAAGTGACAGTGGTCAGAATTGCAAAAAATGCTCTGGTCCTTAAGGTGAAAAAGGGTTCGGTCCTTAAGGGGTTAATTAATGATATATTTTTATAGTTCTGACATTTACGCACGCGGCGATACCACATATGTTTATTTTTATTTACACTGTTTTATTTTTTTTATGGGAAAAGGGGGGTGATTCAAACTTTTATTAGGGAAGGGGTTAAATGACCTTTATTAACACTTTTTTTTTACTTTTTTTTTGCAGTGTTATAGGTCCTATAGGGACCTATAACACTGCACACACTGATCTCTCATCCTGATCACAGGCGTGTATTAACACGCCTGTGATCAGTGTTATCGGCGCTTGACTGCTCCTGCCTGGATCTCAGGCACGGAGCAGTCATTCGTCGATCGGACACTGAGGAGGCAGGTAAGGGCCCTCCCGGTGTCCTGCAAGCTGTTCGGGATGCCACGATTTCACCGCGGCGGTCCTGAACAGCCCGACTGACTAGCTGGGATACTTTCACTTTCGCTTTAGAAGCTGCGGTCAGCTTTGACCGCCGATTCTAAAGGGTTAATACCGCACATCGCCGCGATCGGCGATGTGTGGTATTAGCCGCGGGTCCCGGCCGTTGATGAGCGCCGGGACCGACGCGATGTGATGCTTCATATCGCGGGAGCCAGCGCAGGACGTAAATATACGTCCTGCGTCGTTAAAGGGTTAAACGTCTGTACAGACTAATGAAACTACCACTGCAGGCAGAGGATTCCGCATCCTTATTGTTCTTAGTGTAATAAACCTTTTCCCTTGCCTTAGACAAAATCTCTGTTCATCAAGTCTGAAAGTTGCTGAGTCGCCCATAGCAACCAATCAGATCACTTCTTTCATTTGTAAAAAGGCCTTGGTTGCTATGGGCAACTGGTCAACTTTTCCTCTGGACAGGTTTTGATAAATCTCCTACTAAATGTGTGACCATGTTTCCTATGTGTAGTCCTGTTTATGTAAACATTCTCATATATTATATGTAAACTGCTTAACCCCTTAAGGACTTAGCCCTTTTTCACCTTAAGGACTTGGACTTTTTTTGCAATTCTGACCACTGTCACTTTAAACATTAATAACTCGAATGCTTTTAGTTATCATTCTGATTCCGAGATAGTTTTTTTGTGACATATTCTACTTTAACATAGTGGTAAAATTCTGTGGTAACTTGCATCCTTTCTTGGTGAAAAATCCCAAAATTTTATGAAAAATTTGAACATTTTGCATTTTTCTAACTTTGAAGTTCTCCAATATGTCTACTTTATGTTTGCATCATAAAATTGACGTGTTTTTACTTTTGGAAGACACCAGAGGGCTTCAAAGTTCAGCAGCAATTTTCCAATTTTTCACAAAATTTTCAAACTCGCTTTTTTTCAGGGACCAGTTCAGGTTTGAAGGGGATTTGAAGGGTCTTCATATTAGAAATACCCAACAAATTACCCCATTATAAAAACTACACCCCCCAAAGTATTCAAAATGACATTCAGTCAGCGTTTTAACCCTTTAGGTGTTTCACAGGAATAGCACCAAAGTGAAGGAGAAAATTCACAATCTTCATTTTTTACACTCGCATGTTCTTGTAGACCCAATTTTTGAATTTTTACAAGGGGTAAAAGGAGAAAATGTATACTTCTATTTGTAGCCCAATTTCTCTCGAGTAAGGGCATACCTCATATGTCTATGTAAAGTGTTCGGCGGGCGCAGTAGAGGGCTCAGAAGCAAAGGAGCGACAAGGGGATTTTGGAGAGTACGTTTTTCTGAAATGGTTTTTGGGGGGCATGTTGCATTTAGGAAGCCCCTATGGTGCCAGAACAGCAAAAAAAAAAAAAAAAAAAAACACATGGCATACCATTTTGGAAACTAAACCCCTTGAGGAACTTAACAAGGAATAAAGTGAGCTTTAATACCCCACAGGTGTTTCACGACTTTTGCATAAGTAAAAAAATAAAAATTAAAAAATTTCACAAAAATGTGTTTCCCCCCAAATTTCACATTTTTGCAAGGGTTAATAGCAGAAAATACCCCCCAAAAATTGTAACCCCATCTCTTCTGAGTATGGAGGTACTCCATTAGTTGGCCTGAAGTGCACTACGGGCGAACTACAATGCTCAGAAGAGAAGGAGTCATATTTGGCTTTTTGAGACCAAATTTTGCTCGGGGGGGGGGGGCATGTCGCATTTAGGAAGCCCCTATGGTGCCAGCACAGCAAAAAAAACACATGGCATACCATTTTGGAAACTAGACCCCTTGAACGTAACAAGGGGTTAAGTGAACCTTTATACCCCACAGGTGTTTCACGACTTTTTTTTTTTTACCTAAAATGCTTGTTTTCCCAAAAAATGTACATTTTTAAAAAGGGTAAAAGCAGAAAATACCCCCCAAAATTTGTAACACAATTTCTCCCGAGTACGGCGATACCCCATATGTGACCCTAAACTGTTGCCTTGAAATACGACAGAGCTCCAAAGTGAGAGAGCGCCATGCGCATTTGAGGCCTGAATTAGGGATTGCATAGGGGTGGACATAGGGGTATTCTACGCCAGTGATTCCCAAACAGGGTGCCTCCAGCTGTTGTAAAACTCCCAGCATGCTTGGACAGTCAACGGCTGTCCGGCAATACTGGGAGTAGTTGTTTTGCAACAGCTGGAGGCTACGTTTTGGAAACAGTGGCGTACCAGACGTTTTTAATTTTTATTGGGGTGGGGAGGGGGTCTGTGTAGGGGTATGTGTATATGTAGTGTTTTTTACTTTTTATTTCATTTTGTGGTAGTGTAGTGTAGTGTTTTTAGGGTACAGTCGCACGGGCAGGTGTTCACAGTAGTTTCTCGCTGGCAGTTTGAGCTGTGGCAGAAAATTTGCTGCAGCTCAAACTTGCAGCCGGATACTTACTGTAAACCTCCACCCATGTGAGTGTACCCTGTACATTCACATTGGGGGGGGGAACATCCAGCTGTTGCAAAACTACAACTCCCAGCATGCGCTGACAGACTGTACATGCTGAGAGTTTTAGTTTTGCAACAGCTGTAGGCACACTGGTTATGTATCACTGAGTTTGTGACCTTACTCAGTGTTTCACAACCAGTGTGAGTCCAGCTGTTGCAAAACTACAACTCCCAGCATATACGGTGCATGCTGGGAGTTGTAGTTTGCAACAGCTGGAGGCACACCGGTCGTGAAACACTGAGCTAGGTAAAAAAAACTCTGAGTTTCACAACCAGTGTGCCTTCAGCTGTTACATAGTTGTTGCAAAACTACAGTTGTAGTTATGCAACCAGCAGATGCACCACTACAACTCCCAGCATGCACTTTAGCTGTTTGTGCAAGCTGGGAGTTGTAGTTATACAACAGCTGAAGGTACACTTTTCCATAGAAAAAATGTGCCTTCAGCTGTTGCAAAACTATAAGTCTTAGCATGCCCATAAGGGAATGCTGGGAGTTGTGGTGGTCTGCCTCCTGCTGTTGCATAATGACAGCTCCCAGCATGCCCTTTTTGCATGCTGGGAGCTGTTGCTAAGCAACAGCAGGAGGCTGTCACTCACCTCCTCCTGCTGCTCCGCTGCAGGTCAGTCCCTCGCCACGGCCGTCGCTCCTGGGGCCCCGATTCCAACAGGGACGCCGGGGATCGGGGTCCCCAGCACCCGGGGTCTTCTTCCCGCTCATGTCCTCCGGAAGAGGGGCGGAGCGGGTTGCGGGAGTGACACCCGCAGCAGGCGCCCTGATTGGTCGGCCGGTAAACCGGCCGACGAATCAGGGTGATCATGAGGTGACACCAGTGCCACCTCACCCCTGCTGGGTCTGGCTGTAGATCAGCCAGTAATTCCAGGTCACCGGGTCACTGGAGACCCGATTGACCCGGAATCGCCGCAGATCGCTGGACTGAATTGTCCAGCGATCTGCGGCCATCGCCAACATGGGGGGGGCATAATGACCCCCCTGGGCGATATGCCGGGATGTCTGCTGAACGATTTCAGCAGGCATTCGGCTCCGGTCCCCAACCGGCTAGCGGTGGGGACCGGAATTCCCACGGGCGTGTGAATACGCCCTGCGTCCTTAAGGACTCGGAATGCAGGGCGTATCCATACGCCCTGCGTCCTGAAGAGGTTAAAATGTCTTATGATCTTTGTAATATTGATATATCTGTTTAAACATATCTTATCTGTCCGCAGGGAAAATCTCTGTGCGGACAGCCGTCTCCTAGATGGCTAAGCATTCCGTGCGGTGTCTGCAGAAAGAATGAATGTTTTCATTCTTTCTGCGGAGACAGAAAACAGAATTTCCGTGCTGGAAACATCTGGCATGGATATTCTGCCGTGAGCACAGCGCAGCAGAATCCTGTTGAATTCAACGGGACTCTGCTACAGCGGAATGTCCGTGTCGAATACTGCATTAGAAATTCTGACGTGTGAACATGACCTATGAGTCTTAAGCAAGGTTAGGACTGTATGATACATTTAATTTTGTAAGTACCTTAAGCAACACCTTATTTTCTGTCCACCAACACAAAATACTCTAATAGTGCCCCTCCCGAGACTAGACTCTGGATCCGCCCCTGTATAAAACTCAATGGGGACATGTATCATTATTTGTGCATGGTAGAAGCAGTTTACCCCTTTTGCCGAATACAAAATTAAGCGCAGATGCGCTTAATTTATCAATCAAGAGCAATGAGCTTCATAAATTGTGGGCAAATTTAGTTATTTCCTCATACCTCCACTCTTTGAAAAATGAAATCGATGATTTAGAGCATCTTACTACGTACATTCCAAGCTGGCTTATATTTGCATTAAAAATATGGTCATTGCACAAGATTTCTGCGGGTAAATGAAATGTACGCAGTTAATAAATTTGTGCGTACTAAATATGTCACTCCAAGGTACACCAAAACCTACACATCTGGAGGAAATGCTCCACCAGAATGTACGCAAAAAAAGACGCAAAAAACAGCTTGCTCAAAATTAAAGGGGTATTCCAGGGGAAAATTTTTTTTTTATATATATATATCAACTGGCTCCAGAAAGTTAAACAGATTTGTAAATTACTTCCATTAAAAAATCTTAATCCTTTCAGTACTTATGAGCTTCTGAAGTTATGGTTGTTCTTTTCTGTCTAAATCCTCTCTGATGACACCTGTCTCGGGAAACGCCCAGTTTAGAAGAGGTTTGCTATGAGTATTTGCTTCTAAACTGGGCGGTTCCCGAGACAGGTGTCATCAGAGAGGATTTAGGCAGAAAAGAACAACCTTAACTTCAGAAGCTCATAAGTACTGAAAGGATGAAGATTTTTTAATAGAAGTAATCTACAAATCTGTTTAACTTTCTGGAGCCAGTTGAAATATAAAAAAAAGTTTTTCCTGGACTACCCCTTTAACCCCGTTTTTGCATTTTTGTTTTTTGCTCCTTGCCTTTAAAAAATCATAACTCTTTCAATTTTGCAATATTGCCATATGATGGCTTATTTTTTGCGCCACCAATTCTACTTTGTAATGACATCAGTAATTTTGCCCAAAAATCTACGGTGAAACGGAAAAAAAATCATTTTGCGACAAAATTGAAAAAAAAACGCAGTTTTGTAACTTTTGGGGGCTTCCGTTTCTACGTAGTACATTTTTCGGTAAAAATGACACCTTATCTTTATTCTGTAGGTCCATACGATTAAAATGATACCCTACTTATATAGGTTTGATTTTGTCGGACTTCGGAAAAAATCATAACTACATGCAGGAAAATTAATACGATGAAAATTGTCATCTTCTGACCCCTATAACTTTTTTATTTTTCCATGTATGGGGCGGTATGAGGGCTAATTTTTTGCGCCGTGATCTGAAGTTTTTAACGGTACCATTTTTGCATTGATAGGACCAAAAATGCACTATTTTGGACTTTGGAATTTTTTTGCGCGCACGCCATTGACCGAGCGGTTTAATTAATGATATATTTTTATCATTCGGACATTTCCGCATGCAGTGATACCACATATGTTTATTTTTATTTTTATTTACACTGTGTTTTTTTTTTCTTGGAAAAGGGGGGTGATTCAAACTTTTAATAGGGGAGGAGTTAAATGATCTTTATTCACTTTTTTTTTTCACTTTTTTTTTGCAGTGTTATAGGTCCCATAGGAACCTATAACACTGCACACACTGATCTTCATCATTGATCACTGGTTTCTCATAAGAAACCAGTGATCAACGATTCTGCTGCATGACTGCTCAGGCCTGGATCTCAGACACTGAGCAGTCATTCGGCGATCGGACAGCGAGGAGGCAGGTAGGGGCCCTCCCGCTGTCCTGTCAGCTGTTCGGGATGCTGCGATTAGCCGCGGCTATCCCGAACAGCCCGACTGAGCTAGCCGGCCACTTTCGGTTTCACTTTTAGCCGCGCGGCTCAGCTCTGAGCGCGCGGCTAAAGGGTTAATAGCGCACGGCGCCGCGATCGGCGTTGCGCGCTATTAGAGGCGGGTCCCGGCTTCACTATGATGCCGGGCCCGCCGCGATATGACGCGGGGTTACTGTGTAACCCCGCGTTATATCAGGAGAGCAGGACCAAGGGCGTACCTGTACGCCCTTGGTCCTCAAGGGGTTAAAGGGTCACATTTTTGATACATGTCTACCAATGTGTGTGTGTGTGTGTGTGTGTGTGTGTATGTATGTATGTATGTGTGTATGTTCCAGCATCACGTCCAAACGGCTAAAGATATTAACAAGAAACTTGGCACACATGTTACTTATATGTCAACAACAAACATAGGATAGGTAATTTAACCCTTACTCACCCCCATTTGCCAGGGTCGGGGCTTTGTTTAAAGTCCCATACAAGTCTATGGGAAATATATGTTACTGCATAACTTCCAAACGTCTGGAGATATTTCGATAATACTTGGTCACGTGTTACTTATATGTCCACTTAAAATATAGGATAGTTAACTTAATCCTTAACTACCCCCATTTGTAAAGGTCAGGGTTTTTGTTTAAAGTCCCATGCAAATCAATAAGAAATGTATGTTCCCACATAACTTCCGTATGGCTGGAGATATTTCAATAATACCTGGTACACATATTACTTATATGTCAAAGAAAAAGATATGATAGTTAAATTAACCCTTACCTACACCCTTATATAAAAGATGGGTTTTTGTTTCAAGTCCCATACAAGTATATGGGACTTCCAGTGCCTTACTCCACAAGCTCCGCTCTGCATCTCCTGGTGAATGTGCCAATCCAGCTTGCAAACCACACCTCATCTCACAAATACATGCCCACATTTATGCCCCACCCCTTTTATTATCTACCCTTTTTGTGTATCTGTCTGGCTTGCAAATCACGCCCAGTCCCACAAAGCCACACCCCCTTCTATTTTCAGCTTACAATATCTTCATCACAAATCAGTCTCACCTGAGGACAGGATATGAGGATGGGACATAAGGATGGGATATGAGGTCGGGATATGAGGATGGGATATAGGGTTGGTACATGAGGTCAGGATATGAAGACGGGATGTGAGGACGGGATATGAGGTCGGGATATGAGGACAGGATATGAGGTTGAGATAGGAAGATGGAAAATGAGGTTGAGATAGGAGGACGGGATATGAGGTCGGGAAATGAGGATGGGATATGAGGTTGATATATGAAGACGGAATATGAGGATGGGATAGAAGGTTGGGATAGGAGGTTCAGATATGAGGATGAGATATGAGGTCAGGATATGAGGACGGGATACGAGGTCCGGATAGGAGGTTGATATATGAGGTCGGGATTTGAGGACGGGATATAAGGACGGGATAGGAAGAAGGGATATGGGGTCGGCATAGGAGGTCAGGATATGAGGTCAAGATATGATGACGGGATATGAGGTCTGGATATGAGGACGGGATATGACAACAATATATGAGGACGGGATAGAAGTAAAAAGCTTCCTCCTTTGTTGATTTTCCTCCCCAACAAGGATTAGGAAGGAAAAAAATGGGCACTCAGCTAGTCAGTTGATAACTTAGAAAAGGGTATCTGACAATATACTACAATTGGCATTTAATGCCGTTTAACTGTATCAAAGTGAAAGGGAGAGGAAACAATAATTAAGGTCTGATAAATTAGCTAACCTGCCTTTGCTATCTTTGCATTTTGAGAAGATCAAGATCAATATCCAAAATCTAGTAAACATTACTGACAATCTGAAAAGTAGTTAAACTAATAAAGAATGGCAAGAAACTTGATTGAGGTAACACCAGTGGCGTTGCTAGGGTTGGTGTCACCCAATGCGGTAGAAAATGGTGTCACCCCATACCTCCCCCTCCCCCCAGTAAGTTTTTAGCCTGTTTTGACAGACACCACTGTTGTAGCACATTGTGAGAAATTCCAGTATAATAATCAGATATAACAGTTGCCACAGAATGGGAAAGTGTTAAAGAAGTTTTCACCATTGAAATATACAGCTCCCAGAATTACTTAAAGGGGTACTCCACTGGAAAGCATTTTCTTTTATATCAACTGGTGCCAGAAAGTTAAACAGATTTTTAAATTACTTCTATTTAAAATCTTAATACTTACAGTACTTATAAGCTGGTGTATTCTCCACAGGAAGTTGTGTAGTTCTTTCCAGTCTGACCACAGTGCTATTTGCTGACATCTCTGTCCATGTCAGGAACTGTCCAGAGCAGGATAGGTTTGCTATGGGGATTTGCTCCTACTAAGGACAGTTCTTGACATGGACAGAGGTGTCAGCACAGAGCACTGTGGTCAGACAAAAAAAGAAATTAAAAAAGAAAATAACTTCCTGTGAATCGCTTATACAGCAGCTAATAAGTACTGGAAGGATTAAGATTTTTAAATAGATGTAATTTACAAATCTGTTTAACTTTGCAGCACCAGTTGATTAAAAAAAATGTTTTCCAGTAGAGTACCCCTTTGAGCAGTGGTGAGGTTATGCTGGGAGTTGTAGTTTCACTGACCATAACTGTAGAACTGACAAACGACTACAGCTCTGATAGGACATAGTGAGGAGAATGTACAATGATATCAGTGACTACAGGTGACGTCTTCTCTATAGTGAGGAGAATACACAATGATATCAGTGACTACAGGTGACGTCTTCTCTATAGTCTTTCCTTATCTAATTCAGATGGTACATACCGCCAGGAGTTGTTCCAGCTAAAACTTCTCTCTGCAGAATGTGACGCCCAGACGTCTCCTCACTATGTCAGCGCATTCTCATCCTCTATATGAAAAAAATTATTATTATAAACCTGCCAGAGACTCTATCCTCTAAATATAATACTACTATACACTATACTCTTTGATTATAAACCTTCCATACACCATACCCACTGAATATAATACTACCACACACTGTACATTCTGAATATAATACCAACACATACTGTACCCACTGAATATAATACTACCACATACTGTACCCCTGAATATAATACCGCCACACACTGTATCCTCTGAATATAATACTACCACCCACTGCGCCCTCTGAATATAGTACTACCACACACTGTACCCTCTGAACATAAATCTGCCACATACTGTACCCTCTGAATATAAATCTGCCACATACTGTACTCTCTGAATATAATACCGCCACACACTGTACCCACTGAATATAATACTACCACCCACTGCGCCCTCTGAATATAATACTTAGAGATGAGCGAACGACAGTAAATTCAACTCGTTACAAACTTCTCGGCTCGGCAGTTGATGACTTTTCCTGCATAAATTAGTTCAGCTTTCAGGTGCGCCCGTGGGCTGGAAAAGGTGGATACAGTCCTAGGAGACTCTTTCCTAGGAATGTATCCACCTTTTCCAGACCACCGGAGCACCTGAAGGCTGAACTAATTTACCAGGATAAGTCATCAACTGCCGAGCCGAGAAGTTCGTGACGAATCAAATTTACTGTAAGTTCGCTCATCTCTAATAATACTACCACAAACTGCGCCCTCTGAATATAATACTACCACAAACTGCGCCCTCTGAATATAATACTACCACCCACTGCGCCCTCTGAATATAATACTACCACCCACTGCGCCCTCTGAATATAATACTACCACAAACTGCGCCCTCTGAATATAATACTATCACAAACTGCGCCCTCTGAATATAATACTACCACCCACTGCGCCCTCTGAATATAATACTACCACAAACTGCGCCCTCTGAATATAACATTGCCATGCAGTGCACCCTCTTAATATAATACCACAACCGCAGTAACACCCCTCAACATCCGTTAGCTGATGCTATTACCACGGGAGGGGGGTATTGGTGGTGTTGCTAGTGGATGATGGGGGTGCTACTACTGGGGGGTGTTGCTGGAGGATGATGAGGGTGCTACTGGCCATCCCCCCTGGCAGTATCACCCCCATCATCCATCGGCAGGATCATCCTCCTGGCAGGAGCACCGCCATCATCCACCATCAGGATCTGGGATCTGCTGAGGGAGGTGCTGCTGGGGGGGGTGTTGCTGGTGGATGATGAGGGTGCTACTGCCAGGGGGGAGCATTAGGTAGGCAGCAGTTCGCCCACATTAGGTAGGTAGCAGTTACCCCACATTAGGTAGCAATTTCCCCACATTAGGTAGCAGTTTCCCCACATAAGGTTGAATAGATTCCCCACATTCGGTAGCACAGATTCCCCACATAAGGTAGCATAGACTCCCCACATAAGGTAGCATAGACTCCCCACATTTGGTAGCACAGATTCCCCACATTAGGTAGCATAGACTCCCCACATTTGGTAGTAGTTTCCCCACATTAGGCCGCAGGTTCCCCACTATGGGGCAAAGTCTCCCCACATTAGATCGCTGGTTTAACCCCCCCACACACACACACACACACACACACACACAAAAAACACATACAACACAGACAGACACACACACAAACACACACAGTCAGAGAGACACACACTCACAGAGTCACACAGTCACTCACAGTCACACAAACACACAGAGTCGCACAAACACACACAGAGTCACACAGTCACACACACACAGAGAGTCACACAAACACACAGTCACACACACACACACACACACACACAGTCACATACACACAGTCACACACACAAACATAGATAGAGACAGACAGAGAGACAGACACACACACTCACCCATCCAGCGCAGCGCTCCTTCTCACTGGGCGCCGTATGAGTGACGTAACTGATGTCCTCCTGCGCGGCCATGCAATGTGACGTCAGGCTGGCGCAGACGTGGGAGCGGAGGCCAGGCACAGTGCTGGTGAAGGTGAGGGGGGGTGTGATAACGGACGGGCGCAAAGTGCAGGTGAAAGGGGGTTTGCCGACGGACGGGTGCACCGCACACACAGCGCAGGTGAAGAAAGGGGGGGTGCTGACGGAGCTGACTGATGGGAGGCCGGTCGGGCACAGATGGGGGGTGCTGCTGCGGAGCGTCTTGGTGTCACCCCATTAGGTTGGTGTCACCCGGTGCGGGCCGCACCCCCCGCACCCGGGTCGCAACGCCACTGGGTAAAACTTTTGAACGCAAGTATCAATTTTAAGGGCATAAGACAGAGAGGAAAGGTTGAACATTATGGATTCTTATTATTCCATCCTTTTAAAACTAAATGATTTAGGGCATCTTGCTATGTGTTGTCCAAGATGGCTTATATTTGCGTGAAAAATATGGTCATTGAGGAAGATTTATGCAGGTAAATGAAAAGTACGTAGTTAATAAATTCATATGTACTGAATTTTTGCGCAAAAATATTAACACATAAAGGGGGTAGAATCTTTGCTACATGTCCCCATTACCACCACACAAAGTAAAAAGGTGGACAAAAAACATTCACCTACACCAATTATAATAATAATAATATATATTCACAATATATTTAAAATAAAATATAAAATATTGAAGATATGCAGATAATGAAACCAAAGACAGTATATGTATAGAATGTCATGATGCTGTCATGTCTATAACTGCGGCACTCAGTCTCTTTAGAGAAGTAGAGGAGTAAACCTAATAGGATTGGATCAGGTGGACATGTTTTGGATCTGTAAGGTCCTTGACTCTGTCTGATCTTTATGTCAAGGCTCTGTTCAGGTTGCACCATCAATGGGTTCCTGAACTCTACAGTTTATTTTCAGAGGACTTTGAAACCTTTGCCAATCAGGTGAGAAACTATGCCATGAAGGGTAAACTGTTGTAATGTGAAACATGAGCGCCATACACAACTATGGGGCCAATTTAAGGACTTCAGATAAGTTATCTGCTAAGATAAAAGATAGTACTGTAAAAAAAAAAAAAAAATATATATATATATATATTTATATATGCATGCAACATTACATATAACATTAAAACAGGTGAAGTAAATAACTTTAATTATCTCGCGAGAATGGCAACTGTCAAAAATTAGGATATATAATGCAGTAAGATAACAGTCAGAGTAAGTTGGAAGCAGGAAAAATGAGCAGGAAAAATCTGAGCAATTTTGACAAGGGTCAAATTGGGAGGGCTAGAAAATAACTAGCTACAAAAAGGAAGTGTAAGGCTAGAAAAAAAACACACAAAAAAATGGGTTAGGACATTTTTTGCGCTCTCCACAGGGGAGAATGCCCATAATGCAATGTCTTCCCAAACAGGGAGCATCCAATTGGTGCAAAACTACAGGGTGGGCCATTTATACGGATACATCTTAATAAAATGGGAATGGTTACATAGTTACATAGTTACATAGTTAGTACGGTTGAAAAAAGACATATGTCCATCAAGTTCAACCAGGGAATTAAGGGGTAGGGGTGTGGCGCGATATTGGGGAAGGGATAAGATTTTATATTTCTTCATAAGCATTAATCTTATTTTGTTCCAGGAATGTATCTAATCCTGTTTTAAAGCTGTTAATTGTTCCTGCTGTGACCAGTTCCTGAGGTAGACCGTTCCATAAATTCACAGTCCTCACGGTAAAGAAGGCGCATCGCCCCTTGAGACTAAACTTTTTCTTCTCCAGACGGAGGGAGTGCCCCCTCGTCCTTTGGGGGGGTTTAACCTGGAACAGTTTTTCTCCATATTTTTTGTATGGGCCATTAATATACTTATATACGTTTATCATATCCCCCCTTAAACGTCTCTTCTCAAGACTAAACAATTGTAACTCCTTTAATCGCTCCTCATAGCTAAGATGTTCCATGCCCCATATTAGTTTAGTCGCGCGTCTCTGCACCCTTTCCAACTCCGCAGTGTCCCTTTTATGGACAGGTGCCCAAAACTGAACAGCATATTCCAGGTAAGACCGTACCAATGATTTATAAAGGGGGAGTATTATGTCCCTGTCCCTTGAGTCCATGCCTCTTTTGATACATGACAATATCCTGCCGGCTTTGGAAGCAGCAGCCTGACATTGCATGCTATTCTGTAGTCTGTGATCTGCAAGTACACCCAGATCCTTCTCTACCAGTGACTCTGACAGTTTAATCCCCCCTAAGACATACGATGCATGCAGGTTATTAGTACCCAGATGCATAACTTTACATTTATCCACATTGAACCTCATTTGCCAAGTGGATGCCCAGACACTTAGTGTATCCAAGTCATCTTGTAATTTATGCACATCCTCTATAGACTGTACTGTGCTACAAAGCTTGGTGTCATCTGCAAAGATAGAAACAGAGCTGTTAATACCATCCTCTATATCATTGATAAATAAATTAAACAACAGCGGTCCCAGTACTGAACCTTGGGGTACACCACTAATAACCGGGGACCAATCAGAGTACGAATCATTGACCACCATTCTCTGGGTACGATCCATGAGCCAGTGTTCAATCCAGTTACAAACTAAAATTTCCAAACCCAAAGACCTTAACTTACCTGTCAGACGTCTATGAGGGACAGTATCAAACGCTTTAGCAAAATCCAGAAACACTATATCCACAGCCATTCCTCTGTCAATGCTTCTACTCACCTCTTCATAAAAGCAAATTAGATTGGTTTGACAACTTCTATCCTTAGTAAACCCATGCTGGCTATCACTTATAATACAATTATCCTCTATGTATTCCTGTATGTAATCCCATATAAGTCTTTCAAACAATTTACCCACAATGCACGTTAAACTTACCGGTCTATAGTTCCTGGGGAAGACCTAGAGCCCTTTTTGAAGATTGGCACCACATTCGCCTTGCGCCAGTCCCTTGGCACAATACCAGACACCAGAGAATCTCTAAATATCATGAACAGGGGTACAGATATTACTGAACTTACCTCTCTAAGAACTCTTGGGTGTAGTCCATCCGGTCCTGGGGATTTGCTTATATTTATATCACTTAACTTACCTTGTACCATCTCTACATTAAGCCAGTTCAGTACATTACATGATGTGTTACCAACACTGACCTGGCCAATGTCAGCTCCTTCTTCCATAGTGTATACAGAACTAAAGAACCCATTCAGTAGCTCCGCCTTCTCTTGATCGCCTGTGACAACCTCCCCATTATCATTATTAAGGGGTCCTACATGCTCTGTCCTTGTTTTTTTTGCATTTATATATCTAAAAAAAATATTTAGGATTAGTTTTGCTTTCTTTGGCCACCTGTCTCTCATTTTGAATTTTTGCTGTTTTTATTACATTTTTACAGATTTTATTAAGCTCCTTGTACTGTTTAAATGTTATAGCTGACCCATCAGATTTGTATTTTTTGAAGGCTATTTCTTTGTTGTTTATTGCTCTTTTAACATCATGTGTCAGCCATGTAGGATTTAGTTTTAATCGTTTATATTTGTTCCCCTTTGGTATATATTTAGCTGTATAGTTATTTAGAGTTGATTTAAAGATGTCCCATTTACCTTCTGTATCAGTATTTGACAACACCTCCCCCCAGTCTATGTCCTGTAGTGCAGCCCTCAGCCCAGGGAAATTTGCCTTTTTAAAGTTATATGTTTTTGCCTTCCCCGCCTGTCTTTGTTTTCTACATTTTAAGTCAAAAGTAACTCTATTGTGGTCGCTATTACCAAGGTTTTCCCGCACAGTTACATTACCAACCAGCTCTGCGTTGTTGGAAATGATCAGATCCAACAAGGCATCACTTCTTGTTGGGTCCTCCACAAACTGGCCCATAAAATTATCCTGCAATAAATTTAGGAATTGTCGCCCCTTTGTAGTTTTAGCCAACCTCGGACCCCAATCTATATCTGGATAGTTAAAATATCCCATTATTACCACTGTACCTGCCCGGGCGGCCCTCTCTATTTGTTTATGAAGCCGAACTTCTATCTCTTCAGTGATATTAGGGGGTCTGTAGATTACACCAAATACAATTTTTTCAGTATTTCCCTCCTTTTGTAATTCTACCCACAATGATTCCACATCCTCAGAATCATCACACACTATGGCATCGTTCACACTGACTTTCATACCACTTCTTACATACAGACAGACTCCACCACCTTTTCTGTTCATTCTATCCTTGCGAAACAATGTAAACCCCTGCAGATTGACAGCCCAGTCATGCGAGGAGTCCAGCCATGTCTCAGTGACCCCAACTATATCAATATGTTCCTCCAGTATCAAGGCCTCAAGCTCCCCCATTTTATTTGCTAGGCTTCTGGCATTTGTGAACATACACTTTACATTTCCATCCTTTATGTTATTGGGGTTAATGGGATTCAAGGGTGTAAGTTTTATTTTCCTATGAAGCTTATTCCTATTAACTATTCTAACCCCTCCCTCCGCTCCACCCCCAGGTACATTTATAATTCCCACCTCTCTATCTACACTATCTTCCCCCTCTTTGCTGTAGGTTCCCTCCCCCCAAGTCCCTAGTTTAAACACTCCTCCACCCTTCTAGCCATCTTCTCCCCAAGCAAAGCTGCACCCTCCCCATTGAGGTGCAGCCCGTCCCTACGGTAGAGCCGGTAACCGACAGCGAAGTCAGCCCAGTTCTCCATGAACCCAAACCCTTCCTTCCTACACCAGCTTCTGAGCCACTTGTTTACCTCCCTGATCTCCCGCTGCCTCTCTGGTGCAGCTCGTGGTACTGGTAGTATTTCAGAAAAGACTACCTTGGAGGTCCTTGCCTTAAGCTTGCGGCCTAAGTCCCTGAAATCATTTTTAAGGACACTCCACCTACCTCTTACTTTGTCATTGGTGCCAATATGTACCATGACTGCTGGGTCCTCTCCAGCCCCGCCCAACAACCTGTCAACCCGATCCGCGATGTGCCGAACTCGTGCGCCAGGCAGACAACACACTGTTCGGCGATCCCGGTCTTTGTTACAGATTGCCCTGTCTGTCCCCCTAATAATTGAGTCCCCCACCACTAGTACCTGTCTGGCCTGCCCTGTACTCCTCCCTCCCTCCTTACTGGAGCAGACACCCCCTGGCGGTCAGAGGCGGTATCCTGCTGCAGTTCTGCTAGCTCTGTAATGGTTGGTGATATTAACTTCCTGTTTGTGACACATTAGTATATGTGAGGGGGGAAACTTTTCAAGCTGGGTGGTGACCATGGTGGTTATTTTGAAGTCGGCCATTTTGAATCTAACTTTAGTTTTTTTAATAGGAAGAGGGTCATGTGACACATCAAACTTTTTGGGAATTTCACAAGAAAAACAATGATGTGCTTGGTTTAACAGAACTTTATTTTTTCATGAGTTATTTACAAGTTTCTGACCACTTATAAAATGTGTTCAATGTGCTGCCCATTGTGTTGGATTTTCAATGCAACCCTCTTCTCCCACTCTTCACACACTGATAGCTACACTGCAGGAGAAATGCTAGTACAGGATTCCAGTATCCGTAGTTTCAGGTGCTGCACATCTCGTATCTTCACAGCATAGACAATTGCCTTCAGATGACCCTAAAGATAAAAGTCCAAGGGGGTCAGATCAGGAGACCTTGGGGGCCATTCAACTGGCCCACAACGACCAATCCACTTTCCAGGAAACTGTTCACCTAGGAATGCTCGGACCTGACACCCATAATGTGGTGGTGCAATATCTTGCTGGAAAAACTCAGGGAACATGCCAGCTTCAGTGCATAAAGAGGGAAACACATCATCATGTAGCAATTTTTGCATTTACAGTAGCCTTGAGGTTTCCATTGATGAAGAATGGCCCCACTATCTTTGTACCCCATATACCACACCATACGTGCCGCTAGTATATGCCACACTAAGGTGCCGCTAGTTTTCACCAGAGCCCGCCGAAAAGTGGGATGGACTTGCTGCGGCAGGCGGCACCCAGGTCGCTACCCCTATTATGGTTCGACCACACAGGTGGCTGAGGAAACTCGAGGCACAGGTTGGATGAGGCAACTTGTGGTCAGGAAAGCAGGAGGTCAGGGCAGGTGGCACAGTAGTGAAGTCAGTGACGTAGCAGGTGGTCAGTAGGCCAGCGGCAAAGGAGCAAGGTCAGGTCACAGAACAAGGGTACAATACACGGCAAGGTAATACTCTGGAATGCTTTCTCTTAGGCACTAGGGCAACAAAGATCCGGCAGGGTAGTGTGGGAGGTGGAGGAATTTATTAAGTGAGCACATGTGTTAATTAATGAATGGGCGCACTGGCCCTTTAAACTCCAGAGCTCCGGCGCGTGTGCGCCCTAAGGGATGTGGACACGCACGCCAGTGCACAGAAGCTGAGGAGAGTGCTGGAGGAGCAGGTGGTGAGTGACAGGCTGGGATTCACATGCAGGCGCATCCCGCGCTGCGCATCCCAGCCCTGCCAGCGGCAGCATGTTGGGGCCATGCGCTCATGGCCAGCGTGTGCGGCCGAAGCGCTAAACATGACAGTACCCCCCCCCCCCCCTCATTGGTTTCCCCCTCTTTTTACGGTTCAGAAAACTCCTGAGAAGGTCACGGGCCAAAATACTCTCCTCTGGCTCCCAAGATCTCTTCTCAGGACCGTAACCCTCCTAGTCAACCAGAAAAAAATTGTTTACATCTCACGGTCTTTGTGGCAATAATCTCTTAAAATTGTAGACAGAAGACCCGGAGACAGGAGTGGGGACAACATTCTTTTGAGAAAACCGGTTTAAGACAAGAGGCTTGAGGAGTGAGATGTGGAAGGAATTGGGAATATGAAATGTAGCAGGCAAACGGCGTATGTAGGAGACATGATTAATTTTTTGCAGAACCTGAAAGGGACCAAGGTAGGGAGGACCAAGCTTATAGCAGGGAATCTTGGAAGAAAGCCACACCATGTCAGCAGGAGAAAAGGACGGAGGAGGTCTTCTATTCTTATCAGCTTGCGCCTTCATGCGTGAGGAAGCCTGAGATACCGACTGACTAGTTTGTTGCCAGATGGTGGAGAAGTCACGGACCAGCTCCTCAACAGCAGGAACACCGGAGGAAACTGGGAGTGGAAGACGAGAACAGGGATGGAGTCCATAGAAAACAAAGACTCGGAATCCTTATGATAATATGAGAATTCTGCCCAGGGGAGGAGGTCGACCCAATCGTCTTGTCGAGCTGAAACAAAATGCCAAAGATAAGTCTCGAGAATGTGATTAACCCTCTCCACCTGACCGTTGGACTGAGAGTGGTTGGCCGAGGAGAAGTCCAGATTGATGTCCAGACAGGTACATAGGGCTCGCCAGAACTTAGAGACAAGTAAGCAAAAGATATGCAGCAAGAAGTACTTCGCCAGCTGGGGGGGGGGGGACAGATGTAAGACCAGGCAGAAGAATGAAATGAGCCATCTTGGAAAAGTGATCTACCACGACCCAAATGACAGTATTATTAATCCGTGGCGATATGGGACCTCCCTGGTCCCATATAGCCATGGATTTCATTACCGATTTGCCACCATCTCGTAATAATACTGTCATTCAGGTCAGGTTTCTGATTTTGTCCGTTCCTGTGAAACTTGTCTCCAGAATTGGTAAAGGCTGTAAAAGTCCTGCAGGTCCCTGCCGAGAAGTTTTGTCACAGGTACAAGTATCACAGGAACGGACAAAATCAGAAACATCACGTTCAAGATGAGGCCACCAGTAGTGCCGAGAGATTAGTAATAGAGTCTTACGTATTCCAGGATGACCTGCTGTCAAGGAAGAATTATCCCATTTCAATACCTTGCGTCTCAGTCTGGCGGGCACAAAGGATTTTCCCAGAGGAGCTTGCTGAATTTCGGCAGGAGCGGCAGAAATCAAACAGTCAGGAGGAATAATATGTCTAGGTGTGGAGTCCAAACCAATGACGTCAGAGGACCTGGAGAGAGCATCTGCCCTGATGTTCTTGTTGGCTGGACGGAAATGAATGAAGAACTTGAACCTAGAAAAGAACAGAGACCACCTTGCCTGGCAGGGGTTCAAACGCTGAGCAGACTGGAGGTATAGAAGATTCTGATGATCAGAGTATATGCTGACCAGATGAGAAGATCCTTCCAATAGATGTCGCCATTCCTCCAAAGCTAACTTGATAGCGAGTAGAGATGAGCGAATCGAAACTGACGAGCCCAAATGCATTATAAATTTCATGAAATATTTGATTTGCAATGAATGCAAATATTGCCGCAATTCTATCGCCAGGTGCAGAAAGGGCTTCATCATCATCAGGAGAAGAGAGTTGCAGGTTACCCATGAGGCAGCAGCTGAACCATCAAGGTGGCAGCATGGTTGCAGTCAGCATGGTGGAAGAAGTGGAAATTCTGGAGCCAAACGTGCCCTGGGGAGACCATGCCCAGGGGAGACCACCTGCTTTGCGGCAGCCTACCTTCCTGGGAGGTAGTAGAACAGAAGTTCCTGGAGACGTCGGCAGTAGCAGTCAATTAGTGCGGACTGTTGGTGGGAAAATCAGCTACTCGGCAGTGTGGCAGTTTTTCATCAAGCATCCGGAGGAGGTTCACATAGCCACATGCAAGATATGTCGGCAGAAGGTGAAGAGTGGCCAGGGTCCCAATATTGGAACCACGGCCCTGCGTCAACACATACTTCGTCACCATAAAGCGGCCTGGGATAACCGTGGCTTCGATGTAGTGGTCCAGCCTGCTGCATCACTCAGTGGCACACCACTCCTTCTTTCAGCCAGACAATCATCTTGTAATCTTAGGGATTGTGAAGCCCTAGTGTCTCCTCATGCTTCAACCACCTCAAGTCTTTGCCATTCAAACACTATATGGTCTCTTCATGCTTCAGCCACCTCCAGGCTTTGCCATTCAGACACTATATGGTCTCTTCATGCTTCAGCCAGCTCCAGGCTTTGCCATCCAGACACTATATGATCTCCTCATGCTTTAGCTACCTCGAGGCTGTGCCATTCAGACACTATATGGTCTCCCCATGCTTCAACCACCTCCAGGCTGTGCCATTCAGCCACTATATGGTCTCCTCATGCTTCAGCCACCTCGGACTATGCCATTCAGCGAATGTATGGTCTCTTCATGCTGCATCAAACTCCAGGCTCTCCTATTTAGCCACTATATGGTCTCCTTATGCTTCAGCCACCTCCAGGCTGTGCCTTTCAGACACTATATGGTCTCCTCATGCTTCAGCCAACTCCAGGCTGTGTCATTTAGCCAATATGTGGTTTACTGATGCTGCCGGGCCTAAAAAAATTTATGGTAGCACTAGCTACCATAAATCTTAAATTTAAATTTCAAAATTCATCTTTTAATCTTAGGGATTTTGAATTCCTAGTGTCTACTCGTGCTGCTTCCAGCTCCAGGCTGTTTCATTCAGCAACGATATGGTCTCCTCATGCTGCCAACACCTCCACGCTGTGTCATTTAGCTACTATATGGTCTCCTCATGCTTTAGCTACCTCAAGGCACTATATGGTCTCCTCATGCTTCAGCCACCTCCAGGCTGTGCCATTCAGCCACTATATGGTCTCCTCATGCTTCTGCCACCTTGGGGCTATGCCATTCAGTGACTGTATGGTCTCTTCATGCTGCCTCAAACTCCAGTCTGTCCTACTCAGCCACCGATCTACAACGACCCAGATGACAGTGTTATTATGAGAAGGTGGCAAATCGGTGATGAAATCCATGGCAATATGGGACCAGGGAGTGTCTGGAATGGGTAAAGGCTATAAGAGTCCTGCAGGTCTTTGTCGAGGAGTTTTGTCACGGGCACATGTTACACAGGACCGAACAAAAGCAGAAACATCACATTCAAGATGGGGCCACCACTAGTGCAGGGAAATAAGAAGTAGAGTCTTGCGTATTCCAGTATGTCCTGCTTTCAAAGTAGAATGACCCCATTTCCGGACCTTGTGTCTCAATCTGGCGGGCACAAAGGATTTTCCCGGAGGAACTTGCTGAATCTCGGCAGGAGCGGCAGGAATCAAACGGTCAGGAGGAATAATTTGCCTAGGCGTGGAGTCCAAACCAATTACGTCAGAGGACCTGGAGAGAGCATCAGCCCTTATGTTCTTGTAGGCTGGACGGAAGTGAATGAAGAAGTTCAACCTAGAAAAGACCACCTTGCCTGGTGGGTGTTCAAACGCTGAGCAGACCGGATGAGAAGAACCTTCCAATAAATGTCGCCATTCCTCCAAAGCTAGCTTGATAGCGAGGAGTTCACGATCTCCAATGGAGTAATTCCTCTCAGCAGGAGAGAATGTCTTGGAGAAGAACCCGCAAGTTACACTCTTGCCCTTGACGTTTTTCTGAGTGAGAATGGCACCTGTTCTAATAGATGAGGCCTCAACCTCCAAAGCAAAGGGCCTCTGCAGATCAGGCCTTGTAAGCACGGGAGCAGATGCAAACGCAGACTTTAACCCCTTAAGGACTTAGGACATATGAGTGCATCCTAAGTCCGGTCCCTGTCTATAACGCGGGGTCCGGCGTCATAGCGGGATGGTCCCGGCGCCTATTCACAGCCGGGACCCGCGGCTAATAGCGTGCGGCCGCGATCGTTCGGCCATGCGCTATTAACCCTTCTGATGCTGAGCGCCGCATCGAAAGTGAAAGTAAATGCTTCCTGGCTGCTCAGTCGGGCTGATCGGGGTCATTGCGATAAAATCGTGATGCCCCAATCAGCTACCCGGAGAGAAGAAGGTCCCTACCTTCCTCCGGCGGCGTCCGGGCTCCGATTGATTGCTCCATGCCTGAGTTACAGGCTGGAGCAATCAACCGCCGATTACACAGCTTGTTGCCATGCAACGGCAAGGCAACAATCTGTGGATGAAATCAGCCATTGCAAGCTCATAGGTCATTATAGGAGCTATGAGCTCGCAAAAAAAAGTGTAAAAAAAAAAGTAAACCCTTTCAGGTATTCCCTTCTGAATTAAAAGTTTAAATCACCCGGCATTTACTAGTAACAAAATAAAACAGGTTAAATAAAAATAAACATATGTGGTATCACCACATGAGGAAATGTCCGAATTATAAAAATATACCGCTTTTAAAACCGCACATTCAATGACGTTCGCGCAAAAAAATTCCAAAGTCCAAAATAGCGCATTTTTGATCACTTTTTATAGCGCATTTTTGATCATGAAGTCTGATCAGAACAAAAATGGTACCGCTAAAAACTTCAGATCAGGGCGCAAAAATGAGCCCTCATAGCGCCCTGAACACAGAAAAATAAAAAAGTTATAGGGCTCAGAAAATGACAATTTTAAACGTATACATTTTACTGCATGTATTAATGATTTTTTTCTGAAGTAATGCAAAATCAAACCTACATACAAGTAGGGTATCATTGTAACCGTATGGACCTACAGAATAAACATAAGGTGTCATTTTTACTGAAAAATGTACTGCGTAGAAACGGAAGCCCCCAAAATATACTAAATGGCATATTTTTCTTCAAGTTTGTCGCACAATTATTTTTTTTTCCGTTTCGCCGTGAATTTTTCGGTAAAATTACTAATTTCACTGTAAAGTAGAATTGGTGGCGCATAAAATAAGCCATAATACAGATTTATAGGTGCAAAATTGAAAGGGTTATGATTTTTTAAAGGCAACGAGGAAAAAACGAAAATGCAAAAACGTGAAATCACTCAGTCCTTAAGGGGTTAAATGGGAGAAGGCCTCTTCAGCCTCTTGAGGCCAAGATTTAGGATTAGGAACTTGATGGACGTATGTCTTTTTCCACCCATACTAACTATGTAACTATGTAACTATGCCTTTTTAGTGAGAGCCACAATTGGAGCAACCAAGGTTGAAAAATGTGGGAGAAACTGACGAGAATAGTTAGCGAATCCCAGAAAGCGTTGAATAGCATGTAGGCCTGATGGACGAGGCCAATCCAATACTGCAGACAACTTATCTCACTCCTTCTGCTGGCCCTGATGAGAGACATTGTAGCCAAGAAACAGAACACTAGATTTCTCGAACAGGTATTTCTCCAGTTTGGCGTAGAGATGATTCTTCCGAAGTCACTGAAGAACCTGACAAACATGAGTACGATGCTCCTCTAGGTTGGAAGAGAAGATCAGGAAGTCATCTAGGTATACAACAACACAGGGGTAGAGAAGATCACGGAAGATATCATTGACAAACTCTTGAAAAACGTCTGGAGCATTGCAGAGGCCAAAAGGCATTACAAGATACTCAAAATGTCCGTCACGAGTATTGAAGGACGTTTTCCATTCATCTCCCTTGCAGATACAAATGAGGTTATACGTACCAAGTCCAACTTGGAGAAGACCTTGGCACCACATAGACGGTCAAAAAGTTCTGAGATAAGAGGTAGAGGGTAATGGTTCTTGACCGTGATTTTGTTAAGTCCCCTGTAGTCAATGCATGGGTGGAGTGAGCCATCCTTCTTCCCTACAAAGAAGAAACCTGCTCCAGCAGAAGAGGACTTATGGATAAATCCCTTTTGGAGATTCTCCTGGTTATACTCAGCCATGTCTTTGGTCTCAGGAACTGATAGAGGGTATATCCTCCCACGAGGAGGAGTGGTACCAGGCAGAAAATCAATAGGGCAGTCGTAAGGATGATGTGTAGGCAGAGACTCAGCATGTTTCTTGCAGAAAACGTCAGAGAAATCTTGGTAAGGTAGCGTCAGGCCAGGTAAAGGAGGAAGATGAGAAACAACTTTACGCAGAACAGGATGGAGGTAAAAATTTTGACAGAATTGTCACCAGCGAATTAATTCTCCAGTTCTTCAATCCAGTTGCCAGGAATGGCGTTGCAGCCAAGGAAGGCCAAGAAGAATATCAGAAGTACAGTGCGGCAGAACCTAGAATACTCCCACTTGCATGACGAGAGAATCAGTACGGAAGTGAACCTTACAGTCCAGATTTTGTCCATTAACAGAGGAGAGGAACAAGGGCTTGGCAAGCCGAGTAAGGGGAAGATGATACTTGTGGACTAAATCCACATCAATAAAGTCACCTGCTGATCCAGAAACCAAAAATGCTGTAGCGCTTAAGGAAGACATGGCTGAAGCGAAGACTTGTACAGGAATAGTTAAGCGGGGAGAGGTAGTATTCACACCCAGGGACTCCTCTCCCACGTACCCTATGTGCGGGCGAATTGTACAGTCCTTGAGAAAGTGCTCCGGGCTAACACAGTACAAACACAAATTCTCATTTCGTCGTCGTGACCTCTCCTGTTGTGTAAGACGAGGATGATCTCCTTGTTTAACCTCTTTGGCAAGAGGCGCAAGAAGAGGTTGACGTTGAAACATGGGTGTCAGGAGGGTTCCCTCTCAAAGCACAATTCCTCCTGTCTCTTGGCAAAACACACATCAATGTGTGTGGCCAAGTGGATAAGTTCTGTCAAAGAAGATGACAAGGGTATCTTTAATCCTGCTTGACAGTCCTTTCTTGACTGTGCTACACAAGGCCTCATCATTCCAGGCAAGTTCAGAGGCTAGAGTGCGGAAATGAACCGCGTAGTCATCAACGGTAGAATTCCCTTGACAGAGGTTCAGCAACACAGTCTCAGCTGAAGAGGTACGTGCGGGTTCCTCAAAGACACTGCAAAATTCTTCCAAGAATGCCGACAAATTGGAGGATACTGGATCACTACGGTCCCAAAGGGGTGTAGCCCAAACCAGGGCTTTTCCGGACAGTAGACTAATGACAAAGGCCACCTTACTACGTTCTATCAGAAACAGTTCAGACATGAGCTCCAAGTGCATGGAGCACTGTGTAACAAAGCCTCTGCACGACTTGGAATCCCCATCATACTTGGTAGGCAGAGGCAGGTGCAGCTGGGAGCCAGAAGACACTGCAGGAGCTGGAGGTGGGAGTGAGCCAGATTGTGGTACCTGTTGCTGTTGCAAGGCCAAAAGCTTTTGCATCATGGCTGAAAGTTGAGAAAATTGCTGCGCCTTTCGGGCCAACTGCTGCAACTGACGTACCCCAACAGAGGGAAGATCCGCAACTTCAGGCAGGGGTACCTCAGCGGGATCCATGGCCGTATCTTACTGTAACACTCATGTTTCTGAAGACAGGAACCCTGGTGGATGTGGATCCGTTGGACCTGTATGGCAGATTGCGATGGTGCTGGTCGATCGGGTAAAATTCACAAGAGTCCAGATGTAAAGGGTATCAAGGTTTATTGACACTTTAGTTCAAGACGCATTTCGGGAGTAAGCTCTCCCTTTGCCAATTGTGACAACCATTTTCTCACAATTGACAAAGGGAGAGCTTACTCCCGATCAAGCAGTGCCATCGCAAGCTTCCTTTTTTCAAGGAATTCAAGTATTTGCCGACCCCCTCGAGGACATCGGCTGGATCAGCAGGCTGCAGCTCCAGATCACACATCTGTACCCCAACACGAAGGAGTTATATGCATGAACCTAAGGTTCACCCAAGGTGAGCACAATTCCATCTTAGCATCTAGGGACCTACCAGTCTCACAGAATTACCCTAGGCGCTGTCCTCTTTTTCTCCTATCTTTATTCCTGGACCGTACCAGGGAGCGGAGTCTAAGGTGCTGCTGGTTTTCACCAGAGCCCGCCGCAAAGCGGAATGGACTTGGTGTGGAAGGCTAGGCGGCACCCAGGTCCCTACCCCTGGCACGGCTCGACCACACAGGCGGCTGGGGAGATGTGAGGCACAGGAGGGATAAGGCAACTCGTAGTCTGGATAGCAGAAGGTCAGGGTAGGCGGCACAGATGTGTAGTCAAAGTGAAGCAGGAGTTCTGTAGGCAGGTGGCAGAGGAGCAAGGTCAAGCCACAAGAGCAAAAGATCTGATACACGGCAAGGCAATACAGAGGAATGGTTTCTCAAAGGCACAAGGCAACAAAGATTCGGCAGCCACAGGTGGATTACACTAATGAGCATACTGGCCCATTAAATCTCTAAAGCTCTGGCGCACGCGCGCCCTAGGGGATGGGGACACACGCGCCGGAGCAGAGAGGTAGAGGCAGGAGAAACACCCTGAGAGTAACGAACTGGGGCTCGCATGGGGGTGATGCCAGTCCCAGCCCCGTCGGCAGCAGAAGGTAAGGGGACCATACACTCACGGCCTGCGTGTGTGGCCGTAGCACATAACGTGACTCACAATATAGGCACAAATTCTCATTGCGTCATCGGGATCTTTCCAGCTGTGTTGAGCGAGAATGGTCCACTTGCATAGCCTCCTCTGCAAGAGGCAAAGAAGTCTGTAGAGGTGGACGTTGGAACACTGGTGCCAAGTGCGCATCAATAGGTGTGGCAAAATGGATTGGTTCAAACAGGGTAGATGGAGGATCTCTTAATTTTGCTGGACAGTCCTTTTTTAAATGTAACACACAAGGCCTCATTGTTCCATGCCAGTTCATAGGAAAAGTGTGAGAAATTGAACCACGTAGTCTCCAACTGAGGAATTCCCTTGGCAGAGGTTCAGAAGAGCCATCTTGGCAGAGGAGGCTTGTGCAGGTTCTTCAAAAACACTACGAAATTCAGTCAGAAAGGCCGTTAGGTTAGAGGAAACCGGATTATTATAATCCCAGAGAGGAGTAGCCCAGGCCAGGACTTTTCCGGACAAAAGACTGACCACAAACTTGTTCAGTTGGGAACTGATCCGCAATGAGCTCCAGATGCATGGAACACTGAGTCACAAAGCCTCTACACTACTTTGGATCACCATCGTACTTCGTGGGTAAAGGTAAACGAAGCTTGGATCCGGAAGGAGCTGCAGGAACAGGTGGAGACACTGGAGCAGGTTGCGGCTGCTGCTGTTGCTGCATGGCTAGTAGTTGTTGCATCATAGCTGACAATTGACAATTGTTGCGCCTGATGGGCTAACTGCTGCGACAGGCGAACACGAAGGAGGGAAGATCCAAAACTTCAAGCAAAGGTACCTTAGTGGGATCCATGGCCGGATCTTACTCTAAAGACTTAGGTGACAGGACACTCTGGAGGTAGTGGATCCGCTGGACCTCTGTGGCAAAGGACATGGGCAGTGCCAGGGAGTGGAGTCTAAGGTGCCGCTGGTTTTCACCAGAGCCCGCCGCAAAGCGGGATGGTCTTGCTGCGGCAGGCGGCAGCCAGGTCGCTACCTCTGGCACGCCTCGACCACACAGGCGGCTGAGGTGATGTGAGGTAAAGAAGGGCTTAGGAAAGACGTGGTCTGGATAGCAGGAGGTCAGGGCTGGCGGCACAGGAGCGTAGTCAGGGACGTAGCAGAAGGTCAACTAGCAGGCGGCAAGGAGCAAGGTCAGGTCCCGGAATACAATGGTCTGGAATAGAGATGAGCAAATCAAAGTTGACGAACCCGAATTCCTTACGAATTTCATGAAAAATTTGATTCGCAACGAATGCGAATATCGCCGCGATTCGATCGCGCGAATCGCTTCATTAAACTCCATTTTACAGCGTTCCAGGCTATTGGAGACCTAAGATGGCGGATCCACATGTGAGTACATGGGGCAGGGGATTATGGGAGGGTGGGAAACAGCGGCGGGAATGAAGGTAGGCGGGCTGACCCTGAATCCCATGTGAGATGCAGCCTATCAATGTTCACTGACCCCTGTGATGTCACAGCCCCTATACAATCGGCGGCCATCTTGCCTCTCTTCATTTCATCTATGCACTCAGATGTAGAGGACGGGACTGTATGTGTGAATAGCTCATACCCCAGCGTTACACTGCAACTGCTAGTCACATCAGCATAAGGGAAAGACAGGAGTGCAGAGTGCTTTGCTGTTACACTGAGAAGGATCATTGATAGCTAAACCTCCTATTCACGTTATTGAGCATTGCAGCAGAGAGGGGCAGATAGCTGTCAGCTGCCTCATACAGATCTCCAAGCTGCCTGAACTTTCTGAAGCATCTTATCTCCTAATTTTTCAGCCCAATTGAGTTTATTTTTTTTGCTACAAAAATCTTCTGCTGCTCAGAATTGTGTGACAGAGTGCAATTTAGGGTTTTTGTGGTGCTGCACTGTTGGGTCCTGCTGCTGTTCAGAAATACGTGATTGTTCAGTGGACTGTAGTGCATTTGTACCATTTTGTACCTGTTAATCTGTCAAGGGGCTACATACTGTGCAAGTCCAAACAACAGTATTCACCGGCTGTTTTTTTTTTTTTAAATAGTTTTTTCTGCGTATATATAACTGCCCTCATCAGTGCATACCGCATAGGTACATCCAAGTATTGTACCATTTAGTACCTGTTAAGCTGTCAAGGTGCTCCATACCGAGTTTTTTCTGCTAATAGTTAGGCATATTACTGCCCTCATCAGTGCATACCGCATAGGTACATCCAAGTATTGTACCATTTAGTACCTGTTAAGCTGTCAAGGTGCTCCATATCGTCAAAGTCCAAACAATAGCATCCACCGGCTGGTGTTTTACAAAAATACATTTTTTTCTGCGTATAGTTACGCATATTACTGCCCTCATCAGTGCATACCTCATAGGTAAATCCAAGTATTGTACCATTTAGCACCGGTTAAGCTGTCAAGGTGCTCCATACCGTCTAAGTCCAAACAATAGTATCCACCGGCTGGTGTTTTACAAAAATACAGATTTTTTTCTGCGTATAGTTAGGCATATTACTGCCCTCATCAGTGCATACCGCATAGGTACATCCAAGTATTATACCATTTACTACCTGTTAATCTGTCAAGGTGCTCCAAACCGTCAAAGTCCAAACAATAGTATCCACCGGATGGTGTTTTACAAAAATACAGATTTTTTTCTGCTAATAGTTAGGCATATTACTGCTCTCATCAGTGCATACCACATACATACATCCAAGTATTTTACCATTCAGTACCTGTTAATCTGTCAAGGTGCTCCAAACCGTCAAAGTCCAAACAATAGTATCCACCTGCTGGTGTTTTACAAAAATACAGAGTTTTTTCTGTGTATAGTTAGGCATATTACTGCCCTCATCAGTGCATACCGCATAGGTACATCCAAGTATTGTACCATTTAGTACCTGTTAAGCTGTCAAGGTGCTCCATATCGTCAAAGTCCAAACAATAGTATTCACCGGCTGGTGTTTTACAAAAATACAGATTTTCTTCTACTAATAGTTAGGCATATTACTGCCCTCATCAGTGCATACCGCATAGGTACATCCAAGTATTGTACCATCTAGTACCTGTTAATCTGTCAAGGGCCTACATACTGTGAAAGGACAGCCGTAAGTAATCACCTGCTGCTGTTCTAGACAAATACTGTTTAAAGAGTAGTGTAGTGTATTGTAATACCCTCATAAACGCACTAAGTATGTCAGGCAGAGAGGTGCCAGGACGTGCACAGAGGAGTGGCAGAGGCCTAAATACTTCAGGCAGAGTTGGCAGCAGACTTGGGGCGAGTGGCAGCAGGAGTCGCAGCGAGAGGCCTGAGCTCCCGTTATCAGCCAGCGGTCGTGTCTCCACCAGCAATCCATCTGCCGTCGGGGATTGGTTAACACGCTCATCCACATCATCACAAGGGACATCTGACACCCCCAGTCAACAGTCGGTGGGTTCCTCAGACACAACCCTCAGTTGGCATGGCCCGGGAGCAGTCCGTGTCCTCCCATTGCCTTTGTCCTATGCTGTTCCCTCTCCTAAAGAAGTATGTTATGCTGTGGGTTCAGCTCCACTATTTACTGAGGACGATCTAATAGAGGACAGTCAGCAGCTACTGGACAGCCAAGAAGGGGAGGAGACATGCGCCGCTTGCTCCGCTAGGCGGCCAAGTAGTGATGCGGAGAGTGACGTGGGAGGCGGTGTTGCAATTGTTCAGACACTGTGGGGGAAACTGAGGAGGACATCAGTGATGTGCACACAACTGTTGATGATGATGAAGCCGATCGCAATTGGGAGCCGGGTGGAGAAGGGGCTTCATCAAGAGTTGCAGGTTGCCCTTGAGGCAGCAAGGCGGTAGCACGGTTGGCAGTCAGCGTGGTGGCAGGAGTGGAAATTCAGGAGCCAAATGTGCCCTGGGGATACCACCTGCTTCGCGGCAGCCTACCTTTACGGGAGATAGTGGAACAGGGGTTCCTGGAGACGGCGCCAGTAGCAGTCAATTAGTGCGGACTGCGGGTGGGAAAATCAGCTACTCGGCGGTGTGGAAGTTTTTCATAAGGCATCCGGAGGAGGTTCACGTAGCCACATGCAAGATCTGTCGGAAGAAGGTGAAGCGTGGCCAGGGTCCCAATGTCGGCATCACGGCCCTGCGTCAACACATGCTTCGCCACCATAAAGCAGCCTGGGAGAACCGTGGCTACGATGTAGTTTTCCAGCCTGCTGCATCACCCAGTGGCCATCCGCTCCCTCCTTCATCCAGCCAAAGCTCCACCACCTCAGCCCAAGGGAGCTGTGTGTCAAACCCTCCTTCTGTCGCTCCTGCTTCTCCCGCTTTTAGTCAGACATTCCGCCAACAATCCATCGGCGAAGCCATGTCCAAGAGACAACAGTATGCGCCCACTCATCCAACGGCGCAGAAGTTGAATGTGCTCCTGTCCAAGTTGCTGGTGTTGCAGTCCCTCCCTTTTCAAGTGGTGGACTCTGCACCTTTCAGAGAATTGATGGCTTGTGCCGAGCCGAGGTGGAGAGTCCCAAACCGTCATTTCTTTGCGAATAAGGCAGTACCAGCCCTGCATAAGTTTGTACAAGAGAAGGTGGGCAAGTCCTTGAGCCAATCGTTGTGTTCAAAAGTGCACGGCAGTGACGCCGTGTGGAGCTGTAAATACGGGCAGGGACAATACTTGTCTTTTACGGCCCACTGGGTAAATGTGGTTCCTGCACAGCCACAACAGCAACTTGGACAGGTCACACCACTTCCTCCTCCACGCTCTCGCTCCCAGGCAGTTGGTCCTGTTACAGCATGCAACGCCGCCTCCTCATCCTCCACCGTGTCCTCGGCCTCCATTGCACGTCCAAATCTCGGTGGCCCTTCATTGTACCATGTGTGTAGAGCATGGCGGTGTCAAGCTGTTCTTCACATGGTTTGCCTTGGCGAACGGAGTCACACAGGGGAGGAACTGCTAAAGTTCATTCGTAAAGAAATCCGAGTATGGCTTACTCCACGAAATCTTGAAATGGGAACCATGGTGACTGACAACGGGAAGAATATCGTGTCCGCGCTGCGACAAGGAAGTGTGAAACATGCGCCCTGCATGGCACACGTGTTGAATCTGGTTGTCAAGCACTTCCTCAAGTCTTCACCCCATTTGCAAAACATCCTGAAAATGGCAAGGAAACTGTGCATGCACTTCAGACACTCGTACACCGCCAAGCACACCTTCCTTGAGCTGCAGCGTCAGAACGGTATCCCACAACACAGTCTTATTTGTGACTTTGCCACACGTTGGAATTCCACCCTCCATATGTTGGACAGACTATATGAACAAAGAAAAGACATCACCGATTTCTTGATGATCCAAGCAGATAGGAGTACTCCCCTGTGTAACTTACATGAGAACCAGTGGCAGCTCATACGTGACACCTGCCGTTTGCTGAGGCCCTTTGAGGAAACCACATTATTTCTGAGTCGCCTGGATTACGCCATGAACAACGTAATTCCACTCCTACATTTCCTACAACAAATTATTGAAACCATGGCTGGTCACGGCAATGGAGACATTGCGCCTACATCTCAAGGCTACATGAGCCCTGTGGGGGCTGAACTGGATGAGGAGGATAATGAGGGGCAGAGCGGAGCACAGTTTAGGTTGGATGAGATGGCCGGTGTTTCTAGTCTTCAGACAGGAGAGGAGGAGCAGGAGTAGCCAGAGGAGCTGGAGGGTTATGAGGAAGTTGAGACAGAGGACCCAGAAACACCGTGGCAGTATGCAGTGGAAATGGAGGCAGGTAGTCCCTCCGAGTCACTGGCGCAAATGGCACGATGCATGCTCAGTTGCTTGCGTAGTTACCCCCGAATTGTCAAAATTCATCAGCGGGATCTTCACCTTATTAGACCCTCGCTACCGTCCCAAAATGGGGGCCTTTTTTACACCCACTGAGATGGAGGACAAACTGACCTACTACATAGATTCTACATAGTAAGTTGGCTGATGCCTATCGGCCACATGGTCCATCCACTCGCAGGTCTGACTCGGGGGGCCCTCTGCGCTCACCTTCTACTGCCATGGCTGCTGGGTAGGGGAGGGGAGGGGTGGCGGGAGCAGTACCAGCTCAATCAGCAGCAGCCTGAGTCTACAGTCGCTGATGAGTAGCTTTCTTCACCCGCATAGTGAAGCAACTCATCAGCAGCAGGTAGACATGGAGCAGGACCTGAACCAGCTGGTGGAGGCATACCTTGAAATGGCCATCCCAACAACCATTGAAGATCCGCTGGACTTCTGGGCAGCCAAACTTGATTTATGGACACAACTAGCAGAGTTTGCCCTGGAAAAGCTGTCCTGCCCGGCCAGTAGTGTGCCATCAGAGTGGGGGTTTAGTGCGGCCGTGGCCATAGTCACCCAAGGCGAACTCGTCTGTCCACTAAAAATGTGGAGAGACTGATGTTTGTCAAGATGAATTAGGGATGGATCAGCCAGGATTTACAGCCACCAATGCCAGATGCCACAGAGTAGATTGACCATGCTGCTACACCAACATTTCCCAATTATGGTTGTTTGCACTCTTGGGTTATCAATTAGGCTTATGAAACCCTCATTGGTACTGTGATTGCCTGCTCCTGGCTCATCCTGTGTCTTTCAGGAACTACTTGCCTCACTGATGCTTCTGGCCTTGGGCCTTTAATTTTTGGATTTTTAGCAGTAGCTAAATATGTGCTTAATGCAAATATCAACGTTGATCTTTAAATGTAAGGGGTTATGAAACCCTCTTGGGTACTGCGAATTCCTGCTCCTGACCCATTCTGTGTCTTTCAGGAACTACTTGCCTCCCTGTCCTCAGGCCTTGTGCCTTCAATTTTTGGATGTTTAGCAGTAGCTAAATAGATGCAATAGATGCAAATTTCAACATTCATCTTTAAATGTAAGGGGTTGGTTATGAAACCCTCTTGGGTACTGCTCCTGACTGCTCCTGACTCATTCTGTGTCTTTCAGAAAATAATTGCCTCCCTGATGCCTCAGGCCTTGAGCCTTACATTTTTGGAAGTTTAGCAGTAGCTAATACATGCTTAATGCAAATTTCAACTATGATCTTTAAATTCTCGGCGCTCTGCTAGAGCCTTCTGCTACCCCGCCGGGGCCGATCCGAGGACCTCACTAAACCATCCAATCGGTAGTAGAGACATGCGGTGTGTACAAAGGGCAGGGACTTAATGAACCCGAGCTTATGACCCGCACTTAGTTGTGATTCTTCTTTCCTAGCAAATAATTACAATCCCTGATCCCTATCGCGAACGGGTTTCAGCCGGTTACCCGCACCTGTCGGTGAAAGATAGACAGACGCTGGTCCGTTCAGTGTAGCGCGGGCATAGCACACCTGTTATTGCTCGATCTCTCGAGTGATCGTGCAATGTAAGGGGTTATTAAAGCCTCTTGGGTACTGCTGATGCCTTCTCCTGACTGCTCCTGTGTCTTTTAAGAACTACTTGACTTCATGATGCTTCTGGGCTTGGGCCTTTAATTTTAGGATTTTTGAAATACATACATACATGCTTAATTTAAATTTCAACATTTATGGTGCAATGTATGGGGTTATTAAACACTCTTGGGTAGTGTTTTTTTCAAATTTTCTGATAATTTTCACAGTAATAAACTTCAATTTTCCACAATAATAACCATTACACCATTGAACGATTGTTGCTTGTGATTTTTTAAAGTAAAATTTTCAAAAACAAATACGCAGAGGGATGAACTCTGCTTCTTTATTTCATAAAAAATTATTTTATAGAAGAATGTCTTTTGGTGGTCCACCGTCCTGCATTATAGAGTCTTCTGGACTCTTGGATATGCGCTTGTTCTTAAACAAAGGTACAAAAACCCCAAATGGTCGGTCAGGGCTATGGAGACGTTGCGCCTACATCTTACGGCCAAATGAGCCCTGTGGGTGCTTGTGAGATTAGGTCCTTTGTACCCACACAGCGGGGTCCGGGACACAAATTTTGATTTAAATTTCAAATACAAAAATCACACATTTCAATGGTCTCCTCATGCTGCAGCCAACTCCAGGCTGCGTCATTCTGGTAATTATATAGAGAGCACTCGCTGTCCTAAATTTTCTTTAACATTTTTCGTCAAAAATGTTTGTCTTTTTTATTAGGGATTGTGAAGCTTTGGTGCGTACTCTTACATCAGCCAACTCCAGCCTGTGTCATTCAGGCAATATATGGTTTACTGATGGCGCTGCTGGGCCTGGGTCTGGGAATTTCACATTTTCTCATAGGTAGCACCCGTTATCCAAAAGTCTTCTTCATAAATTTCTACAATTGTTGTATTTTTTGGGAGGGATTGTGAAGCCCTAGTGTGTACTCATGCATCAGCCAACTCCAGGCTGTGTCATTCAGGCAATATATAGGTAGCACCCGCTGTCCTAAATATTCTTAAAATTATTTTAAAAATGTTTGTTTTTTCTTTGGGATTCTGAAGCCCTGGTGTGTACTCAATGCTGCTTCCTGCTACACTCTGTCAGCCCGTTGGTCCTGCGACAGTGTGCTACTCCGCCTCCACATCCTCCACTGTGTCTTAAGCCTCTACTGTCCAGACAAATCTCAGTGGCCCTTCAGCATACCATGTGTGCAGGTCACGGTGGTGTCACGTTGTTCTTCACATGGTTTGCCTTGGCGAGAAGTCTTGGAAACAATGGCCGGTCAGGGCAATGGAGACGTTGCGCCTAAATCTCACGGCCACATGAGCCCTGTGGGGGCTTGTTGGATTGGTCCTTCGTACCCACACGCTAGGGTCCGGGACACGCAAAGGTTGTTTTAAATTTCAAATAAAAAAATGATGGCGCTGCTGGGCCTGGGTCTGGGAATTTAAAATTTTCTCATGGGTAGCGTCCGCTATCCAAAATCTTTTTCAAAAATTTCTAAAATTGTGGTGTTTTTTGGGGGGGGTTGTGAGGGTTAGAAATTATATAAGCAACTATTATGTGCTCAAGTAAGGTGTGCCTAATACTTAACTTTTATTCACATATGAATAAAATGTCACCCAAAGTTGTGCCTGTGTAAACAATCACCAAAATATAAATAATAGTGGTCAACAAAAATTATCGCTATCATTAACCACACAGCTGGAGCTCTGCTGGGCCCTGCCAGCTCACCCGTGTAGCTAACAAACAGACTGCCGACGCGTTTCTACCGCATATTTAGAGCGGCGTCATCAGAGTGGTACAACAGTATTTAGTAATATGACCACAAGCAGGTATAAGGAACCACATATACATTGGCTGTTTTACATCAGCATTATGCAGGTTTTATGCTTAGACTGGGTTTTACCAAGGGAAGATGCTATCCCTAATATTCCTGTAAGGAAAAAAGAGGCAATCCCATCTGGTGTCCTGCAAAAAGAAATGCTATCCCTTTCCAGTCCACTTGTCAAGCGGTTCCACCTGAAAAATAAACAAACAGGCAAAGAAAAAGCCCGTTCAGTATACATTCCTGTAAAATGAAACAGGGAGAGGGTTTATCTCAGTAGTGTACTCACGATTAGAAGTATCTGCGGTCGAGCTCGGTAAACCTGCTAGTGCACAGGGAGCCAGGAGACTGCTCTGGCTCAACTTGCCTGGTGCGGCGAGGTGCCGGAGTCTGGTGACACTTCCAGAACAGAGCGGAAGTTTTATACGCTGTGGCGCCACCCAGCTCTATGACGCCTCCAAACAGAGCGGGGCTCTCTGCGCCAATATGCATACACATAGACTTCGCTCTGATAATGCCGGTGTATACAAGTAACTATAGGGTTTGAATAACAGGTAAGTGGCTAAACGTTAACCAGATCAGGCTTGGTTTCACAGTATACCAGGAAGCTTTTTATAGTTAATGGCTCAACACTAGCCATAACTAACCTCACAATAGTATATATCCAGGTAGAAATTCTACTTGGAAAGTTTAATAGCACAAGATAAGGGAGTCCCCATATCTATCACACAGTCCCAAGTGCGAACTTGAGTATAAACCAAGAGATGAACCAATTCATATCCAGGATCACAAATAGTTAAGAACTAAAGAGAGATTAATTTATGGGAAAGGGGGGTTACGGAGGCAATGTCAGGGGAAGTAAAGGGGTGGTGTCTGAATAAGGGGTGGTGGCAGGGTTTAGGCGTGGACCTAGGGATACCTGATCTAGCCGTATTAAACCCTATGGATTAGCTCCCTAATCGTAGGCGGGGGGGGCCTCCCTAATAAGGGCGGTCCCGCTCTGGAACCTCCTATTGAAACCTATTTACCCTTCATAAGGTGACCTCTGCCTCTTACAGGTCGACTACGACCTCACCTATCTACCTTAGTGGTCCCCTAACCCCACTGCCCCATTGCCTCCAAGATAAGTCCAATCCCGTAGGGGATTCATAGGAAACAGACGAAATTCAGCTGTTCATTTAGACCCTGAGGTGATACTGTCCCTAATTTGTGAATCCACCTACATTCCCGTTGTAGAAGTATTCTATCCAAGTTGACCCCCATCTGAGAGGACATGAGTCGTTCAATCCCAACGAACCGTATGTCAGATAGGTTACCATTCTGTTGTCCGTTAATGTGGTTGGCCAGTGATGTATCTCTGTGATTCCTCAGATCTCCAATATGTTCTAGCACTCTACGTTTTAGCTCCCTCATCGTTTTTCCCACATAAAACAGTGGGCACGTACAAAATCCGATGTAGATGATACAACGAGATGAGCAGTTAATAAACTGTTTAATCTGCATAGGCTGTTGTTGACATGGAATGCTCGAGGTTTTCACAATATATTGGCAAGCGCAACATTTTCCACACTTGAAACAACCAGAAATATCTTTTAACCTATCTAGCCAATTTTGAGAAGATGTGTTATCAGGTGGAAGATGACTCTGTACCACAGTGTCCCCTATACTCTGTCCCCTCCTAAAAGTAATCAGGGGGGAGGGACCAACGAAATCCTTAATGTCGGGGTCCATTCTCAAGATGTCCCAATGTTGGGAGATTATTTCTCGTATTTTCCTTGATTGTCCATCAAATGTCCCTATTATTCTTGCTGGTTGGGGGCTTGTGTCACTTGGTTTAGGTATCAATAGTTCATCTCTTGGTTTAGTCAGCGCATAACGGTAGGCCTGCAATAGTATAGAGTCGGGGTACCCCCTGTTCCTGAATCTTTCCCTCATTGTGGTAGCCTCTCGTCTGAATTCCCAGGCAGACGAACAGTTCCTCCTGAGGCGGAGGTATTGGCCTTATGGGATCCCCCTTTCAGGGGTCCCGGGTGGCAATTCTACCACCTCAGGAGGCTGTTCGTCGCAGTTTTTTCCCGAAAAATTGTACTCTGCAGGGTTACTTCCTTATCTTTGTAGATCTTTATATCCAAAAAACTTAGTTCATCTGGATGGGTTTCAAATGTGAAAAATAATCCCAGGGCGTTGAGGTTGATGGACGTAACCAGGTCCTCGAATTCTGATCTGGCTCCATTCCAGAGCACGAAGACGTCGTCTATGAAACAGCCAGATCATGGCTTTATCACAGAAATACTCCCTTTCATCATTGAACAATTGTATCGCCTCCCACCAGCCCAGGGTGAGGTTAGCGTAGCTGGGCGCACAGGGGGACCCCATTGCGGTCCCCCTCAGCTGGTGGAAAAGGCGAGCATCAAAGAGGAAGTAATTCCTGGTCAAGATGAAATTGAGTAGCCGTAGTACAAAGGCATTGTGCTCCTGAAGTTCCAACCCCCTGGTTTTTAGATAATATTCAACAGCCTCCAGACCGACCTGATGGCGTATTGAGGAGTACAGTGCCTCCACATCAATACTTGCAAAGATTGTGTCCTCATTGACACTAATCCCCTCAATACGCCGTAGCAGGTCCATGGTGTTTCTCACGTATGAAGGTAGGGCAAATACGAATTGTAGCAACACTTTGTCAACATATATGCCCAAATTTTGAATGATTCCACCAATACCGGAGACTATCGGACGACCCTTTAGAGGTACCAAACCTTTATGCACCTTAGGTAAGGCATAAAAGGTAGGTATAGTTGGTGCAACAGGCACTAGGAATTGATACTCCTTCTTATCTATCAGTCTATTGTCCAAGGCATGTTTAAGAATAGGGGTCAATTCTTGGATGTATCTGGATGTTGGATCATTTGGTAGTAGTTCATAGGTCTCGGCATCGTCCAGTAGTCTCCTACACATACGTATGTATCTTGGTCTATCCATAAGTACAATATTTCCACCCTTATCAGAGGCTTTAATTGTTAGTTGTTTGTTATTCTGTAATTGTGTAAGGGCTCTTTTCTCACAATATGTCAAATTATCTGGTAGACCTTGCCGAAACCTATGGACTTTCTGAAGATCTCTAATGGTTAATTCCAGAAACAAATCTATGCAAGAAGTATCCCCCATTGCGGGAAAGGATTTACTAGTGGGTCCCAGGTCCGGAAAAGGGCCTTCTCCTGCTGAACGTTCATTGTCGTCCAGCAAAGAGACTAAATCTCTGGTTGCCACAAGTTCTTCATCAGAGTCCAAATTGTCGACCTTCACGTCTGTCTCTCAGTTTAAAGAATTCGTGCCACTTTAGTTTTCGCACAAATAAATTCAGATCTTTAGTCCATGTAAATAAATCAAAATTAACTGTGGGGACAAATGTAAGCCCCTTTAACAACATTGATTTCTGGATATCTGAAAAATCAATACCTGAAAGATTTATAATCTGGGAGTCGGCAGATTTCAACGGTTCTGGGAGTTGCCTGGGTTGGTATTTAAATTCCGAGGTGGTAGGCGAAGTGGATATGGGTCCCTCGCCCCCCCCTCTAAAAAAGGCGAGGAGTATGAGGAGGGGGGTGCACCACATGATTGATTATTATTCGCACCCCTATATTTTCCTCTGCCTTTACCTCTACCTCTTCTGTTTTTCCCTGTTCTTCTATTACCCCCTCTGGTCGGAGGGAGACCTCTATCTGACACCTCCGTATCAGATGAAGAGATCTCAGTTTCTGTTTCCTTCAAGGAAGGGCCTTTTTCCAGAACACTATAAGCTTTATTTTTCTTGAAATCTGCCAAGTCCCTAATGAATTGGTTATGTTTACGTAGTTTGAGTTGGTACTGAAATTTCTCCACCTGGCTTTGGAAGAGAGTTTCTCTATTTGCGAACTCAGGGTCGCCCTTGAAGCGTAAAACCAACTCTCTGTTCTTGGAGTTTAGTAAAGGTAATCTCCAAGTTATTTTTCTCCTCCTCTATGAGGATGTTCATAAATTTCGCGGAGCAGTTGGTTGCTTCCGTTTCCCACTTAGATAATACAGATGGTGTACGTAATCTCGTAGTGGGTAATATGGGGACCCTGAGGCCACGTGGGACAATCCCTTGTTTAATCTAACTTTCAAAACGTTGTATCTCCCAGAATGAAATTGTGTATTGTTTATAAATTTTTGTTAGTTCCCTAAATGTCGATCTCATTGAAGGAGTATATTTGGGTTGTGCAAAAGTGTTTTCTGAAAAGACTTCCCTGGCTTCAGTCAGCCAGCTGTCTGTATTGATGGCGTTAGTCAAAAAGCCTGCCATACCCACATAAATAATAATAATACAATTGTAGCGCAATAGTTAATTTGGTCATGCGTGTAAACCAAGGTTTTAAAGGCTTTCACCAAAGCATCAGTTAGAAATTATATAAGCAACTATTATGTTCTCAAATAAGGTGTGCCTAATACTTAACTTTTATTCACATATGATTAAAATGTCACCCAAAGTTATGCCTGTGTAAACAATCACCAAAATATAAATAATAGTGGTAAACAAAAATTATCACTATCATTAACCACACAGCTGGGGCTCTGCTGGGCCCTGCCAGCTCACCCGTGTAGCTAACAAACAGACCGCCAACGCTTTTCTACTGCATATTTAGAGCGGCGTCATCAGGGAGGTACAACAGTATTTAGTAATATGACCACAAGCAGGTATAAGGAACCACATATACATATGCTGTTTTATATAAGCATTATGCAGGTTTTATGCACAGACTGGGTTTTACCAAGGGAAGATGCTATCCCTAATATTCCTGTAAGGAAAAAGAGGCAATCCCATCTGGTGTCCTGCAAAAAGAAATGCTATCCCTTTCCAGTCCACTTGTCAAGCGGTTCCACCTGATTGTGAAGCCCTGGTGTGAACTCGTGCATCAGCCAACTCCAGGCCGTGTCATTCAGGCAATATATGGGTTATTGATGCCGCTGTGGGGCCTGGGTCTGGTAATTTCAAATTTTCTCATAGGTAGCACTCGCTATCCAAAATCTTTTTCAAAAATTTCTAAAATTGTGGTGTTTTTGGGGGGGAATTGTGAAGCCCTGGTGTGAACTCGTGAATCAGCCAACTCCAGGCTGTGTCATTCAGGCAATATATGCTTTACTGATGTTGCTGTGGGGGCTTGTTCGATTTGGTCCTTCATACCCACACGATGGGGTCCAGGACACTCAAAGTTTGTTTTAATTTTCAAATAAAAAAATTATGGCGCTGCTGGGCCTGGGTCTGGTAATTTCAAATTTTCTCATTGGTAGCACCCGCTATCCAAAATCTTTTTCAAAAATTTCTAAAATTGTGGTGTTTTTTGGGGGGGGGATTGTGAAGCCCTGGTGTGTACTTGTGCATCAGCCAACTCCAGGCTGTGCCATTCAGGCAATATATGGGTTACTGATGCCGCTGTTGGGCCTGGGAATTTCAAATTTTCTCATAGGTAGCACCCGCTATCCAAAATCTTCAGTTTAAATTTCTTAATGAATCTTTTAATCTTACGGATTGTGAAGGCCTAGTGCCTACTCATGCTGCTGGCAACTCCGGGCTGTGCCATTCATCCACTATATGGTCTCCTCATGCTGCCAACACCTCCATGCTGTGTCATTCAGCCACTATATGGTCTCCTCATGCTGACATGTCCATGCTGTGTCATTCAGCCACTATATGGTGTCCTCATGCTGCCAACACCTCCACACTGTGCCATTCAGCCACTATATGGTCTCTTCATGTTGCCAACACATCCACGCTGTGTCATGCAGCCACTATTTGGTGTCTTCATGCTGCCAACACCTCCACGCTATGCCATTCAGCCACTATATGGTCTCCTCATGCTGCCAACACCTCCACGCTGTGTCATTCAGTCACTATATGACCTCCTGACACTGATGCCACCACCAGGCTCTGTAATTGTGCTGCTGTGCGGCAGTGATTCTAAAAGCGATGCCGGTAATCTGCATGTTATTCTGAATAACAGTATTATTTCACTAACCCAGCACACTCCATATGTGTTTTAGAACACAGAAAAGTGTTCTATACCCCTATAGAGGCTGTATGTAGGCTAGAAATAGCCTATTTTAATATAGATTCGCCGCGAAGAAATTCGGAACGAAAAAAACTTTATCGGAAAATTTGACGATTCAGCCGAATCGAATTTTTGAAAAGTTCGCTCATCTCTAGTCTGGAACATGGCAAGGCAACACAGAAAACGCTTTCACTAGGCACTAGGGCAACAAAGATCCGGCAAGAAATTATGGGAGGTGCAGATTTTTGTAACCAACAGTGCAGGTGAATGTACTTAATTAAGAGCGCACTGGCCCTTTAAATTTTAGAGCGCCAGTGCTGCAAGAAGATAGAAGGGACAGAGGAAGGCAGAGGTGAGTGATGGGCTGGGATTCGCATGCGGGCACGTCCCGCGATGCGAAACCCAGCCCTGCCGGCAAACGCAGGAAGGGAGCGCTCACGGCCAGGGTGTCTGGCCGGAGTGCAGACCATGACAGCGATTTAAGTTAGCCAGTCTTTTTAATTTTGGTTTACCTAATTTATGCATATTGCCCATAATAACCATGCTTGGTGAAAAAATTACCATTTTTGCATCAGCCTCTGGCAGTCGGGTATTCAGAATACACTCTTCTCCGCTTTTTTGTCAGGTTTTGGACAAAAAACTGAGTGATTTTTTTGAAATGTTGGGTAACGCCCATTTTTTGATAAGTCACACCCCTTTGTAGGGTTTTCTCAAACTCTCCATGATTTTTGAGAATTTTTATTTTTTTCATCTAAATATGTCGCAAAGACTGTCGCACAGGCGTGCACCTAAATTTAGTCTACAAAACCCAATAAAACTGTCGGGTTCGGCTTACTAAATGAGGGCCAATGTCTCATCACTTTCCAATACAGACAAATGTTTAAGAAGTACTTGACGTTTATAATTAAATTGTAAAGTGCATGTTGTGGAGAACGTGGAAACATTATTTTCAATGGGAGTTTTTTGCCCTATAATATGTGAGTTGTAACGCCTTGCTCGCAGTCGCTGTTCAATATCTTACAAACAGTATCATAAGATGCAAAGTCCTAGCAACTTCTTTTGTAAAATGGGAAAATAAGGGTGATTGAATTTTTTAATAGGATTTTATATACACTTTTATGTACACTTTTTAAGTCCCCATAAGGGATTTTTATATGAAATCATTAGATTTTATGGGGGAGATTTAGCAAAACCTGTCCAGAGGAAAAGTTGCCCACTTGCCCATAGCAACCAATAAGTTTGCTTCTTTAATTTTTAACAAGGCCTCTGCAAAATTAAATATGCAATCTATTTGGTTACTATGGGCAACTAGGCAAATTTACCTCAAGACTATGCCTACAGCATAGGATGCCTACGGCGATCCATTGATATTGCCTGGCGGCAGTGAATCGGTGGCAAGAGGCAGGTAAAGGGACCCTCCTCCATCATTTTATCTTAAAAATGAAACCCCAATGATGATGTTGCGGGGGTTCATTGAGCTTCACTGAGTTACCAGCAATTATCACTTTTTTTTTAGATTCCGTGATCTGCATTGATCATGGCATCTAAAGGGTTAAATGTCGGCTTAAGCAGTGAGAGAACATAAGCAGTGATTAGCTGACACATACTGCTCTGAAGCAAGCGCAGCTCCTGCGCTCTCTTCGAAGCCACTTAACATGCCAGGGCGAACAGGTACGCCTGCGTGCCTTTAGTACCTGGACACAAGGGCATACCTGTAGGCCCTGTGTCCTTAAGTTGTTAAATGTGCATTGTCAGATTCAAAAACGCTTTATATGTGGTACATCTTGGAAAAAGATAATATTCTTCATAATAAAATGTTATTTCCTTTTAATAGAAATCATGGGTTATAAAAAAGATGATGGAACCAGAACTCCTTTCCTGCAGCATGAAAACAGAGAGGAGGGGGTTACAGAGCAGCCTGCAGTGATTGGATGAAGAGAACCAGCACAGCACAGCTGAAGAAGGTGAATGCATATGGTGAGTGAAGACATATCCCCTCCGAAGCGCAGAATGACAAACCAAGTGAGCAACAGATAGAAGGAAAGAAATATAAATGCTAGACACATACAAATTATATATACATGATCAGGATTAGGTACTGAGTAAAATATAACTTGTTTGTGGGATATGACAGATATGCTTTAAAGGGGCTAACCAGGAATAAAAAACAGAGCAAATTTCCTTCAAAAACAGCTTTATGTCTGTCTCCTGGTTGTGTGTTGTATTACAACTTGGCTCCATTAATTTCAATTTAACTGAGCTGCAGAACAACCAACCAACCTGGAGACTGACTGGGAGCATTTTTTGAAAGAAATTAGCTCAGTTTTTTCTATTCCTGGACACATTTTTTATTTGGACAATAAAGAGCAGAAGAAGCCCTGTATTTGAAATGTTATGCCATTTCCCATCTCTACTGAGCTAAACTTACTCAATGTAAATTAAAGGGGTACTCCCCTTTTTTAAAATATTTTTTATTTATTTTATTTTTTTAAATCAACTGGTGCCAGAAAGTTAAACAGATTTGTAAATTAATTCTATTTAAAAATCGTAATCCTTTCTGTACTTATCAGCTGCTGTATGTTCCAGAGGAAGTTCTTTTCTTTTTGAATTTCCTATCTGTCTGACCACAGTGCTCTCTGCTGACAGCTTTGTCCATTTTAAGAACTGTCCAGAGTAGGAGCATATCCCCATAGCAAACCTATCCGGCTTCGGACAGTTCCTAAAATGGACAGAGGTGTCAGCAGAGAGCACTGTGGTCAGACAGAAAATAAATTCAAAAAGAAAAGAACTTCCCGTGAATCATAAAACAGCTGATAAGTACAGGAAGGATTAAGATTTTTTAATAGAAGTAATTTACAAATCTGTTTAACCAGTTGATTTAAAAAAAATGTTTTCCAGGGGAGTACCCCTTTAAGTCCTTTTTTACTGCCAAAAATATTGTTCTAGAATGGCATAAAAAGGCATGAAAAGCTCATGTCAAATGCACACATTTGCTGAAATGCTAATGTTGTGGTTATGTACACTGCTATGGTGCTCCTGTTCCTTTTTACTGGAAGGAAGAACAAAAATGTCTCCCATGAATAATGCAACTCAATATTTTTTATTTTTGTTGGGCATGAAAACATCCGTTATATATGTGTCACATCCTAGTAAACAGTCTAATTGGAAAAGGCCTATTGTAAAAACAAGAAGGTAACCTATTTCCTTCATGATTTCCTTAAAAGTGCAAGGAAATGACATTTTAGTGATCCAGTTTTCCTATACATTTCCCTTGCTAGTTCATAATGACTCAACAGATTGTTGTAATGTTGAAAGTAGGATTTTCATAAAAATACTCACCTAAGTTCAAGTCACAGTTCACGTTTGGTTATGCACCTGTGAAAGCAAAGCTACATTTTATACATGTTAAAACGTGCAAAATTTAGGGAGAAGGCTAAAATTTTAATATATACACAATGCGGGGAATTTATCATTGTATATAGAGCTGTTTTGTGTCCATTTTTTTGCGCAAAGTGTTTTTTTGTGTCTTTTTTTGCACAAATTTTGATAGAATTTTTCATCCTCTTGTCAAAGGTTTACCATAGAGCACTTTCTACTGTTGAATCGAATTTACTAATTGCATTTTTTTTCCCACAAAAAAATGCGCAAATGGCATTTTCTTTCGCAAATATACACCACCTCGGAGGACACGTACCAAAAGTGTCTATTTTGACACAGTAAGGACTGCTACTCCCATCATGGACAGACTCTGCCCATGATGGGAGTTGTAGTCCAGGGGCTTAGGTGCAGATCACAGCAGGTCATTATCTAGAGACCCGCTTCGATCCGCATGTAGCCGCATGTACCGGCGGCTTGTATAGTTAATGAATGCGGATCGCAGGAGAGTGATCTGCCCCTGGACTACTACTCCTATCATGGGACAGAGCTTGTCTCATGATGGGAGTAGTTGTAGTACAAAGGATTACTACTCCCATCATGGACAGACTCTGCCCATGATGGGAGTTATAGTCCAGGGGCTGATATGCAGATTGCACGGTGTCATTCTGCAGAGACCCGCTACGATCCTCATTTATTAAGATAAAAAGCTGGCAGTACATGCAACTACACTGCACTGCCACCGGCTTCTATATACACTGTCATAATTCATAATCCCTGCTGCCGGGAGAGGGGAGCTCTGATTGGTCAATAGCTATCCACCAATCAGAGCTCCCGTGTTCCGGCGGGGATTATGAATTATGACAGCTGTATATGTAAGCCAGCGGCAGCGCAGTGTAGACGCATGTACCGCCGGTTTGTATAGTTAACAAATGCGGATCACAACAGATCTCCAGAGAATGATCTGCTGCGATCCACATTTAAATTAAAAAGCCAGCGGTACATGCAGCTACACTGCGCTGCCCGCTGGCTTCTATATACACTGTAATAATTAATAATCGCCGCCGGGAGAGGGGAGCTTTGATTGGTTAATAGCTATCCACCAATCAGAGCTCCCGTGTCCCGGTGGCGGGGATTATGAATTATGTCAGTGTATATAGGAGCACAGGAGCGCAGTGTAGCTGCATGTACCGCCGGCTTTTTAATTTAAATGCGAATCGCATCAGATCATTCTCTGGAGATCTGTTGTGATCCACATTTATTAACTATACAAACCGGCGGTACATGCCGTCGGCTTCTATATACACTGTAATAATTCATAATCCCTGCTGGAACACGGGAGCTCTGATTGGTGGATAGCTTTTAACCAATCAGAGCTCCCCTCTCCCGGTGGTGGGGATTATGAATTATTACAGTGTATATCGAAGCCGATGGCAGTGCAGTGTAGACGCATGTACCGCCGGCTTGTTATCTTAATAAATGCGGATCGCAGCGGTTCTCTGGAGAATGACCCTGTGTGATCTGCACCTCAGCCCCTGGACTATAACTCCCATCATGGGCAGAGTCTGTCCATGATGGGAGTAGTAGTCCTAAAAGTCCTGCAGCCGGGGGATGTGCAAGTGCCATGCCTCAGCGCTACGGTACTACAACTACTCCCATCATGGGACAGTCTCTGTCCCATGATAGGAGTAGTAGTCCAAGGGCAGAGGGACAGATCTCTGTTCACATTATGCGTTTTGCATAATGGGAACAGAACCTTTCTGGCAGTGTGTTCCCAAACAGGGAGACTCCAGCTGTTGCTTAACTACAGCCCACCATGATGGGAGTTGTAGTTTAGCAACAATTGGAGGCTCCCTGTTTAGGAACATGCTGCATTATGTGCGCTCTTCCCAGGGGAGAGCAAAAAAAAATGTACTAACACATATTTCTTGTTTTTCTTTTCTTCTCATTTCAGATACGTGAATGCGGAGGACTACGTCAGATTCAGTGGACTGCGACCATGACAAGTGTTTTTTTTATTTCAATAAAATAGTTGACAAGGGCTGTGGGGGGTATTTTTTAAAATACATTTTTTTTCAATGTTTCTTGTTTTTTATAATTGAGCTTTCAGGTTTAGTAGTGGAAGCTGTCTTATAGACAAAATGCATTACTAAGCCGGAGCTTAGCATTAGCCCCAAAATCAGCTAGCACTAACCTCCAATTATTATCCCCCGGTACACTACAACCACAGGGGTGCCGGGAAGAACCGGTACACTATGCATTTTTTTTATAAATACATTTAAAAAAGTGTGTGGTTACCTCATTTTTTGCAGTATCAGCCAGATGCCAACCAAGCAGCAACAGCCTGACGTTACCAGAGTGGGCGAGGACCATTGTTACTGGCCCTCCCCAGCCTAAATAACGCTAGTCTGTTACTGCCTAGGCCAAGGAGCGCCATTTTTTACGCTCTGGGCCTGTTGGTACTAGCTCTTCCCGGAACCTCTGTGGCGGTGGGTACCGTTGTAATAATTGGGGGTTAGTGCTAGCTGATTTGGGGGCTAATGCTAAGCCCTGGCTTAGTAATGGATTCTGTCTACAAGATGCCTTCCACTACTAAGCCTGAAAAGTCAATTATAAAAAAACACAACACATTGAAAAAAAATTATTTAAAAAAACACTCCCCCCACAGCCCTCGTTAACCCTTTTATTGACATTTTAAAAAAAAGCTGTTCATCGTCGCAATCCAGAAAATTTGACATAGTCCTCCGCATTCTCGTATTAAAATTTTGAACAAAAAACAACAACAAAAAGTTTTGTACTTTTTTTTGTTTCCACACACCAGCAAAAACGCAAGGAAAACTGACAAAATGCAGGAAAAAGCCGGGACAGTTTTTCTGGCGTTTTTTATGATGGACAAAAAACCTCAATGGAATCCGACCTCAAAGCAATAGAACAAAATCCCTACGTCCACTTTTCCTTTGAGGTAGAGGAGTGTACGGTAGAGCGAGGGCGGGGCGTTTCTATATTTTCACAAGATTTATCAAAGGAGTGCACAGCCTTAGTAAATTCTGAGCAAGAGTGTACAATAGACAAGCATAGGAAAAGGGGTAGAACTGTGTCTACAATAGACACATAATGATAAATCTCCCCGATATATACCAATCAATAGGTATAAGGGGTTGCCAGTTTTGTTTTGGCATACATAATACTTCTGCATACAAAAATACACTTTTGAGAAACTAACAGTAAATATGGTTAAAAATTCTGATTCTATACATACAGGGGGGGCTATAAGAGAGCGCATATATCATTTCACACTAAAACCTTACAATAAAATGAAATTTTTATGTACTCTCCAACCAACTATTCTGCCATCTATCTGTGCCTGAAAAAAATCCAGAATGTGTAGAAGTGTTTAACACAAATAAACCACATATATAAAATAATATTAAAGTACAGTATATTAATCATTCAGTACAATATAGATAGATAAATAGATAGAATATAGTGCATTGAAGGAAACACATTTCCTTGGAAAATAACATAAGTGGAGGTTAGCTGAAACAGTTAACCTAATTTGTGGGAGGAGTCTAGTCTTTATATACCCACCTGATCCACACAGGTGCTGTCGCCAGCATGCAAGATGTCTTTGCACCGGATGCTGTGGTTTTGGCGGGATGTTTGATTGCATATGTCGCAGAGAGGCACTGTTTGCTAGCCTAACTATGATGCAAGGAATACGGTAACGTGTTTAGGTACCTTTCACGCTGCTGTGAAGTAGCTACATCTCGCTCCTACAATATGCAGTAAACATGCAGTAAGCACATGTAGCTGTGCAGGCTCCAGCCCTGGCCTGCTGGCCGTGAGGTAATTTGCATATTTCAGCTTGAGGTTAACTCTTTCCTGCCTCAGTCTCTTAGTCTGCAAAGATCACTCATAGGAGGTCACAGCTGTGGCTTATGCAAATAATTGACTGCAGCAGGAGGATGTGTTTGGGCTGACAGAGCAGCACAGGCTGCTGAATCTCCAGGTGTTGGGGGCCTCCATATTTCGGTGTTGTTTTGACTGTTCTTACATTTACGAGATTATTTTTCCTTCATATGTGACCTGGTGTAATCCAGTTTCATGCTCGCAACCGCTCTCCATTCTGTCCCCTCGCTGGAGTCTCTCGTGCTGCGTCTCCCCATCTGTACGCTCTTTTATGCTGCAGCCCAGGACCAATCTCTATCTCAGACATGTCATCGATTATAGGCCATGTATAAATTGTCATTATACATTGTACTGTTATACATCACCAGTGCATTTATTTACTGTGTTTGTCAGTTATATGTACACCACGTATACATCCCTTAGTATATACCATGTAAGCTGCCATCAGTATACTGTTATGTCACCGTGGTTAGGTCACTTATCGTAGATACATCATATGTCTCTATTATACTGTTTTATGTTACCATTCATATAACTTGTATAGTTTATAATTACATACACGTAGTCATGTATGGGTTATGTCACCATAGAATATACTGTGCGCCCAACTGCTACGTCAGCAGATGTTTCATAGCTTTATTGTCACATTTGTATTGGTTTTTAGTTATGTCACGTTAGTCTTTCATTAATGTATGCAGGTCAGGTTTTTCAAGCTGTCACAGCATGACTCTGATGACTCTGACTCTGATGACTCTGATTATTGTGGGTAAATTGTTTGAAGGATTTATAAGGGATTACATACAGGAATACATAGGGGATAATTGTATTATAAGTGATAGCCAGCATGGGTTTACTAAGGATAGAAGTTGTCAAACCAATCTAATTTGCTTTTATGAAGAGGTGAGTAGAAGCCTTGACAGAGGAATGGCTGTGGATATAGTGTTTCTGGATTTTGCTAAAGCATTTGATACTGTCCCTCATAGACGTCTGACAGGTAAGTTAAGGTCTTTGGGTTTGGAAATTTTAGTTTGTAACTGGATTGAACACTGGCTCATGGATCGTACCCAGAGAGTGGTGGTCAATGATTCGTACTCTGATTGGTCCCCGGTTATTAGTGGTGTACCCCAAGGTTCAGTACTGGGACCGCTGTTGTTTAATTTATTTATCAATGATATAGAGGATGGTATTAACAGCTCTGTTTCTATCTTTGCAGATGACACCAAGCTTTGTAGCACAGTACAGTCTATAGAGGATGTGCATAAGTTACAAGATGACTTGGATAGACTAAGTGTCTGGGCATCCACTTGGCAAATGAGGTTCAATGTGGATAAATGTAAAGTTATGCATCTGGGTACTAATAACCTGCATGCATCGTATGTCTTAGGGGGGATTAAACTGGCAGAGTCACTGGTAGAGAAGGATCTGGGTGTACTTGTAGATCACAGACTACAGAATAGCATGCAATGTCAGGCTGCTGCTTCCAAAGCTGGCAGGATATTGTCATGTATCAAAAGAGGCATGGACTCAAGGGACAGGGACATAATACTCCCCCTTTATAAATCATTGGTACGGCCTTACCTGGAATATGCTGTTCAGTTTTGGGCACCTGTCCATAAAAGGGACACTGCAGAGTTGGAAAGGGTGCAGAGACGCACGACTAAACTAATATGGGGAATGGAACATCTTAGCTATGAGGAGCGATTAAAGGAGTTACAATTGTTTAGTCTTGAGAAGAGACGTTTAAGGGGGGATATGATAAACGTATATAAGTATATTAATGGCCCATACAAAAAATATGGAGAAAAACTGTTCCAGGTTAAACCCCCCCAAAGGACGAGGGGGCACTCCCTCCGTCTGGAGAAGAAAAAGTTTAGTCTCAAGGGGCGACACGCCTTCTTTACCATGAGAACTGTGAACTTATGGAACAGTCTACCTCAGGAACTGGTCACAGCAGGAACAATTAACAGCTTTAAAACAGGATTAGATACATTCCTGGAACAAAATAAGATTAATGCTTATGAAGAAATATAAAATCTCATCCCTTCCCCAATATCGCGCCACACCCCTACCCCTTAATTCCCTGGTTGAACTTGATGGACATATGTCTTTTTTCGACCGTACTAACTATGTAACTATGTAACTATGTAACTATGATGGTTCTCAGGTCTAGTATGTTAGGCTGTTATCATGGCATTGCTTTTACATTTACTCATGTGGGAGGTCAGGTGTGATAGGATGTCCTTGCTGACATTACCACGTGGTTCTCCACACTTATGTTTCCTTACAGCGTTCTGTGTTTCGTTACCATACACGCCATGTTTTCCTGCATTTATCACGGATACGGTTCACACAAGATAACACGTATTCATTTCAACCAGGTACTGACATCACTTGGCTTCCTGTGTCACGGCTACATTCTACACAACTACACCACCATGATTGCGTTTCCACTCTGTTGCAACAGCAGGTAACAAGCAAAACCGCGTACTGCCATACGTTCCCACACAGTATACCACGCCTACCTTCCACATAGTGTTCCTTGCTGATATCCCACACAGTATACCACGCCTGCGTTCAACAGTGTATTACTCAGGTTCCTACTCGGTATACGTGCTTATGTTTCCCTAGCGGTGTAACATGTACATCTTCCTTCAATGTGACCTGCATATGTTTCTTACAGTATTGTTTTCATGGCTTGTGGTTACGTTTTTCATGTTCAGCGCTGTCATGCTACTCTTATGTTTCTCATTGAACATGATTAATTCTACCCCATAACGTTCACACTACGCAAATATTCCTATAGCAGGCACATTACGCATAAAATTATGTATACCTTTCTGGAGCTGTCACATTGTACGTACATGACTGTGACATTTATGCTACAATAGTTCCAGTGGCATGTGTTACCTGAGCTGATACAATGCTTCACGTTATATTGGTTTGCAGTACCAGACGTTGATACCACAGCGTATGTACTGTGCTCGTTTGGTATAGTTGATTTACTGGGCTTTGTATAGTCGATGCTGTGTTACGTTTCCATAGCTGTCCTGTGGTGCATTAATATCCCTATTGTGGTCATACGGTGCTTATGTTACTATAGCTGATAATTTGCATTACATAACAAGTGTCTATATGCTATGCGATAGTGTTAATTAACTGATATACGGTACATTAATGTACTTGGGGTTTATGTTACTGTAGCAAATATACTGGGCATTTTACATTATTTTAGCTGACATATGGGCCTATGTTCTATTGCTGGTAATTGCGTTTTACTGTGGCTTATATATACGGTGTATTAGTGGTCAATTTAGCTGTTCTGCTGAACATTAATGTTCAGGGTTTACACTACTGTAAGCTTATATACAGGGCTTTGTTGTTTTCGGAGATGTTATACGGTGCTTACATTACTTCAAGTGATATACCATGCTTCAACGTTAACGATTCTCTTCAGAGTCACATACATACGGTTACCTTCAGTGTCACATACATACGGTTACCTGCAGTGTGACATGCATACATTTCCCTACAGGGTAATACGCATACATTTCCTTACAGTATACGTTTCATAGTTATTCTCCCATTCTTTTGTTTCAGCTGTCACGTTATGAACGCTTGGTTGTTTTACCTCGTAGCGCCATACGTTCAGTGTGGTTGAAGGCTGATTGCTATCGTCAATCCGTAAAGCCTCATCTTTATAGTTTAGTTTCTGGTCATTATACACGCCTTGTTACAGCCAGGTTGACCTCAACGTTCCAGGTAAGCTTTAAGTCGTCACTTTACATGCCTTTTGTACGTCACACGCTCCCGTGAGAGAGAAACCTCCTATCGTTGTCATTCCTTTGTATATTATAAATGTTCTCATTTGGGGCAGATTGTATCGTCAATCCACAAGCCTTGTTGTCTTTTGTCCGTACGTTACACACGCCCCTGTTAGAGGCAGATAGCTCATGTTATACGGTGCTTACGTTACTTCAAGGGATATACCATGCGTCAACGTTAACGGTTCCCTACAGTGGGACATATATATGGCTCCCTACAGGATAATACGCATACAGTTCCTTACAGTGTACGTCTCCTAGTTTATTGTCCCCTTCTGTTGTTTCAGCTCTTTGGTTTCATCTTACTTTATGTACGCTAGGTTGCTTTAAGTCTTAGCGCTATGTGTTCGATGTGGTTGGAGGCTAAATGCTGTCGTGAATCTGTAAAGCTTCATCTTTACAGTTTCCTTTTTTGTCATTACATACACCTTGTTACAGCCAGTTTGACCTCGCCATTCCAGGTAAGCTTTAAGTCGTCACTTTACATGCCTTTCGTACGTCACACGCTCCCGTGAGAGAGAGGCTGCCCGACAATCCTCGAGCCTCATATCGTTGTCATTCCTTTGTACATTAGAAATGTTCTCATTGGGGGCAGATTGTATCATCAATCCATGAGCCTCTTGTCGTCTTTTGTTTTGTACGTTACATATGCCCTGTTAGAGGCAGATAGCTTATGTTATACAGTGCTTATGTTACTTCAAGTGATACCATTTTTCAACGTTTACGGTTCCCTATAGTGATATACATATGGTTCCCTACAGGGTAATTAATACGCATACAATTCCTTACAGTGTAAGTTTCATAGTTTGTTTTCCCCTTCTGTTTCAGCTCTTTTGTTTCAGCTTACGTTATGTACTCTAGGTTGTTTTACCGCTTAGCGCTATGCATTCGGTGTGGTTGGAGGCTGATTGCTGTCGTCAATCCGTAAAGCTTCATCTTTATAGTTTCCTTTTTGGTCATTGCATACGCCTTGTTACAGTCAGTTCAACCTTGCCATTCCAGGTAAGTGTTAAGCTGTCTCTTTGCATGCCTTTTGTACGTCACATGTCCCTGGGAGAGAGAGACAGCCCGACAATCCTCGAGCCTTCGTATTGTTGTCATTCCTTTGTACATTACAAACGTTCTTGTTTGGGGCAGATTGTATCATCAATCCACGAGCCTCTTGTCATTTGTTTTTGTAAGTTACTTACGCCCCTGTTAGAGGCAGATTGCTTGACAATGATCGAGCCTCATGTTGTTTCCGTTTCTATGTTTCCTGCGATTTTGTCCAAGGCAGATTGCACTGTCAGTCTATGAGCCTCATGTTTTTCCATTTCTGTGTTTCATACGATTCTGTCTGAGGCAGATTGCACTGTCAGTCCACGAGCCTCATCTTTACGTTTCTGCGTTTCATACGATTCTGTCCGAGGCAGATTCAGTCCACGAGCCTCATGTTGTTGCCATCTCTATCTTGCTCTTATGTTTGTTACTATGTGTCTGATTGTGGTCTTAGTTGTACACGTCTTAGTGTTAAGTTCTTTGATGTGGGTTCAGCTTGTTCATGTCTTGTCGTGTGTACCTGTTGGGAAATTTGCCCTTATCGGTCTTTGTAACCTGCTGGTCATGTATATTTTCTTCTGCAATAAGCCTCAGGGCGTAGCAGTAATAATCTTCTTTACACCTGCAAGTATGTGGAGACTACCTTACTGGTACACGAAACCTCAGGTTAAGTATGTTATATACTTTTATGTTTTTTCCATGTGGGTCTGTTGTTGTCACTTTATGTATGGCATGGTTCAATAGGATTACTTATATGTGCAGCTTGGGACACTTTTCAAATCTTCCTCTTCTGGCACTACCTATCTAAATACCTACTGACGTTTGTGTTTTGGCCACTTTTCTAACCGAATCATTGTACCTTCTGTCTATCTAGCACTTCGACATTTTCTATATTTGACACTTGGGTTACCTCTATCCATGGGCACCCTGGTAGTACCATCCTGGTAGGTGCTATGGGTCTAGTAGTGCCAAGTGGTATATCTAGAAATGTATCTTGGCTTCGGCTCCATAACAGCTGCGCCAGCTTCTGGGTATCACTTAGATGTTAAGTAAGTTAAGGGCACTGTTATCGCTCTGTTCCATTGACACGTTCCAACCTCCGACTGTTAACTGGAGTATTTTGTCTGTTATCTTGGGTTCATATGACGTAGATTATGCTTAACCATTAATTCATGTATTACCTGAGGTATTTTTGCCCCCTTCTCTAGGATACCCTTCACGGCCACCCAGGCACACCCCAGGCCTAATTATTCATGCAAGTGGTACCCTACTTACGGTACATATAAGAATCCGACCACAAGTGGAGGTTAGCTGAAACAGTTAACCTAATTTGTGGGAGGAGTCTGGTCTTTATATACCCACCTGATCCACACAGGTGCTGTCGCCAGCATGCAAGATGTCCCCACCCTCCCTTCCCCTTTATTTTCTACAGTCACTCTCAGGGTATCCCCCTTCTCTAGGATACCCTTCACGGCCACCCAGGCACACCCCAGGCCTAATTATTCATGCAAGTGGTACCCTACTTATGGTACTTATAAGAATCCGACCACAATGATTAATGAACACTGACCTGCAAAGATGTTACAAATTGAATCATACTATATTCATACTGTACAGCAGAGGCCACAAAAGGCTGAGCATCTCTTCTTCTGCACTCCAGTGCCCGAGTGATGTCATCATGCCCCGAAGCACAGAGTGGAGGTGAGAAGAGCAGGCCACACACGCTACGTCAGAACCGAGTGAGTAGGGTTTTTCTTTGTAAAATTAAAGTAACATGTTCAGTAGATTCTCAGCTGCCATAAGTATCTCTACCACTGTGGTAGAACAGAATCCTGTTGAATCCTAGTTAATGTGGGGCGGAATGTCTTGGAGTAAGGGCCTGAGGAGCCAATCAATGTATTGCAGCAATAATCCAGTAACCTATCCAATTCCTGTAATACATCGATTGGCTCCTCAGGCCCTTACTAGACGACATTCCGCCCCAAATTAACTAGGATTCAACAGGATTCTGTTCTACCACAGTGGTAGAGATCCTTATGGAAGCTGAGAATCTACTGAACATGTTACTTTAATTTTACAAAAAAAAAACTACTCACTCAGCTCTGGCGTAGTGTGTGTGTGTGGCCTTCTCTTCTCACCTCCACTCTGTGCTTCGGGGCATGATGGCGTCACTCGGGCACTGGAGCACAGAGGAAGAGATGCTCGGCCTTGAGCTCCACTTTTTTTCTGAGGAGGTGCCAAGCTAATTGTCTGTTTTCCGTGTGGGGTCCTCTCTTAGTTGGATAAACATATTAATATCCTGGAGCTGCTAGTGAGCTTCCATTGTGTACTGTGCACTGGTGAGAATTACAATGTTATTGCCCTTGTCGCCTTTTTTATGATTAGGTCTGGTCTCTTTTTCCACTAAGTGCCACCTTCTTTTTACTTATGGAGCAAGGAAAACTTCGAGGTACACAGAATCAACAGGATACCTGATGAAGCTGTGCATGCGGAGCGAAACGCGTTGCATGCTGGGCCATTAATGAAGGCTTAGTTGTCCTGATCCTCTTGTTTCTATTAGGACCGGGTGATCTTGTGTACCTTGAAGTTCTCCATGCTCAACATATGTATTCCTCCACAGAACGGCTGCAGATGGAACCTAATTGACACACCAAATTGGCGCTGAAACCTAGTGATCCTTGTACAGCTGGTGCCTCTCCTACAATTACAGGACAATTCAGACTAGGTGCATCTTTTTTATTGAAATGTCTGTGGAAATAGATTTGTCTCACTTTATATAGGTCTATTTTGAATTTAGTCCATTTAAATCAACTGGTGCCAGTAAGTTAATCTTAACCCTTCCAGTACTTATCAGTTTCTGTATGCTCCAGAGGAAGTTGAGTTGTTGTTTTCTGTCTGACCAAAGTGCTCTATGCTGACCTCTGTCCATGCTAGGAACTATCTGGAGAAGGAGAGGTTTGCTCCTACTCTGGACAGTTCTTGACACATGGTTATCCCTTTGGTGTGTCCCTCACCCCCCCCCCCTTTTTTTTTTGTCTTGCAGGTAAACCACAAAGGAACATCTTTGGGTCCTGACCGTTGTTATATAAATGCACACCAATATAGGGGAAGCACTGTGTATCGGGTGCCCCCTTATTACAAACTATGTATTACTAACCCAGTGATCTCTGAAAATAGATTGACAAAATTGAGGTTGCTCTCAAACATGTATTTTCCTGTTCCTGATGACGCCATAATATTGTGGTAGAAACGCGTTGGGAGGTTTATCATCTAAATAGCTTAATGCTATGGTGAATTTGTAAATCCACATGCGTTACACTTGTAGTTTTCTTTTTGGATTTATTTTGATTTGGTGCTGGTGAGATTAAAGCACAATCATGATATTTGGTGTAGCTTTTAATGGCGAAAAAATAAGTTATATTTTATGGCACTTTCCCCTCAACACTAAAATTTTTTGTTGAAATGAATACATATCTATGCTGGGAATATATAGCCCCTATGTAGGCTGCATTTCTATAATTTATGCATTTTAATATTATCTAGTTATGATGGCAAGCTTTATTATTTGCACACCCAATTTGGCAGAGTGGTTAACAGAGGTCAAAGAAGTTTTTTCTGAGCGCACTTTTTCTCAACCAAAATATACTCCTTCTCTGAAAATAGACCTGAGGGATCTTGTTGCTTGTTATAAACAGTACACATTGTCATTTTGGGAGATTCAGGCATTTGAAAATGATCTAAGACACAATATAGTTCCAAGAGGAGTACGAATCCCTGTGTTTCCTGCGGTAAGACTTAGGACTCCATCTGTCCTTAAAAAGTGGGAGGCGGAGGCCACCGCTACCTCTCTAAAATTTACTCAGATTCTTTTGGAGGAGGAAAAAATTTAATTTAGTCACAGCCGAAGTTAAACTCAAAGAACAGAGGGACAAACTCTGGTTCCCTTCATACCCCTTTACATTGGTGTAACCGTGCCCTTTCCCCTTGTTTTTTATTCCTTGTTGAATATTTCTGTACATCTTTTTATATATATTGTTGTCACACTTGATGGTATCCTGTACAGGATTACACATTGAGAAGCTTGTACCTTGTTTCTTATGTCTCAATAAAATATTTTGTTGGATACTAAAGAACAGAAAGACATTGTACTTAAATTTAGGGATGATCCTGAATTCACAATTAAGGAAACACTCACTAAAAACACCATAGAACGTTTCCAATATCAGCTCAGGGAACGCAAACATCTACAGTTCATTAGGGAATTTTGAGAGAATAGAGCATACAGTGTGTGACACAGGGAGGAGACAATATCCTAGTACAGAATGGTCTGGTGACAACTCCTCTGGTTTACCATCTGCTGCGGTTTTTTTAGGGGGGGGGGGACATCCAGGAGCCCAGCAGGGACCCATACCCAACAAGAACAAGAGAAACCAGGCACTAAGAGACTATCCAAACAATCTATCCAAACATTGTCTTGTGGAGGCACAGATGAGGGTCCTTGGCCGAGGTCTATCATTTGTCCCAACGGTGGCTTTTGATCGATTCAATTTCAAGTCAGTCCCTGTGTTCCATCCCACTGCTCTCCAATAGTCAGTTGTTCCCCCAGTAGTCATCCGTCACACATGTGTATATTGAATTGTCATCCCCATACCTAAGACCTCGGGACAATTCACTATGTCACAGAAGTCAAATTTAAAGGTAGTCACTTGGGCACTAGAAGAGTTATCAAAATGTGGGATACAACTCTTGGGTCATTGTCAAGTCTGCCCAGTAGTGTGGTGGAGTCGGATTGAGTTCCTGGGTTTGCACTCCACTTATACGGAAAAGGATATGTATCAGGAGCATGGTGTAGGAACCCTCTTGCAACGTGAGGTGTATCCATGTTGATTCTCCTTCCAGTTTCACCAAAGTCAGAGTTGTCAGTAATAACAAGGACCTTCAAATCTAGGTACCAGCGGCCCCCTCACATGTCTTTTCACGAGGACAAACTCTGCAGATTGTGACTTCCTGGTTTAGCGTTTGGATCTGGAATCGAAGAATAAAATTGCAACATGTGTTACTTTCAGGTCATTACACGGGGTAATAACAAACTTTACCAAACTATCATTTCCTGTACTGAGGGTAATAAAATTCTAGCTTAGGGACCCCCCCCCCCCCCAAGAGTGTCTCATATGGGGTTAGGCCTGTTGGCTATCGGGGTGTGTTTATAACAGAATACAAAGCTATTGTCACGATGCCGGCTGGCAGGTGGTGGATCCTCTGTGCCAGAGAGGGATTGGCGTGGACCGTGCTAGAGGATCGGTTCTAAGTCACTACTGGTTTTCACCAGAGCCCGCCGCAAAGCGGGATGGTCTTGCTGCGGCGGTAGTGACCAGGTCGTATCCCCTAGCAACGGCTCAACCTCTCTGGCTGCTGAAGATAGGCGCGGTACAAGGGAGTAGACAGAAGCAAGGTCGGACGTAGCAGAAGGTCGGGGCAGGCAGCAAGGATCGTAGTCAGGGGCAACGGCAGAAGGTCTGGAATCACAGGCAAGGAACACACAAGGAACGCTTTCACTGGCACTAGGGCAACAAGATCCGGCGAGGGAGTGAAGGGGAAGTGAGGTGATATAGGGAAGTGCACAGGTGTAAACACTAATTGGAACCACTGCACCAATCAGCGGTGCAGTGGCCCTTTAAATCGCAAAGACCCGGCGCGCGCGCGCCCTAGGGAGCGGGGCCGCGCGCGCCGGGACAGAACTGACGGGGAGCGAGTCAGGTACGGGAGCCGGGGTGCGCATCGCGAGCGGGCGCTACCCGCATCGCGAATCGCATCCCGGCCGGAGGTGGTAACGCAGCGCCCCGGGTCCGTGGAACCGACCGGGGCGCTGCAGTGAGGGAAGTGTAGCGAGCGCTCCGGGGAGGAGCGGGGACCCGGAGCGCTCGGCGTAACAGTACCCCCCCCCTTGGGTCTCCCCCTCTTCTTGGGGCCTGAGAACCTGAGGATCAGACTTTTGTCCAGGATATTGTCCTCAGGTTCCCAGGACCTCTCTTCTGGACCACAACCCTCCCAATCCACCAAAAAAAAAGTTTTTCCTCTGACTCTCTTAGAGGCCAAGATTTCTCTGACAGAGAAGATGTCCGAGGAGCCGGAAACAGGAGTGGGAGGAACAGATTTAGGAGAAAAACGGTTGAGGATGAGAGGTTTAAGAAGAGAGACGTGAAAGGCATTAGGGATACGAAGAGAAGGAGGAAGAAGAAGTTTGTAAGAGACAGGATTAATTTGAGACAAAACTTTAAAAGGACCAAGATAGCGTGGTCCCAACTTATAGCTCGGGACACGGAAACGGACATATTTAGCGGAGAGCCATACCTTGTCTCCAGGGGAAAAAATGGGAGGAGCTCTTCTTTTCTTATCTGCGAATCTCTTCATGCGAGAAGAAGCCTGTAAGAGAGAATTTTGGGTCTCTTTCCATATGGTGGAAAGATCACGAGAAATTTCATCCACAGCGGGCAGACCAGAGGGCAAGGGGGTAGGGAGGGGGGGAAGAGGGTGACGGCCGTACACCACGAAAAACGGAGATTTGGAGGAAGATTCAGAGATTCTGAAATTATACGAGAATTCGGCCCAAGGTAGAAGATCTGCCCAGTCATCCTGGCGGGAGGAAACAAAATGTCGTAAATAGTCACCCAAGATCTGGTTAATTCTCTCTACTTGTCCATTGGATTGAGGATGGTATGCAGAAGAAAAATTTAATTTAATCTTGAGTTGTTTACAGAGAGCCCTCCAGAATTTAGACACAAATTGGACGCCTCTATCCGAGACGATCTGTGTAGGCAACCCGTGAAGACGAAAAATGTGTACAAAAAATTGTTTAGCCAACTGAGGCGCTGAAGGAAGACCAGGAAGAGGGATGAAATGTGCCATTTTGGAGAATCGATCAACGACCACCCAAATAACAGTGTTGCCATGGGATGGGGGTAAGTCAGTAATAAAATCCATACCAATCAGAGACCAAGGTTGTTCGGGGACAGGTAGAGGATGAAGAAAACCAGCGGGCTTCTGGCGAGGAGTCTTATCCCGGGCACAGATAGTGCAGGCTCGCACAAAGTCCACCACATCAGTCTCTAGAGTCGGCCACCAATAGAAGCGAGAGATGAGTTGCACAGATTTCTTAATGCCCGCATGACCTGCGAGATGGGAGGAGTGACCCCATTTGAGGATCCCAAGGCGTTGGCGTGGAGAAACAAAGGTCTTTCCTGGAGGAGTTAGTCTGATGGAGGCTGGAGAAGTGGAAATCAGGCAGTCAGGAGGAATGATGTGTTGAGGAGAGAGTTCAATTTCAGAGGCATCTGAGGAACGAGAGAGAGCATCGGCCCTAATGTTCTTATCAGCAGGCCGAAAGTGAATTTCAAAATTAAATCGGGCAAAGAACAGAGACCACCTGGCCTGACGAGGATTCAGCCGTTGGGCAGACTGGAGGTAGGAGAGGTTCTTGTGATCGGTGTAAATAATAACTGGAAATCTTGATCCCTCCAGCAGATGCCTCCATTCCTCAAGTGCTAATTTAATGGCTAGAAGCTCTCGATCCCCGATGGAGTAGTTCCTCTCCGCCGGAGAGAAGGTCCTGGAAAAAAAACCACAAGTAACAGCATGCCCGGAAGAGTTTTTTTGTAGAAGGACAGCTCCAGCTCCCACTGAGGAGGCATCAACCTCCAATAGGAAGGGTTTAGATGGGTCAGGTCTGGAGAGCACGGGAGCCGAAGAAAAGGCAGACTTGAGTCGTTTAAAGGCGTCTTCCGCTTGAGGAGGCCAAGACTTGGGATCGGCATTTTTTTTTGTTAAAGCCACAATAGGAGCCACAATGGTAGAAAAATGTGGAATAAATTGCCTGTAATAATTGGCGAACCCCAAAAAACGTTGGATGGCACGGAGTCCGGAGGGGCGTGGCCAATCTAAGACGGCAGAGAGTTTATCTGGGTCCATTTGTAGTCCCTGGCCAGAGACCAAGTATCCTAGAAAAGGAAGAGATTGGCATTCAAACAGACATTTCTCTATTTTGGCATAGAGTTGATTATCACGAAGTCTCTGAAGAACCATACGGACATGCTGGCGGTGTTCTTCAAGATTGGCAGAAAAAATCAGGATATCGTCCAGATATACAACAACACAGGAGTATAGGAGATCACGAAAAATTTCATTAACAAAGTCTTGGAAGACGGCAGGGGCGTTGCATAGACCAAAGGGCATGACCAGATACTCAAAGTGTCCATCTCTGGTGTTAAATGCCGTTTTCCATTCATCCCCCTCTCTGATGCGGATGAGATTATAAGCACCTCTTAAGTCCAGTTTGGTAAAAATATGGGCACCTTGGAGACGATCAAAGAGTTCAGAGATGAGGGGTAGGGGGTAGCGGTTCTTAACCGTGATTTTATTAAGACCGCGGTAGTCAATGCAAGGACGTAGAGAGCCATCTTTTTTGGACACAAAGAAAAATCCGGCTCCGGCAGGAGAGGAGGATTTACGGATAAAGCCCTTTTTTAAATTTTCTTGGACGTATTCAGACATGGCAAGAGTCTCTGGGACGGACAGAGGATAGATTCTGCCCCGGGGTGGAGTAGTGCCCGGGAGGAGGTCAATGGGACAATCATAAGGCCTGTGAGGAGGTAGAGTCTCAGCTTGTTTTTTGCAAAAAACGTCCGCAAAGTCCATATAGGCCTTAGGGAGACCGGTTACATGAGGAAGCACAGGGACACGGCAAGGTTTACTGGGAACCGGTTTTAAGCAGTCCTTGGAACAAGAGGGCCCCCAACTCTTGATCTCCCCAGTGGACCAATCCAGGATTGGGGAATGGAGTTGAAGCCAGGGAAGTCCAAGAAGGATTTCAGAAGTGCAATTGGGGAGGACCAACAGTTCAATCCTCTCGTGATGAGATCCGATGCGCATTAGAAGGGGCTCCGTGCGGAAACGTATAGTACAGTCCAATCTTTCATTGTTTACACAATTGATATAGAGGGGTCTGGCGAGACTGGTCACCGGGATGTTGAACCTGTTGACGAGAGAGGCCAAGATAAAATTTCCTGCAGATCCAGAGTCCAAGAAGGCCACAGCAGAGAAGGAGAAGGCAGAGGCAGACATCCGCACAGGCACAGTAAGACGTGGAGAAGCAGAGTAGACATCAAGGACTGTCTCACCTTTGTGCGGAGTCAGCGGACGTCTTTCCAGGCGGGGAGGACGGATAGGACAATCCTTCAGGAAGTGTTCGGTACTAGCACAGTACAGGCAGAGATTCTCCATGCGGCGTCGTGTCCTCTCTTGGGGTGTCAGGCGAGACCGGTCGACCTGCATAGCCTCCACGGCGGGAGGCACAGGAACAGGTTGCAGGGGACCAGAGGAGAGAGGAGCCGGGGAGAAGAAACGCCTCGTGCGAACAGAGTCCATATCCTGGCGGAGCTCCTGACGCCGTTCGGAAAAACGCATGTCAATGCGAGTGGCAAGATGGATGAGTTCATGTAGGTTAGCAGGGATTTCTCGTGCGGCCAGAACATCTTTAATGTTGCTGGATAGGCCTTTTTTAAAGGTCGCGCAGAGTGCCTCATTATTCCAGGATAATTCTGAAGCAAGGGTACGGAACTGTACGGCATACTCGCCAACGGAAGAATTACCCTGGACCAGGTTCAACAGGGCAGTCTCAGCAGAAGAGGCTCGGGCAGGTTCCTCAAAGACACTTCGAATTTCCGAGAAGAAGGAGTGTACAGAGGCAGTGACGGGGTCATTGCGGTCCCAGAGCGGTGTGGCCCAAGCCAGGGCTTTTCCAGACAGCAGGCTGACTACGAAAGCCACCTTAGACCTTTCAGTGGGGAACTGGTCCGACATCATCTCCAAGTGTAATGAACATTGGGAAAGAAAGCCACGGCAAAACTTAGAGTCCCCATCAAATTTATCCGGCAAGGATAGTCGTATTCCAGAAGCGGCCACTCGCTGCGGAGGAGGTACAGGAGCTGGCGGAGGAGATGATTGCTGGAGCTGTGGTAGTAACTGTTGTAGCATAACAGTCAGTTGAGACAGCTGTTGGCCTTGTTGCGCAATCTGTTGTGACTGCTGGGCGACCACCGTGGTGAGGTCAGCGACAACTGGCAGAGGAACTTCAGCGGGATCCATGGCCGGATCTACTGTCACGATGCCGGCTGGCAGGTGGTGGATCCTCTGTGCCAGAGAGGGATTGGCGTGGACCGTGCTAGAGGATCGGTTCTAAGTCACTACTGGTTTTCACCAGAGCCCGCCGCAAAGCGGGATGGTCTTGCTGCGGCGGTAGTGACCAGGTCGTATCCCCTAGCAACGGCTCAACCTCTCTGGCTGCTGAAGATAGGCGCGGTACAAGGGAGTAGACAGAAGCAAGGTCGGACGTAGCAGAAGGTCGGGGCAGGCAGCAAGGATCGTAGTCAGGGGCAACGGCAGAAGGTCTGGAATCACAGGCAAGGAACACACAAGGAACGCTTTCACTGGCACTAGGGCAACAAGATCCGGCGAGGGAGTGAAGGGGAAGTGAGGTGATATAGGGAAGTGCACAGGTGTAAACACTAATTGGAACCACTGCACCAATCAGCGGTGCAGTGGCCCTTTAAATCGCAAAGACCCGGCGCGCGCGCGCCCTAGGGAGCGGGGCCGCGCGCGCCGGGACAGAACTGACGGGGAGCGAGTCAGGTACGGGAGCCGGGGTGCGCATCGCGAGCGGGCGCTACCCGCATCGCGAATCGCATCCCGGCCGGAGGTGGTAACGCAGCGCCCCGGGTCCGTGGAACCGACCGGGGCGCTGCAGTGAGGGAAGTGTAGCGAGCGCTCCGGGGAGGAGCGGGGACCCGGAGCGCTCGGCGTAACAGCTATGGACAGAACTTCTGGCCATGGAAGGTCTGCTCCCACCATTTTTCTAATTTTCTCTTGTAATATCTGCAATGACAGCCGATCCTTGGTCGCTTTCAGTTACTTCAGGGACTCCAAACATGCATACCAGTTCTGTTAGTAGTTTCTTTACGGTAGTCTTTACTGCAAAATTAGTGATGGGGTAGGCTTCTGGCCATCCTGAGAACATATCCACCGCTACTAGCACGTACTCAACTTTCCACTTTTGGGCAATTGCATGTGGTCAATCTGGATTCTTTGAAATGGGTAGCAAGGTTTGGCCAAGTGTTTCTTCGGAGTAACTTCTGTTCTTCCATGGTTAAAGGTGTTGCAAATGTCACATCCCTTGACATATTGTTCAACTGGTGTTATTCCTGGTGCAAAGTAGGGTTTTATTGATAGAAGTGAGCATTGTGCTTTTTCCTCTGTAACATAGTAACATAGTTCATAAGGTTGAAAAAAGACCAGAGTCCATCATGTTCAACCTATATCCCTAATGAGTCCCTACTGAGTGACTTTTGCAGAGGAAGGCAAAAAAAAAACTCATACTAGAGGTAAAAAAATTCCTTCCCGACTCCAAACATGGCAGTCAGAATAAATCCCTGGATCAACGTTCTGTCCCTATAATTCTAATTTACATAACCAGCAATGTTCTTACTCTCCAAAAATGCATACAGACCCCTTTTAAATTCTTTTACAGAGATCCCCATGACCACCTCCTCTGGGAGAGAATTCCACAGTCTCACTGCTCTTACAGTAAAGAACCCCCGTCTGTGCTGGTGTAGAAAACTTATTTCCTCTAAACGGAGAGGATGCCCCCTTGTTATAGATACAGTCCTGGGTATAAATAGATTATGGGAAAGATCTCTGTACTGTCCCTTGATATATTTATACATAGTTATTAGGTCTCCCCTAAGCCTTCTTTTTTCTAAACTAAATAACCCCAATTTTGATAATCTTTCTGGGTACTGTAGTCCTCCCATTCCCTGTATTACCCTTGTTGCCCGTCTTTGAACCCTCTCCAGCTCCACTATATCTTTCTTGTACACTGATGCCCAGTACTGTACACAGTATTCTTGTGTGGTCTGACTAGTGATTTGTACAGCGGTAGAATTATTTCCTTGTCGTGGGCATCTATGCCCCTATTGATGCACCCCATGATTTTATTTGCTTTGGCAGCAGCTGCCCGACACTGGTCACTACAGCTAAATTTACTGTTAACTAAAACTCCCAAGTCCTTTTCCACGTCAGTCGTCCCTAGTGTTCTCCCATTTAATTCATAATATCAGGCCGGATTTTTCCTCTCCATGTGCATTACCTTACATTCATCAGTGTTGAACCTCATCTGCCACTTCCCAGCCCAAGCCTCCAACCTATCCAGATCCATTTGTAACAGTGCCCTGTCCTCTATTGTGTTTACCGCTTAACAGAGTTTAGTATCATCTGCCAAGATTGCTACTTTACTATTAAACCCCTCTACAAGGTCATTAATGAATATATTAAACAGGACAGGACCCAATATTGACCCCTGTGGTACGCCACTAGTTACAGTCACCCAATCAGAATAAGTACCATTAATAACCACTCTCTGTTTCCTATCACTGAGCCAGTTACTTACACACATTCTTCCCCAGCCCCATCCTTCTCATTTTATGCACCAACCGTTTATGTGTAACCGTATCAAATGCTTTGGAAAAATCCAGATATACGACATCCAGCGATTGCCCCTGGTCCAGTCTGGAGCTCACCTCCTCATAAAAGCTGATCAGGTTAGTTTGACAGGACCGATCCCTCATAAAGCCATGCTGATATGGAGAAATTGTAGAAAAAATGCTGAGGTGGCGCTTCCAAGGAATTCACCCAAAGTCATGGGTATAGGTATAAAGTAAATCATTTATTTTTACAGCATAAAGAAATCAAAGAAATTAAATAAAGCAAGACGCGTTTCGGGAGTCACAGTTCTCTTTTTCAATTGCCGGTGGTTGCTGTGTGGCCAGGTGACAAGTGTGGGAATTTAAATACACAAAAATGGCGCCAAACCAGGTGAGCTGGTGACGTGATGTGGGATGGATGCCGGGGCCAGGTGTGGACTGGGCAAGAGAGACATACATAGTACAACATTTTCAATAAAAGAGCATGAAAACCACGTAAAACATGAGAAAATGCATAGGTATAGTCTTTTACAGGAGTATTTAGAGGTTCAAATAGAACCGCGAGAAATGTCCGTAGTGGCGACCAATCAGAGAGTTGCCATGTCCCTAGGACCAATCAGGAGGCAGTAGCGGAAGCGGTCATCGCTGTGCTGGGTTGCCGCGGTAGGTGTATGAATGGAGACGAGCGCCTGAAGGCTGATTGGTCGCTTGCTGTGGGACAGTGTAAAGGCGACCAATCAGGATCGTGCCATACATGACTGAGTATAGTTACGCTGTCATGAGCGGAAGTCCATGTGGAGATGTCATCCAAAGATGGGCATGGTGGGATGGATTCTGATAGGCTATCCGTGATATTGGGTGAGCCAATCAGAGGGGTGACGTATAAGTCCGAATTCCAGGTTGCTGCTGCTGGTGGCGGTAAAGTGTCTTTCAAAAATGTCAGCCAATCACTGCTACGGTCGTCCGGGCGGTGGCCAATCGGAGATGAGACATGTATATCCTCTCCGGGAGATTCCTAGAAGCATCGGCGGCAATTCTTTTTTGAAGAGTACGACCAATCGCTGCTGGGCAGGTCCGGGCAGCGACCAATCGTAAAGAAGAAGGAGGTGTTTTGGCGACCAATCATGAAGAAGGGGGTCTTTGAACGCTGTCAGGGTGCCGGTATCAGGCTTGAACTTTGTCCAGTCGGGCTGTCATCCGATCTGGTGGTCATCGGGGTCCGGGTGTCGCTTGGAATTATTCATGGAAGGGCTGTGAGACCTGTAAAGAGAGATAGAGAGAGAAAGGGGAGGGGAGAGAAACCGGTGGCTTCTGCGACGGCTAGGTGTCGTCTTGTCCCGCAGTGATTGGACCCACGGACACCGGCAATTCTCTGATTGGTCGCCACTACGGACATTTCTCGCGGTTCTATTTGAACCTCTAAATACTCCTGTAAAAGACTATACCTATGCATTTTTTCATGTTTTACGTGGTTTTCATGCTCTTTTATTGAACATGTTGTACTATGTATGTCTCTCTTGCCCAGTCCACACCTGGCCCCGGCATCCATCCCACATCACGTCACCAGCTCACCTGGTTTGGCGCCATTTTTGTGTATTTAAATTCACACACTTGTCACCTGGCCACACAGCAACCACCTGCAATTGAAAAAGGGAGCTGTGACTCCCGAAACGCGTCTTGCTTTATTTATTTTCTTTGATTTCTTTATGCTGTAAAAATAAATGATTTACTTTATACCTATACCCACGACTTTGGGTGAATTCCTTGGAAGCGCCACCGCAGCATTTTTTCTACAATTTCTGCATTCTACATATGGATCCACCTATGGGCTCCGTCTTCACGCTGCAGGCCTGCATACCAAGATACCATCCCCGGCAAGGGACACGATACCCTCCACCCAGGTACCCACCTACACCAGCTAGAGACTTGCACCGCACCCGGCACTACCTCCGCTTTTTTCCACTATATAATGCTGATATGGAGTCATACATTTATTTGTATCAAGATATTCCAAAATAGCATCTCTTCGAACAGTGTTTCCCAACCCAGTCCTCAAGGCACACCAACATTACGGGTTTTTTCAGTTACTCCATTGGAATAGAACAGGGAAAAATTTAAATCCTGGACTGTTGGTGTGCCTTGAGGACTGGGTTGGGAAACACTGTCTTAGAAAACCCTCAAACAATTTACATACAACAGAGGTTAAACTAACAGGTCTATAATTCCCAGGGTCACCTTTTGTCCCCTTTTTAAATATTGGCACCACACTTGCCATGTGCCAGTCCTGGGGAACAGTCCCTGTTACTATAGAGTCCATGAATATTAAAAATAGAGGTCTGTCTCTTACATTACTTCATTCCTTTAGAACACGGGGGTGAATGCCATCTGGACCTGGTGATTTGTCTATTTCGATTTTTTGTAGGCAGCACTGTACTTCTTCCCTAGTTAGACAGGTGACCTGTAAAGAGGAGTTTCCCTTATATCGCTGTATTTCACCTGGCATTTCATTTTCCTCGGTGAATACAGTGGAGAAGAATTTGTTTAATATATTTGCTTTATCCTCCTCCCCGTTTATCATTTCTTCTTTATCATTTTTTAAAGGGCCTACACTTTCATTTTTGACCTTTTTGTTATTTGTATAGTTAAAAAACATTTTGGGGTTAGTTTTACTCTCTTTGGCAATGCGTCTTTCTGTCTTTATTTTTGCGGCATTTATCTGTTTTTTTTTACATATTTTACATTTTTCTCTATAGCTTTTTAATGCTTCTTCACTGTTGTCCTGTTTTAGTAGTTTAAATGCTTTATTTTTCTCATTTATTCCCCCCTTAACATTTTTATTCATCCATATTGGTTTTCCTTTATTTCTGACCCTTTTATTCCCATAAGGTATATACATCTTACAGTGAGAGTTTAAGATATTTTTAAAGTCTCCCATTTAGTGTCAGTATTCTTGTTTTTGAGGACATTATTCCAATTTATATTGTTAAGGGCTTCTCTGAGTTGGTCAAACTTTGCCTTCCTAAAGTTCATTTTTTTTGTTGCCCCTCGAGAGATTCCCTTATTGAAGAACAAGTTATAATGGAATATATTATGATCACTATTTCCTAGGTGTCCTTCAACTTGCACATTAGTTACTCTGTTAGGTCTGTTGGTTAATATTAAGTCTAGCAGAGCGACCCCTCTGGTCGGGCTCTGCACCGTTTGGGACAGATAATTGTCTTTAGCTATAGTCAGAAACCTGCTTCCTTTATGAGATTCGCAGGTCTCAGTCATTATTATCCCCATCCCCCATTATTATCAACTCATTCTGATTTGCTGCCTTGTTTATTTGCCTCATTAATTGATCTTCTGCTTCTTCCATTATGTTTGGTGGCTTATAGCAAACCCCTATCAGAATTTTATTATTATTATCTCCATATATTTCTACCCATAATGACTCCACATTATCGTTTCCCTCCTGCATATCCTCCCGTAGTGCGGCCTTCAGACCCATTGAACCCATTGAGTCACCCCTGGGTAAAGGGCTTGGGGAAGACAAATCTTGTTTGCTTTTCTTCATAGGCCGTCTGATTCACTGACTCCCATATACTCTTTCCCTTGTCCAAGGCTTGAGTCTGGAACTGTTTCAGTGTCTTGAGTCCAGGGTTTTCCTTTTTCTCTTCTGGTTCTTCTGATCCTTTCTGTCCTTTCAGCACAAGCACATCCCCCGGCTGCGGGACTTTTAGGACTACTACTCCCATCATAGACAGACTCTGCCCATGATGGGAGTTATCCTTCTGTCTTGTCACCACGTATACCCCTGATTCCTCTTGAGCAAGGAGCAGTTTTGCAGTTTCTTTAGCTGCTTGGTCTGCCAAGAAATTTCCTTCAGCTTCTTCAGAGTCCAATCTTCCATGCGCTTTGACTTTGATGATTGCCACTTGTTCAAGCAATTTTAAGACTGAGCGAGGTCCAGATTGTTGTCGGTCCATATTATGACAGTTTTGTGACATCATTCACTTACAGTGGCTGAATCCATTCAGTAGTCGGAAGGAAGAGGTTTGAATCTGCAGCATTGCTGGACATGTCCGATTTTACCACATCTGTAGCAGTTAATGATTCTGACTAGAGATGAGCGAACTTTAAAAAATAAATTTGATTCGGCCTATTCGCCAAATTTTCCCAAAAAGTTTGTTTCGAGCCAATTTTTTTGCGGCGAAACTATATAAAAAAGGCTATTTCAAGCCTACATACAGCCTCTATAGGGGTATAGAACACTTTTCTCTGTTCTAAATGGCATATGGCGTGTGCTGGGGTAGTGAAATAATACTGTTATTCAGAATTACATGCAGATTACCGGCATCCCTTTTAGAATCACTTCTGCACAGCAGCACAATGACAGAGCCTGGTGGTGGCAGGAGACCATATAGTGACTGAATAACATAGCGTGGAGGTGATGGCAGCATGAGGAGACCATTTAGTGGCTGAATGGCACAGCATGGAGGTGTTGGCAGCATGAGGACACCATATAGTGGCTGAATGGCACAGGGTGGAGGTGTTGGCAGCATGAGGACACCATATAGTGGCTGAATGACACAGCTTGGATGAGGCTGAAGCATGAGGACACCATATAGTGGCTGAATAACACAGAATGGAGGTGTTGGCAGCATGAGGACACCATATAGTGGCTGAATGGCACAGCGTGGAGGTGTTGGCAGCATGAGGAGACCATATAGTGGCTGAATGGCACAGGGTGGAGGTGTTGGCAGCATGAGGACACCATATAGTGGCTGAATGACACAGCTTGGATGAGGCTGAAGCATGAGGACACCATATAGTGGCTGAATAACACAGAATGGAGGTGTTGGCAGCATGAGGACACCATATAGTGGCTGAATGGCACAGTGTGGAGGTGTTGGCAGCATGACGACACCAAATAGTGGCTGAATGACACAGCTTGGATGAAGCTGAAGCATGAGGACACCATATAATGGCTGAATGGCACAGCGTGGAGGTGTTGGCAGCATGAGGACACCATATAGTGGCTGAATGACACAGCTTGGATGAGGCTGAAGCATGAGGTCACCATATAGTGGCTGAATGACACAGAATGTAGGTGTTGGCAGCATGAGGACACCATATAGTGGCTGAATGGCACAGTGTGGAAGTGGCTGAATGACACAGCGTGGAGATGTGTTACGCCGAGCGCTCCGGGTCCCCGCTCACAGCGTTCTCCTGTTCGCAGCGCCCCGGTCAGACCCGCTGACCGGGTGCGCTGCGATAATGTTCCCAGCCGGGATGCGATTCGCGATGCGGGACGCGCCCGCTCGCGGTGCGCATCCCGACGCGCTTACCAGACTCGCTCCCCGTCTGTGCTGCCCTGGGGTGCGCGGCCCCGCTCCCTAGGGCGTGCGCGCTACGGGTTTTTGCGATTTAAAGGGCCGGTGCGCCACTGATTGGCGCATGGGTTTTAATTAGTTTTTCACCTGTGCACTTCCCTATATTATCTGACTTCCCCTGCACTTCCTTGCCAGATCTTGTTGCCATTGTGCCAGTGAAAGCGTTCCTTGTGTGTTCCTAGCCTGTGTTCCAGACCTCCTTGCCGTTGCCCCTGACTACGATCCTTGCTGCCTGTCCTGACCTTCTGCTACGTCCGACCCTGCTCTTGTCTAATCCCTTGTACCGCGCATATCTCAGCAGTCAGAGAGGTTGAGCCGTTGCCGGTGGATCCGACCTGGTTGCTACCGCCGCTGCAAGTCCATCCCGCTTTGCGGCGGGCTCTGGTGAAAACCAGTAGCAACTTAGAACCGGTCCACCGACACAGTCCACGCCAATCCCTCTCTGACACAGAGGATCCACCTCCAGCCTGCCGAATCCTGACAGTAGATCCGGCCATGGATCCCGCTGAGGTCCCGCTGCCAGTTGTCGCTGACCTTACCACGGTGGTCGCCCAGCAGTCGCAACAGATAGTGCAACAAGGCCACCTGCTGTCTCAACTAACTGTGATGCTACAGCAGCTTCTACCACAGCTTCAGCAACCATCTCCTCCGCCAGCTCCTGCACCTCCTATGCAGCGAGTGGCCGCATCCAGCCTCCGTTTATCATTGCCGGACAAGTTTGATGGGGACTCTAAACTTTGCCGTGGTTTTCTCTCGCAATGTTCCCTGCATTTGGAGATGATGTCGGACCAATTTCCAACTGAAAGGTCAAAGGTGTCTTTCGTGGTCAGCCTTCTGTCTGGGAAAGCCCTGTCATGGGCCACACCGCTCTGGGACCGCAATGATCCTGTCACTGCCTCTGTACACTCTTTCTTCACCGAGATTCGAAGTGTCTTCGAGGAACCAGCCCGAGCCTCTTCTGCCAAGACTGCCCTGCTGAACCTGGTCCAGGGTAATTCTTCTGTTGGCGAGTACGCCATCCAATTACGTACTCTCACCTCCGAATTGTCCTGGAATAACGAGGCCCTCTGCGCGACCTTCAAAAAAGGCCTATCCGGTAACATCAAAGATGTGCTGGCTGCACGAGAAATCCCTGCTAACTTGTATGAACTTATTCATCTGGCCACCCGCATTGACATGCGTTTTTCCAAAAGGCGTCAGGAGCTCCGCCAGGATATGGACTTTGTTCGCACGAGGCGGTTTCTCTCCCCGGCTCCTCTCTCCTCTGGTCCGCTGCAATCTGTTCCTGTGCCTTCCGCCGTGGAGGCTATGCAAGTAGACCGGTCTCGCCTGACACCTCAAGAGAGGACACGCCGCCGCATTGAGAACCTATGCCTGTACTGTGCCAGTACCGAACACTTCTTGTAGGATTGTCCTATCCTATCTCTACGTCAGGAAAGGCTGTGGCCTTCTTGGATTCCGGATCTGCAGGAAATTTTATTTTGGCCTCTTTCGTTTACAGGTTCAACATCCCAGTGACCAGTCTCGCCAGACCCCTCTACATCGCCTCTGTTAATGGTGAAAGATTGGACTGTACTGTGCGTTACCGCACGGAACCCCTCTTAATGTGCATTGGACCCCATCATGAAAAGATTGAATTTCTGGTCCTCTCTAACTGCACTTCTGAAATTCTTCTTGGACTACCTTGGCTTCAACGCCATTCCCCTATCCTCGATTGGACCACCGGGGAGATCAAGAACTGGGGTACTACTTGCCACAAAAAGTGTCTCATGTCTGCTCCCAGTCCTGTCAGTCAAAACCCTATGGCTCCTCCAATACCAGGTCTCCCCAAGGCCTATCTGGACTATGCTGATTTTTTTTGCAAAAAACAAGCAGAGACTTTGCCTCCTCACAGGCCTTATGACTGTCCTATTGACCTCCTCCCTGGTACTAGTCCACCCCGGGGCAGAATCTATCCTCTGTCTGCTCCGGAAACACAAGCCATGACGGAGTACATACAAGAAAATTTTAAAAATGACACAATATGGAGGTGTTGGCAGTATGAGGACACCATATAGTGGCTGAATGGCACAGTGTGGAGGTGTTGGCAGCATGAGGACACCATATAGTGGCTGAATGACACAGAATGGACATGTTGTCAGCATGAGGAGAACATATAGTGGCTGAATGACACAGCGTGGAGGTGTTGGCAGTATGATGAGACCATATAGTGGCTGAATGGCGCAGCCTGGAGGTGTTGGCAGCATGAGGAGACCATATAGTGGTTGAATGACACAGCTTGGAATAGGCTGAAGCATGAGGACACCATATAGTGGCTGAATGACACAGCGTGGAGGTGTTGGCAGCATGAGGACACCATATAGTGGCTGAATGGCACAGCGTGGAGGTGTTGGCAGCATGAGGACACCATATAGTGGCTGAATGGCACAGTGTGGAGGTGTTGGCAGCAGGCAGCATGAGGACACCATATAGTGGCTGAATGACACAGCATGGACATGTTGTCAGCATGAGGAGACCATATAGTGGCTGAATGACACAGCTTGGATGAAGCTGAAGCATGAGGACACCATATAGTGGCTGAATGACACAGCGTGGAGGTGTTGGCAGCATGAGGAGACCATATGGGGGCTGAATGACACAGCTTGGATGAGGTTGAAGCATGAGGACATGATATAGTGGCTGAATGACACAATTTCGATGAGGCTGAAGCATGAGGACACCATATAGTGGCTGAATGACACAGAATAGAGGTGTTGGCAGCATGAGGACACCATATAGTGGCTGAATGGTACAGTGTGGAGGTGTTGGCAGCATGAGGATACCATATAGTGGCTGAATGACACAGCATGGACATGTTGTCAGCATGAGGAGACCATATAGTGGCTGAATGACACAGCTTGGATGAAGCTGAAGCATGAGGACACCATATAGTGGCTGAATGACACAGCGTGGAGGTGTTGGCAGCATGAGGAGACCATATGGGGGCTGAATGACACAGCTTGGATGAGGTTGAAGCATGAGGACACGATATAGTGGCTGAATGACACAATTTCGATGAGGCTGAAGCATGAGGACACCATATAGTGGCTGAATGACACAGAATAGAGGTGTTGGCAGCATGAGGACACCATATAGTGGCTGAATGGTACAGTGTGGAGGTGTTGGCAGCATGAGGATACCATATAGTGGCTGAATGACACAGCATGGACATGTTGTCAGCATGAGGAGACCATATTGTGGCTGAATGACACAGCGTCGAGGTGTTGGCAGCATGAGGAGACCATATAGTGGCTGAATGGCACAGCGTGGAGGTGTTGGCAGCATGATGACATCATATTGTGGCTGAATGACACAGCTTGGATGAGGCTGAAGCATGAGGACACCACATAGTGGCTGAATGACACAGCGTGGAGGTGTTGGCAGCATGAGGAGACCATATAGTGGCTGAATGGCACAGTGTGGAGGTGTTGGCAGCATGAGGACACCATATAGTGGCTGAATGACACAGCATGGACATGTTGTCAGCATGAGGCGACCATATAGTGGCTGAATGACACAGCATGGAGGTGTTGGCAGCATGAGGAGACCATATAGTGGATGAATGGCACAGCCCGGAGTTACCAGCAGCAGGAGTAGGCACTAGGCCTTCACAATCCCTAAGATTAAAAGATGAATTAAGAAATTTAAACTGAAGATTTTGGATAGCGGGCGCTACCTATGAGAAAATTTGAAATTACCAGACCCAGGCCCCACAGCGGCATCAGTAACCCATATATTGCCTGAATGACACAGCCTGGAGTTGGCTGATGCACCAGTACACACCAGGGCTTCACAATCCCCCCCCCCCCCCAAAAAAAACAATTTTAGAATTTTTTTTAAAAGATTTTGGATAGCGGGTGCTACCCATGAGAAAATTTGAAATTCCCAGACCCAGGCCCAGCAGCGCCATCATTTTTTGATTTGAAATTTAAAACAACCTTTGCGTGTCCCGAACCCCAGCGTGTGGGTACGAAGGACCAAATCCAACAAGCCCCCACAGGGCTCATGTGGCCGTGAGATTTAGGCAAAATGTCTCCATTGCTCTGACCGGCCATTGTTTCCAAGACTTCTCGCCAATGCAAACCATGTGAAGAACAGGGTGACACCGCCGTGACCTGCACACATGGTATGCTGAAGGGCCACTGAGACTTGTCTGGGCAGTGGAGGCGGAGTAGCACACTTTCGCAGGACCAACGGGCTGACAGAGTGTAGCAGGAAGCAGCATTGAGTACACACCAGGGCTTCAGAATCCCAAAGAAAAAACAAACATTTTTAAAATAATTTTAAGAATATTTAGGACAGCGGGTGCTACCTATATGTTGCATGAATGACACACCCTGGAGTTGGCTGATGCATGAGTACACACTAGGGCTTCACAATCCCTCCCAAAAAAAACAACAATTGTAGAAAATAATGAAGAAGACTTATGGATAGCGGATGCTACCTATGAGAAAATTTGAAATTCCCAGACCCAGGCCCAGCAGCGCCATCAGTAAACCATATATTGCCTGAATGACACAGGCTGGAGTTGGCTGATGCATGAGTACGCACCAAAGCTTCACAATCCCTAACAAAAAAGACAAACATTTTTGACAAAAAATGTTAACGAAATTTTAGGACAGCGAGTGCTCTCTATATATTCCAGAATGACGCAGCTTGGAGTTGGCTGCAGCATGAGGAGACCATTAAAATGTGTGATTTTTTTTATTTAAAATTTAAATCAAAATTTGTGTCCTGGACCCCGCCGTGTGGGTACAAAGGACCTAATCTCACAAGCACCGACAGGGCTCATGTGGCTGTAAGATGTAGGCGCAACGTCTCCATACTCCATAGCCCTTACCGGCCATTTTTGGTTTTTGTACCTTTGTTTAAGAACAAGCGCATATCCAAGAGTCCAGAAGACTCTATAATGCAGGACGGTGGACCACCAAAAGACATTCTTCTATAAAATAATTTTTTATAAAAATAAAGAAACAGAGTTCATCCCTCTGCGTATTTTTTTTTGAAAATTTTACTTAAAAAATCAAACGCAACAATCGTTCAATGGTGTAATGGTTATTATTGTGGAAAATTCTAGTTTATTACTGTGATAATTATCAGAAAATTTGAAAAAAAAACTACCCAAGAGTGTTTAATAACCCCATACATTGCACCATAAATGTTGAAATTTTAATTAAGCATGTATGTATGTATTTTAAAAAAATCCAAAAATTAAAGACCCAAGCCCAGAAGCATCATGAAGTCAAGTAGTTCCTGAAAGACACAGGAGCAGTCAGGAGTAGGCATCAGCAGTACCCAAGAGGCTTTAATAACCCCTTACATTGCACGATCACTCGCGAGATCGAGCAATAACAGGTGTGTTATGCCCTCAGATGTCCGGGGCTGCACGCATGCTACACTGAACGGACCAGCGTGTGTCTATCTTTCACCGACAGGTGCGGGTAATCCGCTGAACCCCCTTCAAGATAGGGATCAGGGATTGCAATTATTTGTTAGAAAAGAAGAATCACAACGAAACGCCGGTCATAAGCTCGGGTTCATTAAGTCCCTGCCCTTTGTACACACCGCATGTCTCTACTACAGATTGGATGATTTAGTGAGGTCCTCGGATCGGCCCCGGCGGGGTAGGAGAAGGCCCTAGCAGAGCGCCGAGAATTTAAAGATCATTGTTGAAATTAGCATTAAGCATGTATTAGCTACTGCTAAACTTCCAAAAATTTAAGGCCCAAGGCCTGAGGCATCAGGGAGGCAATTATTTCCTGAAAGACACAGAATGAGTCAGGAGCAGTCATTTGCAGTACCCAAGAGGGTTTCATTACAAAACCCTTACATTTAAAGATCAATGTTGAAATTTGCATTAAGCATGTATTTAGCTACTGCAAAACATCCAAAAATTGAAGGCCCAAGGCCTGAGGCATCAGGGAGGCAAGTAGTTCCCGAAAGACACAGAATGAGTCAGGAGCAGTCATTCGCAGTACCCAAAAGGGTTTCATAACCATCCCCATACATTTAAAGATCAATGTTGAAATTTGCATTAAGCATGTATTTAGCTACTGCTAGACATCCAAAAATTGAAGGCCTGAGGGCAGGCAGGCAAGTATTTCCCGAAAGACACTGAGTATGGAGCAGGCATTCGCAGTACCCAAGAGGGTTTCATAACCCCTTACATTTAAAGATCAATGTTGACATTTGCATTAAGCACATATTTAGCTACTGCTAAACATCCAAAAATTAAAGCCCCAAGGCCAGTAGCATCAGTGAGGCAAGTAGTTCCTGAAAGACACAGGATGAGCCAGGAGCAGGCAATCGCAGTACCACAGAGGGTTTCATAACCCTAATTAATAACCCAAGAGGGTTTCATAACCAACCATAATTGGTAAATGTTGGTGTAGCAGCATGGTCAATCTACTCTGAGGCATCTGGCATTGGTGGCTGGAAATCCTGGCTGATCAATCCCTGATTCATCTTGACAAACGTTAGTCTCTCCACATTTTTGGTGGACAGACGAGTTCGCCTTGGGGAGACTATGGCCCTGGCCGCACTAAACACCTGCTCTGATGGCACACTACTGGCCGGGCAGGACAGCTTTTCCAGGGCAAACTCTGCTAGTTGCGGCCATAAATCAAGTTAGGCTGCCCAGAAGTCCAGCAGATCTTCAATGGCTGTTGGCATGGTCATGTCAAGGTATGCCACCACCTGCTGGTTCAGGTCCTGCTCCATGTCTACCTGCTGCTGAGTTGCTTCACTATGTGGGTGAAGAAAGCTACTCATCAGCGACTGTAGACTTAGGCTGCTGCTGATTGAGCTGGTACTGCTCCTCCCACCCCTCCCCAGCAGCCATGGCAGTGGAAGGTGAGCGCAGAGGGCCCTGCGAGTGGATGGACCATGTGGCCGATAGGCATCAGCCAACTGACTACGTAGAATCTCTTTGTAGTAGGTCAGTTTGTCCTCCCTCTCAGTGGGTGTAAAAAAGGCCCCCATTTTGGGACGGTAGTGAGGGTCTAATAAGGTGGAGATCCAGAAGTCATCCCGTTGACGAATTTTGACAATTCGGGGATCACTACGCAAGCAACTGAGCATGCATCGTGCCATTTGCGCCAGTGACTCTGAGGGACTACCTTCCTCCATCTCCATTGCATGTGGCTACGTGAACCTGCTCCGGATGTCTTATGAAAAACTTCCACACCGCCGAGTAGCTGATTTTCCCACCCGTAGTCCGCACTAATTGGCTGCTACTGGCGCCGTCTCCAGGAACCCCTGTTTCACTACCTCCCGGAAAGGTAGGCTGCCGCGAAGCAGGTGGTCTCCCACGGGCGCGTTTGGCTCCTGAATTTCCACTACTGCCACCACGCTGACTGCCAACCTTGCTACCGCCTTGCTGCCTCAAGGGCAACCTGCAACTCTCTTCTCCTGATGACGAAGCCCCTTCTGCACCCAATTGAGATCGGCTTCATCATCATCAACAGTTGTGTGCACTTCACTGATGTCCTCCTCAGGTTCCCCAACAGTGTCTGCTTCAGGACCCTGAACACTTACAACACCGCCTCCCACGTCACTCTCCGCATCACTACTTGGCCGCCTAGCGGAGCAAGCGGCGCATGTCTCCTCCCCTTCTTGGCTGTCCAGTAGCTGCTGACTGGCCTCTATTAGATCGTCCTCAGTAAATAGTGGAGCTGAACCCACAGCATAAGATACTACTTTAGGAGAGGGAACAGCATAGGACAAAGGCAATGGGAGGACACGGACTGCTCCCGGGCCATGCCAACTGAGGGTTGTGTCTGAGGAACCCACCGACTGTTGACTGGGGTTGTCAGATGTCACTTGTGATGATGTGGATGAGCGTGTTAACCAATCCACGAAGGCATATGGGTTGCTGGTGGGGACACGACCGCTGGCTGATAACGGGAGCTCAGGCCTCTCACTGCGACTCCTGCTGCCACTCGCCCCAAGTCTGCTGCCAACTCTGCCTAAAGTATTTAGGCCTCTGCCACTCCTCTGTGCATGCCCTGGCACTTCTCTGCCTGACATACTTAGTACGTTTATGAGGGTGTTACAATACGCTACACTACTCTTTAAACAGTATTTGTCTAGAACAGCAGCAGGTGATTACTTACGGCTGTCCTTGAACAGTATGTAGGCCCTTGACAGATTAACAGGTACTAGATGGTACAATACTTGAATGTACCTATGCGATATGCACTGATGAGGGCAGTAATATGCCTGACTATTAGCAGAAAAAAAATCTGTATTTTTGTAAAACACCAGCCGGTGGATACTATTGTTTGGACTTTGATGGTATGGAGCACCTTCACAGGTTAACAGGTACTAAATGGTACAATGCTTGGATGTACGTATGCGGTATGCACTGATGAGGGCAGTAAAATGCTTTACTATTAGCAGAAAAAAATCTGTATTTTTGTAAAACACCAGCCGGTGGATACTATTGTTTAGACTTTTACGGTATGGAGCACCTTGACAGCTTAACAGGTACTAAATGGTACAATACTTGAATGTTCCTATGTGGTATGCACTGATGAGGGCAGTAAAATGCCTTACTATTAGCAGAAAAAACTCTGTATTTTTGTAAAACACCAGCCGGTGGATACTATTGTTTAGACTTTTACGGTATGGAGCACCTTGACAGCTTAACAGGTACTAAATGGTACAATACTTGGATGTACCTATGCGGTATGCACTGATGAGGGTATTTATATATGTGTAACTATACGCAGAAAAAACTATTTAAAAATAAAAACAGCCGGTGAATACTATTGTTTGGACTTGCCCAGTACGTAGCCCCTTGGCAGATTAACAGGTACAAAATGGTACAAATGCACTACAGTCCACTGAACAATCACGTATTTCTGAACAGCAGCAGGACCCAACACAGTGCAGCACCACAAAAAAAAAATCCAGGGATAAAGCCCTAAATTGCACTCTGTCACACAATTCTGAGCAGCAGAAGATTTGTGGAGCAAATAAAAATAAACTCAATTGGTCTGAAAAATGAGGAGATACGATGCTTCAGAAAGTTCAGACAGCTTGGAGATCTGTATGAGGCAGCTGACAGCTATCTGCCCCTCTCTGCTGCAATGCTCAATAACGTAAATAGGAGGTTTAGCTATCAATGATCCTTCTCAGTGTAACAGCAAAGCACTCTGCACTCCTGCCTTTCCCTAATGCTGATGTGACAAGCAGTTGCAGTGTAACGCTGTGGTATGAGCTATTCACACACACGCAGTCCCGTCCTCTCCATCTGAGTGCATAGATGAAATGAAGAGAGGCAAGATGGCCGACGATTATATAGGGCCTGTGACATAAAGTTACATAGTTAGTATGGTTGAAAAAAGACATACGTCCATCAAGTCCAACCAGGGAGTTGAAGACATCACAGGGGTCAGTGAACACTGATAGGCTGCATCTCGCATGTGATTCAGGGTCAGCCCGCCTACCTTCATTCCCTCCGCTGTTTCCCACCCTCCCATAATCCCCTGTTCCATGTACTCACATGTGGATCTGCCATCTTCGGTCTCCAATAGCCTGGAACGCTGTAAAATGGAGTTTAATAAAGCCATTCGCGCGATAGAATCGCGGCGATATTTCATATTCGCTGCAAATCGAATTTTTCATGAAATTCGTAACAAATTTGGGTTCGTCAACTTCGATTCGCTCATCTCTAGTTCTGACGGTTGATCTTCGAGGGGGATAATTCGGAACACGGTACCGAGCAGGAACGGTTTGGAACTGAGGGACATCATTCTGGACCGGGTATTGTGCTGTAGCATTAAGCATCATTGGTGCATCTTGACAGATTGACACATCCGAGATCTTCTTAGTAGGTGCCACTCCAGTTTGTTTTTCAATAGCTTTGAGAATGAGTAAGAGCTGCTTTGGTTCAAGTGTCACATATTCAGACCTAGTGTCCGTAAGCCTTTTCTTGGTAGCATCATGGAGGCCAGTAACAAAGGTGCTAATGAAGAGTGTCTCATGGAATTTGCTTCCTAGGTCATAACCTTGATCCTGGAAAAAATTATGTAGTCTGGAGAAAAACCTTTTCAGCTGATTCCGTAGGTTCCTGAGAGGCATCAGAGAAATTGGTCGAGCTTGAAGTTAGTCTGTCTCTGACCCAGGCTTGTAATTGTCGGCAGAATTCTATTCCAGAAAAGTATGTCTCCTCATCCACAATAGCAGAACTATCAAGGCTGGTGGAAATGATAGGCCAGAAGGCGTCTCCAGTTTTAATATAGACTAGATTATATAAATCCTTCTATACTGATGAATAAGTTTGTTGGATGTGTTTGATTCTTCTGTAGAAAGGCGTTAGCTGTTTCTCTGGGTCAGGGAGTTGGACTACAAGATTATTTACTTGCACCGAGGTAAATGGAACATAGTTATAAAGAGTTTCTGAAAGAGGTTTCTCAGACCCTTTATTTCCACCACTATAGGTAAGTGGTATTGGCATAGTTTGCGGCATACTGTGTTCACCGAAACTATGCAGGAGATCTCTGGAATAATCAGGCTATATGGGCAAGAGTTTAGATGGCGTGGATCTGGGCAAGCTATGTTGTAGTCTATCTGAATCATCATGTGGCATTGAGTGTTTACCCAAGAGGTTAGGTTTCTTGAACAAGTTGACAGCATCCACCAGAGCTTGGCCTGTTTCGTATGTTTTAGAGATAAGCTTGATTTCTTGCAAGGTTTGTATTGGCTTGTGATGTTTAATACTGGGCACTATTGCATTGGCACAGATATTAGAAGGAAATCCAAAGAGTCCAGAACTGATGGGTGGAATGGCCAGAGAGGAAATTTTCTTCTCTCCAGGTAGATCAAGAATGGGGTGTATTGTGGACTGAAGCTGCCTTATGCAGGCATCATGTTGGGCAGAGGAATATCTGGGACCAACATGTATTATCATGTTGCAAGGCAGTTTCAATTTCAACCTCCCAGAGCCTGTAATGGCCAGTTGGGAGGTTGAAATGTGCCCTTGTTGTAGTACCAACAGATCAGAGTCATGCTGTTTACTAGTCCCCCCTGCATGCATAAAGGCAGCAGCAAGTCCATCATTATGCTGAAGATATAAATTTGCAGGGTTAACTATAGCTTAAAGGGGTTCTCCGGTCCTTAGACATCTTATCCCCTATCCAAAGGATAGGGGATAAGATGCCTGATCGTGGGAGTCCCGCCGCTGGGGACCCCCGTGATCATGCACGCAGCACCCCGTTTGTAATCAGTCCCCGGAGCGTGTTCGCTCTGGGTCTGATTACCGGCGACCACTGGGCCGGCGGCGTGTGATGTCCCGCCTCCGCCCCCGTGTGACGTCACACTCCGCCCCTCAATGCAAGCCTATGGGAGGGGGCGTGACAGCTATCACGCCCCCTCCCGTAGGCTTGCATTGAGGGGCGGAGCGGGACATCACACAGTGGCAGAGGCGTGACGTCACACGCCGCCAGCCCTGTGGTCGCCGGTAATCAGACCCGGAGCGAACACGCTCCGGGGACTGATTACAAACGGGGTGCTGCGTGCATGATTACGGGGGTCCCCAGCGGCGGGACTCCCACGATCAGGCATCTTATCCCCTATCCAAAGGATAGGGGATAAGATGTCTAAGCACCGGAGTACTCCTTTAATCTCGCTGGGTTTCTGTAGAACCCATGCCAATCCGGAGTAGGGTGTTATTCCAGATCTTTGTTCCAAGGGACTGTTGAAAAGATTCAGACACCCTACTTGATCTAATGGTTTGGTACATTTCACTGTTGGAGGTATTGTGAGGCACATGAAATTGCACCCCAATAGGACTGATGATGATGAGACTGATGATGATGATGATTATCATTGGTAGGAGACTGATGATAATTATCATTGGTAGGAGACTGAAACTGGTCATGGGGTTCATCTTGGGCTGGAGGATTGTCTTCACTTGGTAGAGAGGTCTGACTTCTTGGTGAGGCACAGCAATTATTAGTAGAATGAAATACAGAGCTTTCCGGTGAGGGCTGATCCGGGAGTGTGTGGGTTTGATTTGGGTATAGGCCAGTTACATAGTTACATAGTTAGTATGGTTGAAAAAAGACATACGTCCATCAAGTCCAACCAGGGAATTGAAGGGAAGGGTGTAAGGGGATAAGGGAAAGGGATGTAGTTTTATAATTCTGCATAAGCATTAATGTTATTTTGTTCCAGGAATGTATCTAACCCTGTTTTAAAGCTGTTAATTGTTCCTGCTGTGACCAGTTCCTGAGGTAGACCGTTCCATAAATTCACAGTCCTCACGGTAAAGAAGGCGTGTCGCCCCTTTAGACTAAACCTTTTCTTCTCCAGACGGAGGGAGTGCCCCCTCGTCCTTTGGGGGGGTTTAACCTGGAACAGTTTTTCTCCATATTTTTTGTATGGGCCATTTATATACTTATATACGTTTATCATATCCCCTCTTAAACGTCTCTTCTCAAGACTAAACAATTGTAACTCCTTTAATCGCTCCTCATAGCTAAGATGTTCCATGCCCCATATTAGTTTAGTCGCGCGTCTCTGCACCCTTTCCAACTCCGCAGTGTCCCTTTTATGAACAGGCGACCAAAACTGAACAGCATATTCCAGGTGAGGCCGTACCAATGCTTTATAAAGGGGGAGTATTATGTCCCTGTCCCTTGAGTCCATGCCTCTTTTGATACATGACAGTGATCTGGTCATTACGTACAAAGTAACTCCCATCCTGAGTCATACCTGGAAAGAGATCAAGTGATTCAGCACTAGGATGACTGCTAGAAGAACTTCTGTTTGGAAACCTTCCAGCAACTGGCAAGTTCTTTTTGGGTGTACTGGATGAGGGCTCATTACACAGAGTGAGTAGATTGGGTCAGCCAAGATGGCTGACAGCACAGGAAATGGATGAGACAGCATTTACTGGTCCTTCAAGATGGCTGATGGCACAGGAAGTGGGTTAAGCCACACTTCCTGGCACTCCAAGATGGCTGACAGCACAGGAAGTTACTGTAGTAACATGGCAACCACTATATGGAAGTTGAATAGAATATAGTGGGGTGGGTGCATTTTGGGGGGGTTTCCATTTTTGCAGCATATGGAGATGCTGTGGCAGTACATGGTGGAGCATTTACAGGCCAGGCTTGGCCACAGGAAACACAGTCTTTCACTGAGGGCAGGTTTTGCTGACCACAATAGGGACACAACCAACAGCTAGGATCATAATCATTATAAAGCGGTGACACGTCTCTATTTTTGTAATACACATACGTAAATACATTTCTCTCCTCATCTATGTATTCCTCCTCCACATCCTTCTTCAGCAATAGCGCATGAAGTACGGTGCCATGCCTGGGCGGATGCCAGCAAATCATTAGCTTCTAGAATTCCTTTATGCACCTTAATGACATCAGACCATAAATCTTGGTGTAATCTACCCTTTTCAGGTAAATTGCATATAGCCATTCATTTTTCGATGACATTTCTTTCCCTTTAGGCAGAGGCCTAAATTTATCAGGCAAAGGCAGAGGTCGCAGCAGAGTAGGGGCGTGTCGCAGCAGGAGTCACAGCGAGAGGTCTGAACGCCCAGTGTCAGCTAGCAGTCGTGTCTCGACCAGCAACCCAGCAGCCATGATTGATTGGTTCACTCGGTCATCCACTTCATCCGACACTCCCCGTCAACAGTCGGTGGGTTCCTCAGACTCAGCCTTCAGTTGGTATGGCCCTCTTGCTGCTGCTGCCACCTCCAGGCTCTGTCATTGTGCCGCCATATGGTCCCCTCATGCTGATGCTGCCACCTCCAGGCTCTCTCATTGTGCTGCTATATGGTCTCCTTATGCTAATGTTGCCACCACCAGGCTCTGTCATTGTGCCACCATATGGTCTCCTCATCCTGATGCAGCCACTTTCAGGCTCTATCATTGTGCCGCCTTAAGGTCTCCTCATGCTGATGCTGCCACCTCCAGGCTCTCTCATTGTGCTGCCATGGATACTGCAAAACATAATTAAGGTGCTGGTCCCCAGTTACAGAAATTCCTCTGCATTAGACCACAAGTAAGTATTGAGGACATGTATTAGCTAAAACTTAACTTTCTTAGGATAAAATATATGGACCCTGTCACAATTCGGCAGGCTGGAGGTGGATCCTCTGTGTCAGAGAGGGATTGGCGTGGACCGTGTCGGTGGACCGGTTCTAAGTTGCTACTGGTTTCCACCAGAGCCCGCCACAAAGCAGGATGGTCTTGCAGCGGCGGTAGCAACCAGGTTGTATCCACCGGCAATGGCTCAACCTCTCTGACTGCTGAGATAGGCATGGTACAAGGGATAAGGCAAGAGCAAGGTCGGACGTAGCAGAAGGTCAGGGCAGGCAGCAAGGATCGTAGTCAGGGGCAATGGCAGGAGGTCTGGAACACAGGCTAGGAACACTCAAGGAAAGGCTTTCACTGGCACAAGGGCAACAAGATCCGGCCAGGAAGTGCAGGGGAAGTGAGGTATAAGTAGGGAGTGCACAGGTGAAGATACTGATTAGGCCTGCTGCGCCAATCAGTGGCGCAGTGGCCCTTTAAATCACAGAGACCCGGCGTGCACGCGCCCTAAGGAGCGGGGACGCGCGCGCTGGGACAACACAGACGGGGAACGGGTCAGGTACGGGAGCCGAGATGCGCATCGCGAGCGGGCGCGTCCCGCATCGCGAATCGCATCCGAGCTGGGAGCAATATCGCAGCGCACCCGGTCAGCAAGTCTGACCGGGGCGCTGTGAATAAGAGAACGCTGCGAGCGCTCTGTGGAGGAGCGGGGACCCTGAGCGCTCGGCGTAACAGACCCAAATATTTTTTTAAATCTAACAAAAGGAAAGGTGTGCAAAAAACACCATGTGCCACCTACACCACCAAGTATTGATACAATGCAAAGACCTCTAAAAGGTGGAAGGGAACAACATATGGTCTATTGTAACAGATGGGGGTAAAAACTTCCCCTGTAAGGCTCTACTCTCGCACTATTAATTGCCTTCTTGCCAAGTGTTACTCGTGCTAAAAGGACATCCCCACACAGGAACCTCTCCCTATTTCCAACTAAAAACCCTGGGAAATGGCAGTGATTTAGGTGGAAATAGGGAGAGGTTCCTCTGTGGGGCCACCCTTTATAGGACAGGTAACACTTACAGGGGAAGTTTTTACTCCCACCGGTTACAGTGGCCTTTGTGAAGATGAATCAGGCGTGGATCAGCCAGGATTTCCCCCCACCAATGCCTGATGCATCAGAGTAGATTGTGAAGTGTTGGTTTGGCATCACGGTCAAATATGTATAGTGACAAACAGATTTAAGGCACTGCTCCCCAGTTACAAACATTCCTCTGCATCAGACCTTTTTTCACCCACCTTCGTCACCGGGTACTGGTATTGCCACCCACCGCACCGCCACTATATGGTTTACTCATGTTGCTGGGCCTGGGACATTACCTAAAACATTTTATAGTAGCATTAGCTACCATAAATCTTTAATTTGAAAATGCATCTTTTAATCTTAGGGATTGTGAAGCCCTATTGTCTCCTCATGCTGCCGCCAGCTCCAGGCTGTGTCATTCAGCCTCTAAATGGTTTACTGATGCTGCTGGGCCTGGGGCTATGGTCTTCAAAGTCATATTACCTGTGGAACAAGAATCCATTGAAGCAGCTTTTCTGTTTCGTTGTAGATTTTTGGAAAAAATGACTGATGTAATTAAAAAGTAGAATTGGTGGCACAAAAAATAAACCATCATATTGCTTTTTAGGTGCAAAATTGAAAGAGTTATGATTTTTTTAAGGTAATGAGGAAAAAATGAAAGTGCAAAAACGGAAAAACCCCTGGTGCTTAAGGGGTTACAATAGATTCAAATTAAATTAAATCAAAATTACATAAAAAATCTGCCACATCCAGACGCTCTGTGGCGGTGATTCTAATAGCAATGGCTGTAATATGCATGCCATACTGAATAACAGTATTATTTCACTAACACAGCACACTCCCTTTGTGTGTTAGGACAAGGCAAAATGTTCTACACCCCTATTGAGCCTCTCTGTAGGCCAGAAATAGCCATTTTTAATAGCGATTAAATTTTTTCGGAATCAACCGAATCAGATTTTTCAGAGATCCGCTCATCTCTAATTATAACCTTTTTGTACCAATTTTTTTTACATTCTGACCCCTATAACTTTTTTATTTGACTGTTTTTTTTTTTGTTTTTTTTTAACCGTGTGTGCACTGGTAGCTATTGATTTACATTGTGCACATTATTAGATAATTAGATACTGTTTTTTAGTTATTGCAGGAAAAAAAAGCCAGAAAGTGTCAAAGAGACAGCAACAGGAAGTGGAGCTTCATTTCCCACAAAGATATACAGTATTGAGCTTTGCTCACACACAGCATTGCTGCCCATTGTTTAAACTGTAAATGGCTGAAAAACGCAGATCAAAAGCAATATTGCTGAAATAACTTTGTAGGAACAGAAACATGACAACAAAATCATGTAAATTTGTGAAACATTTACATAAATCTTATGATTTAAATACTGTATCTTATGATGTTCTGTATAGATAAAAATGTTCAGAATAGTGTATAGTTTTGAATATGTAAAAAGTTTGTTATTCTAGAATGTAAGGATTAGAGTTGAGCTAACCGAACAGGTTGTCCACAAACCCGCAATGCAATAAGACTAAAAACGTGTATAATGCTGCTTTAAAGTGGTTTTAAGGCTAAGTTAAGGTCAAAGTTACAGCGGCATGGGAAAACCCAGAGTAAGTAACAGCTTGCCTAAAAAACATACTGCTTTTTTAACACACTGTTTGCATAAAGTAATCCTTTTTTTCTGGAAGATGCCTTTTGGTGTTTAAATGTACACGGTGGTATCGAAAGACACTATAGCTTTTTTCAATCATTTCAAGAAATTCTCCCTGTTTGGGAGCTGCAACAGGATTGATTTGTGTCTCAAAAGAGTAAAAAAGAAATAACTACTGTAAACACTGAAAAGTTGAGAAAAATATTCCTTTTTTTTTAATTTATTTTTTTATTTATATCATGGTGGGTTGTGCATGTGTAGGCCTGGATGGTTGTAGCAGTACAATTACTTTGGTGACAATTCATGTCAAGTTGGAATACTGGATGTAAAAACTTTGTCATCATGTTGTTACGCCGAGCGCTCCGGGTCCCCGCTCCTCCCCGGAGCGCTCGCAGCGTTCTCTTATTCACAGCGCCCCGGTCAGACCTGCTGACCGGGTGCGCTGCGATATTGCTCCCAGCCGGGATGCGATTCGCGATGCGGGACGCGCCCGCTCGCGATGCGCATCTCGGCTCCTGTACCTGACCCGTTCCCCGTCTGTGTTGTCCCGGCGCGCGCGGCCCCGCTCCTTAGGGCGCACGCGCACCGGGTCTCTGCGATTTAAAGGGCCACTGCGCCACTGATTGGCGCAGCAGGCCTAATCAGTATCTTCACCTGTGCACTCCCTACTTATACCTCACTTCCCCTGCACTCCCTCGCCGGATCTTGTTGCCATTGTGCCAGTGAAAGCGTTTCCTTGTGTGTTCCTAGCCTGTGTTCCAGACCTCCTGCCGTTGCCCCTGACTACGATTCTTGCTGCCTGCCCTGACCTTCTGCTACGTCCGACCTTGCTCTTGTCTACTCCCTTGTACCGCGCTTATCTCAGCAGTCAGAGAGGTTGAGCAGTTGCCGGTGGATACGACCTGGTTGCTACCGCCGCTGCAAGACCATCCCACTTTGCGGCGGGCTCTGGTGAATACCAGTAGCAACTTAGAACCGGTCCACCGACACGGTCCACGCCAATCCCTCTCTGGCACAGAGGATCCTCCTCCAGCCAGCCAAATCGTGACAGTAGATCCGGCCATGGATCCCGCTGAGGTCCCGCTGCCAGTTGTCGCCAACCTCACCACGGTGGTCGCCCAGCAGACGCAACAGCGCAACAAGGCCACCAGCTGTCTCAACTGACCGTGATGCTACAGCAGCTACTACCACAGCTTCAGCAATCATCTCCTCCGCCAGCTCCTGCACCTCCTCCGCAGCGAGTGGCCGCATCCAGCCTCCGATTATCTTTGCCGGATAAATTTGATGGGGACTCTAAGTTTTGCCGTGGTTTTCTTTCGCAATGTTCCCTGCATTTGGAGATGATGTCGGACCAGTTTCCAACTGAAAGGTCAAAGGTGGCTTTCGTAGTCAGCCTTCTGTCTGGGAAAGCCCTGTCATGGGCCACACCGCTCTGGGACCGCAATGATCCTGTCACTGCCTCTGTACACTCCTTCTTCACGGAGATTCAAAGTGTCTTTGAGGAACCTGCCCGAGCCTCTTCTGCCTAGACTGCCCTGCTGAACCTGGTCCAGGGTAATTCTTCTGTTGGCGAGTACGCCATCCAATTCCGTACTCTAGCCTCCAAATTATCCTGGAATAACGAGGCCCTCTGCGCGACCTTTAAAAAAGGCCTATCCAGTAACATTAAAGATGTGCTGGCCGCACGAGAAATTCCTGCTAACCTGCATGAACTTATTCATCTTGCCACCCGCATTGACATGCGTTTTTCCGAAAGGCGTCAGGAGCTCCGCCAGGATATGGACTTTGTTCGCACGAGGCGGTTTCTCTCCCCGGCTCCTCTCTCCTCTGGTCCTCTGCAATCCGTTCCTGTGCCTTCCGCCGTGGAGGCTATGCAAGTTGACCGGTCTCGCTTGACACCTCAAGAGAGGACACGACGCTGCATGGAGAACCTTTGCCTGTACTGTGCCGGTACCGAACATTTCTTGAAGGATTGTCCTATCCGTCCTCCTTGCCAGGAAAGACGCACGCTGACTCCGCACAATGGTGAGACAGCTCTTGATGTGAACTCTGCTTCTCCACGTCTTACTGTGCCTGTGCAGATTTCTTCTTCTACCTTCTCCTTCTCAGCTATGGCCTTCTTGGATTCCGGATCTGCAGGAAATTTTATTTTGGCCTCTCTCATCAAAAGGTTCAACATCCCGGTGACCAGTCTCGCCAGACCCCTCTACATCAACTCTGTTAATAATGAAAGATTGGACTGCACCGTGCGTTACCGCACGGAACCTCTCTTAATGTGCATCGGACCCCATCATGAAAAAATTTAATTCTTGGTCCTCTCTAACTGCACTTCAGAAATTCTTCTTGGATTACCGTGGCTTCAACGCCATTCCCCAACCCTTGATTGGACCACAGGGGAAATCAAGAACTGGGGTACTTCTTGCCACAAAGACTGTCTTAAACCGGCTCCCTGTACTCAGTCAAGACCCTGTGGTTCCCCCGGTATCTGGTCTTCCCAAGGCCTATATGGATTATGCTGATGTTTTTTGCAAAAAACAAGCAGAGACTTTGCCTCCTCACAGGCCTTATGACTGTCCTATTGACCTCCTTCCGGGTACTACTCCACCCTGGGGCAGAATCTATCCTCTGTCTGCTCCGGAAACTCAAGCCATGTCGGAGTACATCCGAGAGAACTTAAAAAAGGGGTTTATCCGCAAGTCCTCCTCCCCTGCCGGAGCTGGATTTTTTTTTGTTTCCAAAAAAGACTGCTCCCTACGCCCTTGCATTGATTACCGCGGACTTAATAAAATCACTGTAAAAAACCGCTACCCCCTACCTCTTATCTCGGAACTCTTTGACCGCCTACGAGGCGCTCACATCTTTACCAAGCTGGACTTAAGAGGTGCTTATAATCTCATCCGCATCAGGGAGGGGGACGAATGGAAGACTGCATTTAACACCAGAGATGGACACTTTGAATATATGGTTATGCCCTTTGGCCTTTGCAACGCCCCTGCCGTCTTCCAAGACTTTGTAAATGAAATTTTTCGTGATCTTCTATATACCTGTGTTGTGGTTTACCTGGACGATATTCTGATTTTTTCTGCTAACCTAGAAGAACACCGCCAGCATGTCCACATGGTTCTTCAGAGACTTCGGGACAATCAATTATATGCCAAAATGGAAAAATGTCTCTTTGAATGTCAGTCTCTTCCTTTCCTAGGATACTTAGTCTCTGGCCAGGGACTACAAATGGACCCAGATAAACTATCTGCCCTATTGGATTGGCCACGCCCCTCCGGACTCCATGCTATCCAACGTTTTTTGGGGTTCGCCAATTATTACAGACAATTTATTCCACACTTTTCCACTATTGTGGCTCCTATCGTGGCTCTAATCAAGAAAAACGCCAATCCTAAGTCCTGGTCTCCTCAAGCGGAAGACTCATTTAAACATCTCAAGTCTGCCTTTTCTTCTGCTACCGTACTCTCCAGACCTGACCCATCTAAACCCTTCTTATTGGAGGTAGATGCCTCCTCGGTGGGAGCTGGAGCAGTTCTTCTACAAAAAAATTCTTCCGGGCATGCTGTCACTTGTTGTTTTTTTTTCTAGGACCTTCTCTCCGGCGGAGAAAAACTACTCCATTGGTGATCGAGAATTACTGGCCATAAAATTGTCGCTTGAGGAATGGAGGCACCTGCTGGAGGGATCCAAATATCCAGTTATTATATACACTGACCACAAGAATCTCTCTTATCTCCAGTCTGCCCAACGGCTGAACCCTCGCCAGGCTAGGTGGTCGTTGTTCTTTGCCCGTTTTAACTTTGAAATTCATTTTCGCCCTGCTGACAAGAACATTAGGGCCCTCTCTCGTTCTTCAGATGCCTCTGAAGTGGAAGCCTTCACCGCAACACATCATTCCTCCGGACTGTCTGATCTCCACTTCTCCAGCTTCCATCAGACAAACTCCTCCAGGGAAGACCTTCGTTTCTCCACGCCAGCGCCTCGGGATTCTCAAGTGGGGACACTCCTCCCACCTCGCAGGCCATGCTGGCATCAAAAACTCCATCCAACTCATCTCTTGATTTTATTGGTGGCCTACTCTGGAGACTGATGTTGTTGATTTCGTGCGGGCTTGTACTGTCTGTGCCCGGGATAAGACCCCTCGCCAGAAGCCTGCTGGTCTCCTTCATCCTCTGCCTGTTCCTGAACAACCTTGGTCACAGACTGGTATGGACTTTATTACTGACTTGCCTTTATCCCATGGCAACACAGTTGTTTGGGTGGTCGTTGATCGATTCTCCAAGATGGCACATTTTATCCCTCTTCTAGGCCTTCCTTCGGCGCCTCAGTTGGCGAAGCAATTTTTTATCCACATTTTTCGCCTTCACGGGTTGCCCACGCATATCGTCTCGGATAGAGGCTTGGCTCTCCGCTAAGTATGTCCGCTTTCGGGTCCCCAGTTATAAACTGGGACCATGTTATCTTGGCCCTTTCAAAGTCAAGTGCCAGATCAACCCTGTCTTACAAACTCCTTCTTCCTCTCCGTATCCCCAATGCCTTCCATGTCTCTCTCCTTAAACCACTCATCCTTAACCGCTTCTCTCCCAAAGTTGTTTCTCCCACTCCAGTTTCCGGGTCATCTGACGTCTTTTTGGTGAAGGAGATTCTAGCATCCAAGACGATCAGAGGAAAAAGATTCTTTTTGGTTGACTGGGAGAATTGCGGCCCAGAGGAGAGATCTTGGGAACCTGAGGACAACATCCTGGACAAAAGTCTTATCCTCAGGTTCTCAGGCTCCAAGAAGAGGGGGGAGACCCAAAGGGGGGGTACTGTTACGCCGAGCGCTCCGGGTCCCCGCTCCTCCCCGGAGCGCTCGCAGCGTTCTCTTATTTACAGCGCCCGGTCAGACCTGCTGACCGGGTGCGCTGCGATATTGCTCCCAGCCGGGATGCGATTCGCGATGCGGGACGCGCCCGCTCGCGATGCGCATCTCTGCTCCCGTACCTGATCCGTTCCCTGTCTGTGTTGTCCCGGCGCGCGCGGCCCCGCTCCTTAGGGCGCGCGCGCATCGGGTCTCTGCGATTTAAAGGCCCACTGCGCCACTGATTGGCGCAGCAGGCCCAATCAGTATCTTCACCTGTGCACTCCCTACTTATACCTCACTTCCCCTGCACTCCCTCGCCAGATCTTGTTGCCATTGTGCCAGTGAAAGTGTTTCTGACCTTCTGCTACGTCCGACCTTGCTCTTGTCTACTCCCTTGTACCGCGCTTATCTCAGCAGTCAGAGAGGTTGAGCCGTTGCCGGTGGATACAACCTGGTTGCTACCGCTGCTGCAAGACCATCCCGCTTTGCGGCGGGCTCTGGTGAATACCAGTAGCAACTTAGAACCGGTCCACCGACACGGTCCACGCCAATCCCTCTCTGGCACAGAGGATCCACTTCCAACCAGCCGAATCGTGACACATGTACTCCATGATAAAGATGATGCTACTGTTGCTCCTGCTTCTTGCAGGGGTATCGCTGGTAGCAGTGGAAATTTGGAGTGGAAAGCCTCAACATGCAGTGGTGGAAGAGTGATAGCTTTTGTAAACATTGAAAATTTTGAAAAATTATCCCTTTTTGAGAGTTGCAACTAGTTTTGTGGCTGGTAAGTGAAGAAGACAAAATGGCTTTTTCCGAGCATTCCAAATATTCTCCCTTTATGGAAGTTGCAACAGGATTGGTGGCCCGAATGGTAAAGAACAATTAGCTTTTGAATGAAAAGCATAAAAATGATTCCTTTCCCCAGGAAACTATAGACCGGTAAGTTTAACGTGCATTGTGGGTAAATAGTTTGAAGGACTTATAAGGGATTACATACAGGAATACATAGGGGATAATTGTATTATAAGTGATAGCCAGCATGGGTTTACTAAGGATAGAAGTTGTCAAACCAATCTAATTTGCTTTTATGAAGAGGTGAGTAGAAGCCTTGACAGAGGAATGGCTGTGGATATAGTGTTTCTGGATTTTGCTAAAGCGTTTGATACTGTCCCTCATAGACGTCTGACAGGTAAATTAAGGTCTTTGGGTTTGGAAATTTTAGTTTGTAACTGGATTGAACACTGGCTCATGGATCGTACCCAGAGAGTGGTGGTCAATGATTCGTACTCTGATTGGTCCCCGGTTATTAGTGGTGTACCCCAAGGTTCAGTACTGGGACCGCTGTTGTTTAATTTATTTATCAATGATATAGAGGATGGTATTAACAGCTCTGTTTCTATCTTTGCAGATGACACCAAGCTTTGTAGCACAGTACAGTCTATAGAGGATGTGCATAAGTTACAAGATGACTTGGATAGACTAAGTGTCTGGGCATCCACTTGGCAAATGAGGTTCAATGTGGATAAATGTAAAGTTATGCATCTGGGTACTAATAACCTGCATGCATCGTATGTCTTAGGGGGGATTAAACTGTCAGAGTCACTAGTAGAGAAGGATCTGGGTGTACTTGTAGATCACAGACTACAGAATAGCATGCAATGTCAGGCTGCTGCTTCCAAAGCCGGCAGGATATTGTCATGTATCAAAAGAGGCATGGACTCAAGGGACAGGGACATAATACTCCCCCTTTATAAATCATTGGTACGGCCTCACCTGGAATATGCTGTTCAGTTTTGGGCACCTGTCCATAAAAGGGACACTGCGGAATTGGAAAGGGTGCAGAGACGCGCGACTAAACTAATATGGGGCATGGAACATCTTAGCTATGAGGAGCGATTAAAGGAGTTACAATTGTTTAGTCTTGAGAAGAGACGTTTAAGGGGGGATATGATAAACGTATATAAGTATATTAATGGCCCATACAAAAAATATGGAGAAAAACTGTTCCAGGTTAAACCCCCCCCAAAGGACGAGGGGGCACTCCCTCCGTCTGGAGAAGAAAAAGTTTAGTCTCAAGGGGCGACACGCCTTCTTTACCGTGAGGACTGTGAATTTATGGAACGGTCTACCTCAGGAACTGGTCACAGCTGGAACAATTTACAGCTTTAAAACAGGATTAGATACATTCCTGGAACAAAATAACATTAATGCTTATGAAGAAATATAAAATCTCATCCCTTCCCAATATCGCGCCACACCCCTACCCCTTAATTCCCTGGTTGAACTTGATGGACATATGTCTTTTTTCGACCGTACTAAGTATGTAACTATGTAACTATGTAATGGAATCATGGGTTGTGCTCTGGTGGCTTTAGTAGTAGCCAGCAGTGGATGACTAGTTATACTTGTAGCCAGGCCTTGTAATGTTTCTTCATATGCTTACATAGAGCCATTACCTGACTATGCCTTACTTAAATTTTGCAGAGATTTATTTTTTATTTTTTTGCATCTGGTAAGATATAAAGAATTAAGTCAAGGCAGAATAAAGTAAAGAGAGATACACACCACCACCTGACTGGGAGAGGGACCTATTCCCATCAGGGGATGTCGCGATAGATTGTGTCCGGTTTAGGGCATGGTACATTGATGACATCCTCATGATCTGGCAGAGTGATTCTGTTCAATTGGCTGAATTTATGCTCCATCATGGCATGATGATAACGTGTGCTTTTTTACCAACTATCACTCACATTGTGGCAAGATGCAACTTCAGAATTATTGGTTAATACTCACTACTGATCCTATCCTGCAGCACTATGTATATTTTAAGCCTATGATTACTACCAGGTGGCTAAGAATTGGGGGACTTCTATTATTTGGGTCAATGTATTTGGGTCAGGAAGAGCAAAATGGGACTGTGCCAGTGTGTGGCCTGTCCTAATATACATAGAACAACAGGTTTTGTGGACTTGCAGGGTGTCAACTATCACTTGTTCTACTCAATATGCAGTTTATTACATGATCTCCCCCTACCCGAATTACGTAGGCTTGACAACACGCACTCTTAAGACACGGGTGTGTAAGCATGTCCATGATATAAAACTAGCCATCACTGCTTCTGCAATTGTAGATTTTAGGTCACTACTAAGACTCTTCAAACTGCATCATGGGTGCAATGCTTCCTTCCCTCAGGTCCAAGGGATTGACTGCATTAATCCAGGGGGAGGGGATTAAAGTAAACGCCTAGCCCAGTGTAAAAGCTAGTGAATCTGGCACTTAAAAACTGTACAGCCCAGGGGCATTAATATGATTTCAAGCTTGCACCATTTCTCTGACCATAGAACCTTTGTTGGATTGTCTAGTCTGTCTGTTTTTAACCCCTTAGCAACCATGGACGTAAATGTACGTCCTGGTGCAGAGGTACTTCACGCACCAGAACATACATTTACGTCCTGTCTGCTTTGGATCACCGTGTCGGTAGACGCGGTGGACGGGTGAAGACGATCACTGCAATTGGACAGATCTTCTTACCATCTAATCACAGCAATTCCACTCGTTTTTGACCCCCCCAGTGAGCCGGTGACCCCGAAATAAATGATGATTGCTGCTGTCCAAGACAGCACCAATCATCATGCAGTGAAGGAGGGAGGTGGCAGTGCCACTCCTCTGATCGCTGTCATTGGTCGGTTGGGACCAACCCACCAATGACAGCACAGTGAAAGCTTTTGAATAACTCCTTCCTCTGCTTTGCCCGTTCACTCGAGTTCGGGCAGGGAGCAGAGAAGGAGTTCTGCCGCGGGTGTAGGTACGGGGATTGTGGCCAGATCATTGGTAAGTGAGGGTGAGTTGTAGCACAGGTAGGGAGAGTTAGTGTATCTGCTTCAGCAATGCTCTGTGAGTCTAGGTGACCCATCAGTGCATTTTTCTGCTGCAGCCTGCCCCTGTATATTTTTTTTTAGGTGCAGGTTTTTTTCTCTCTTCTCTCTTACTGTATTTACTTTTTTTTTTTCTCCAGTTTTTTTCCCACAGTTTTTTTTTGGACAGGGTGTTTGGACCGTGGCATCAGTCGCTGTTCTGCACTGTGTGGCCAGACCGTACCCCTTGCACTTTTTTGTTAAGCGTTTATGCTTTTTACAGTTACAAAAATACACTATACCTACACTACACCTACTACTACACTACACCTACACTTCTCACAAATAAAGTACGTAAAACACTACACACACACAACCCCAGTAAGGACTTTGTCAATTTGATGGTGGCCCAAGCAAACTTGTACGCCGAACAATTTATGGCCCAGCACCCCAATTCTTTTCTGGCTAGCCAATACTGGAGTGGGGATGTTCTGTATAACATCCCAATCTACAGTATGGCCATGGCACGGGCACGCTTTGAGGCTGTCCTCAAATGTTTGTATTATGTTGATAATGCAACGTGCCCATCCCGAAATGATCCCACATATGACCGCCTATTCAAAATTAGGCCGGTCACAGATCATTTCTGTAATAAATTTGCAGAGGCATATGTCCTGCAAAAGTAGGTGGCCATTGATGAGTCTCTTATTAGTTTCAAAGGTAGACTTCATTTCGGCCAGTACATTCCCAGTGAAAGGGCAAGGTATGGCGTGAAAGTGTACAAGCTCTGTGAGAGCACCTCAGGGTACACTTACTGATTTAGGGTGTATGAAGGGAAGGACTGCCACATTGAACCCCCAGAATGCCCCCCCCCCCCGATCCTGGGAGTTAGCGGGAAAATTGTGTGGGAACTGATGTACCCACTGCTTGATAAAGGTTACCACCTCTACGTGGATAACTTTTAGCATCCCTCTTTTCAAGACCCTTTCCTCCAGAGCCACTGCAGCTTGTGGCACTGTGCAGATGAATCAGAGGCCTCCCAACGAATCTCCCACTGATCCCTAGGGGTGAGAGTACTTGTGAAAATCTGTTGGTCAGATGTCCTTATGCTGACTACCATTCACGGTAACAGCAGCACCCCTGTCACTGTGCGAGGTACCGCTACGACGGTCCTAGAACCTGATTGTATCCTGGATTACAATCAGTATATGGGAGGAGTTTATCTCTCTGATCAAGTCCTCAAGCCATATAGCGCTATGCTATTTGGAGTACTAAATTTACGATTAACCCCATTTTTTTCTTTCCCCAAATTAACTGCGCATTGTACACGAACCATGGGGCGTTGTACAATGCTGTGTTGGTGATGTTGTACATGAGCTTGGGACCATGGCTATGTACAGCACTTTTTCGGTGCATTGGCAACACATGGACATTCCAGTCCCTGGTTGTAATAATCCCCAAAAAGTCCCAAGAATGTTGATCCAGGGATTTATTCTGATATATTTGGAGGTGGGAAGGAATTTTTCCCCCTGGCAAAGGGCAAATTGGCATCCGACTCATAAAGGTTTTTTTTTTCCTTCCTCTGGATCAACACAGTAGGGCAGTGTTTCCCATCCAGGCTGCCTTCAGCTGTTGCAAAACTACAACTCCCAGCATGCTGGGAGTCACAGTTTTACAACAGCTGGAGGAACCCATGTTGGGAAACACTGCAATAGAGGTGTCACGATGCCGGCTGGCAGGAGGTGGATCCTCTGTGCCAGAGAGGGATTGGCGTGGACCGTGCTAGTGGACCGGTTCTAAGTCACTACTGGTTTTCACCAGAGCCCGCCGCAAAGCGGGATGGTCTTGCTGCGGCGGTAGTGACCAGGTCGTATCCACTAGCAACGGCTCAACCTCTCTGACTGCTGAAGATAGGCGCGGTACAAGGGAGTAGACAGAAGCAAGGTCGGACGTAGCAGAAGGTCGGGGGCAGGCGGCAAGGTTCGTAGTCAGGATGGATAGCAGAAGTTCAGGTAACACAGGCTTTGGACACACTAAACGCTTTCACTGGCACAAGGCAACAAGATCCGGCAAGGGAGTGCAAGGGAGGAGATCAGATATAGCCAGGGAGCAGGTGGAAGCCAATTAAGCTAATTGGGCCAGGCACCAATCATTGGTGCACTGGCCCTTTAAGTCTCAGGGAGCTGGCGCGCGCGCGCCCTAGAGAGCGGAGCCGCGCGGGCCAGCACATGACAGCAGGGGACGGGAACGGGTAAGTGACCTGGGACGCGATTCGCGAGCGGGCGCGTCCCGCTGTGCGAATCGCATCCCCGACGGCCATGACAGTGCAGCGCTCCCGGTCAGCGGGACCGACCGGGGCGCTGCGGAGAGAGAGACGCCGTACGCGCTCCGGGGAGGAGCGGGGACCCGGAGCGCTAGGCGTAACAAGAGGGAGATTTACTAACTGCAGTGTTTTGGTACTCCGCATGTAAGTAAATCTCTGATACTATCAACCACCCCTGTGCAAATTATTAATTTAAATAAGGGGTGTTAAGGCTCACTGGACCCCTAGATACGTTTCTTGAGGGGTGTGGTTTCCAAAAAAGTATGCCATGTGTATTTTTTTTGTAAGGTTTATTTTTTATTTATTTTTTGCTGTTCTGGCACCATAGGGGCTTTCTAAATGCAGCATGCCCCCAAAACCCATTTCAGCAAAATTTGCTTTCCAAAAGCAAAATGTGGCTCCTTCTCTTCTGAGCATTGTAGTGCGCCCACAGTGCACTTGACATCCACACATGGGGTATTTTTTTTGCTGTTCTGGTACAGCTTCCTAGATGTGACATGCCCCCCCCCCCCCCCCCCCCAATAAAAACCAATTCAGAAAAACTCACTCTCCAAAATCCCATTGTAGCTCCTTCCCTTCTGAGCCCTCTAATGCACCCACAGAGCACTTAAGGTTCCCATGAAATATTTCCTTACCTAAGAGAAATTGGGTTACAAATTTTGGGGGGCTTTCTCTCCTTTTACCCCTTGTAAAAATTCAAAAACTGGGTCTACAAGAACATGCGAGTGTAACAAAATGAAGATTTTTAATTTTCTCTTTTACTTTGCTGCTATTCCTGTGAAACACCTAAAGGGTTAACACACTTTCTGAATATCATTTTGAATACTTTTAGGGGTGCAGTTTCTATAATGGGGTCACTTATGGGGTATTTCTAATATGAAGGCCCATATCAAATCCACTTCAAAACTGAACAGGTCTTTGAAAAAATCAGATTTTCGTAAATTTTGTGAAAAATTGGAAAATTGTTGCTTAACTTTGAAGCCCTCTGATGTCTGATGTCTTCCAAAAGTAAAAACATGTCAACTTTATGATGCAAACATAAAGTAGACATATTGCATATGTGAATCAATATATCATTTATTTGGGATGTCCATTTTCCTCATAAGCAGAGAGTTTCAAAGTTAAAATGCAAAATTTTCAAATATGTCATCAAATTTTTGAATTTTTCACCAAAGTATCGACAAAAAAATTATATCACTAACATAAAGTAGAATATGTCACGAAAAAGAAATCTCGGAATCAGAATGAAAAGTAAAAGCATCACAGAGTTATTAATGCTTAAAATGACAGTGGTCAGATTTACACAAAAAAAGCTCTGGTCCTTAAGGTGAAATGGGCTTAGTCCTTGGGGTTAAAGGAAAACTGTCAGCCTGTTCACTCACACTAAACCCAATACACTAGGTTATAGTGTGGGTGAACAGAAATCCAACAAGGGGGTCACTTACTTAAATACAGTATGTTCAGTAGGGTCCTGAGATATGTCCCCCAGAAGATCCTCTGCTGAATTCAGTGAATTGTGCAAGGGGGGCAGAGCTTCTCTGACCCAATTTGCATATTCATTGTCTGTTACTCCACATCCTAGTGAAGTTGAGTCACAGACAATGGATATGTAAATTGTGTGGGCTGAGCTCCACCCCCCCCCCCCCCCCCCCCCCCCATAATGATAGACAATAAATAAGTAAATTGAGAGTCCAGAGCCTCGTCCCTGTGCGCGATTCACTGAATTCAGCAGAGGAACTTCTGGGGGCATATATCAGGACCTACTGGACATATTTTAGTAAGTGACCCCTCGTTGGACTCCTGTTCCCCCACACTATTATTATTGTATTATTGGGTTTAGTGTGGATGAACAGGCTGACAGTTTTCAATTAATGTGATATTTTAACCTTGTTTTTAACAGCATCTTTTTGTTTTATTTACAGCTGGTGTATTTTTCATCTCCTCCCTTAGTCATGTGACTTTATATGTGGAGCTCCCCTGGTAGGTTTTTGGATGAATGAATATCATTTTGTTTTGGATGAATGAATATCATTTTTGAGGAACATAGGAACATGATATTTAGTGCTGTTTGATCTTTTCATCTCTTTACACAGTGTCACTATTCCAGTGACTTTTTTGTTTTGGTTGGGCATATTATATTTATTACTATTTTTATCTACCATTTACTATTTATTTAATTTAAAGTTATTATGTATTTTATTTTAATTAATTATTATTTTCAATTATTAATTATCTTTTTTGTTAATTTCTCATTTATTTCTCTATATACAGTACCTTTATTTCTATATTCAAATTTTTTTTCTTGATTTTAATTACGGCTGAACAACTAATGGATTAATCGGCAACTAATCAATTATGAAAATTGTCAACTATTTTCATAATGCATTATTTGTTTCGTCGATTAGTTGGTCAGCCAATTTATAAAGATCATACAGATAGCGATTATCACTATGTATATATGAAACTGTGGTGCTCCGCAGCCTGTTTAGTCAAGAGGTGGCCCAGCAGACATGATCTTCTGCTTCCTACAGCTCCTTTCAGCAGTTACCCGGTTGCCAGGCTCTGTCTTAAAGGCCAGATTCACAATAGTTGCAGAGAGGAAGTGGAAGATTATGTGTGCTGGCCCCTCTTCACTAAATTGGCTGCTGCGGGGCTTGTAGGAAGTACAACCAGGGAATGTGCTGCCCCTCCTATCTGGCCACAGGTAACAAACAGGGAGGGGGTATAGCCCTTACAAGTAAAAAAAATGTGTTTTAAAATAATTATTATACATTATACATATATTATTTAAATATAAGAAAATGCTACTCCTCTCAGCCTCTGCAAAGCTTGGCATCTAGTGGACCCCACAGATTCTCTCTTAACACAATGCATCCCGTCCCTAAAACACATAGAAGACCTTCAGCCCGATCCCCTCCCCTCATTAACTCCCTCCCGAATCTAACTCACAAATTATCTTCTCCACTATGGTTATTTTTTATCTGATTAGTCGATTAATCAAAACAATAATCGGCCAACTAGTCGATTATGAAATTAATCGTTAATCGTTATGTCTTTTATGACATAAGCTTTGTGCGGTCATATGAAGTAGTCTTTATGGGGGCGGAGCGGATGTTCAGTGGCTCAATGTTCAATGCGCAATACTAAGTGCCACAAGGTCACTGCTAGGGTAAGTTGCTTAGTTGACTACATATCATCAATGATGTAACTGGGCATTCTTGATTGGTGTTCGTTATGTATAAATTGACAGAAGACTGGCATAGTGCCACTCGCAGATGAAGAAATGATGTGCCGAAAGTAAAACGCGCATTGGAGTGGTGCTATGCCAGTTTCTGCACTACTACTTCTTTATACTTGACTTCTGATCTGTATGGTTTGTTTAGTTCAACTTTAATTTCACTCATGAACTGGACCCTTTCATTCCTCTACTACTTTAAATGTATCACCCAGTGAACAATGGTATTTTACATGTTCTAGTGCCTCCTTGTGCTGCTACTTAGTTCTTTCTGTGTAATACAATTTCTAGCTACTATACTGAGACCAATCACTGTGTTCAATATATATTTAGCTCTGAATTTACTAACGTGCAGATCCTGTGATATTGCTTTTTGTTGAGGTCTGTATTCCTGTGTGTGTGTGTGTGTGTGTGTGTGTGTATATATATATATATATATATATATATATATATATATATATATCATAAAATATATCTATCTATATATATATATATATATATATATATAATTTTATCTTTACTTTTATGATTTTTTTGTAGTATGTCTTAATAAAGTTTTCCATAGCTATGGATAATTAATTCTTATATTATATATTTAAAGGGGTACTCCAGTGGGGAAAAAATTTAAATCAACTGGTGCCAGAAAGTTAAACAGATTTGTAAATTACTTCTATTTACAAATCTTAATTCTTTCAGTAGTTATCAGCTGCTGTATACTACAGAAAAAGTTGCAACAGGTGCGGCACAGCTCACTCGATCGCCCCTCCCGCTCACGGACCGGACCGGACCTCAGTCCATATAATAGTGGAAAGAAATGGAGTTGTCCAGAGCAGGATGTCAAGCAATACGATATTTATTCAGCGGTAACTGTGGGTGATGACAAGGTGACGCGTTTCAGCCGCACTCAGCAGCCTTAGTCATACAAAACAATAGTGCAAGTGGCTTGCTTATATGGGGGTGGAAAAATGGGGTCCGCCCCGATGGGAGTATTCACAGGGCTTAACCCATTATTCACCTCCATCCAGCAAGTATAGTACATATAGTAAAAACGCACATATAGTGTGAACAATAGTCAACATATTAAAACACTTGGGTTACAAGCAATAATGTAGAAAAAGACATACGTTAGTACTAAAAATACAAGAACAAATTACAAAATGTCAGATAACATATATACATGTGCGATCCCAAAATGGAAGAGGAAAAAAGGGAGAATTTCCAATAGAAAAATCTATATAATATTACCCTATATAATATCATATGAATCTGGATGAATTCAAGTAACCTATATGGTTGTATATACTACCATAGGACATGAAAGAAATTTTTTAAAAAATTTGTTTATTTTTTATATTCCAATTATATAGTAGGATCGCAAATGATATACGGACTAATATGGAACAATTGAATTGTCTCAAAAATATCCCCACATGTGGTATAAATATTGTTTAATACTCAGTTATGCATATGCTATTAATTATCATATGTGCGGGAAATGATTGTGGGAAAAAGAATTTATTTATATAAAAATAACTGAGTATTAAACAATATTTATACCACATGTGGGGATATTTTTTGAGACAATTCAATTGTTCCATATTAGTCCGTATATCCATTTGCGATCCTACTATATAATTGGAATATAAAAAATAAACAAATTTTTTTAAAAATTTCTTTCATGTCCTATGGTAGTATATACAAACATAAAGGTTACTTGAATTCATCAGATTCATATGATATTATATAGGGTAACATTTATATAGATTTTCTATTGGAAATTCTCCCTTTTTTCCTCTTCCATTTTGGGATCGCACATGTATATATGTTATCTGACATTTTGTAATTTGTTCTTGTATTTTTAGTACTAACGTATGTCTTTTTCTACATTATTGCTTGTAACCCAAGTGTTTTAATATGTTGACTATTGTTCACACTATATGTGCGTTTTTACTATATGTACTATACTTGCTGGATGGAGGTGAATAATGGGTTAAGCCCTGTGAATACTCCATCGGGGCGGACCCCATTTTTCCACCCCCATATAAGCAAGCCACTTGCACTATTGTTTTGTATGACTAAGGCTGCTGAGTGCGGCTGAAACGCGTCACCTTGTCATCACCCACAGTTACCGCTGAATAAATATCGTATTGCTTGACATCCTGCTCTGGACAACTCCATTTCTTTCCACTATTATATGGACTGAGGTCCGGTCCGGTCCGTGAGCGGGAGGGGCGATCGAGTGAGCTGTGCCGCACCTGTTGCACCTATTGGATCATTTGGACCTGGCAACGTGCTCCTGGAAATGGCGTGTCCACAATCCAAAGAAACAGAGAGGAGTCTGCAATGCCAGCAGACATTTGCCTCAAACCTGTGGAGGAACGCCTAGCCCGATCAAGCCGAATTACTGAAATCTTCAGCAAAGGTACGTGAGCGTTGATGAAGCAGGGGATTTGAAAATTCTCATGTCAGATTTGGAAACATCATGGTTTCGGAGACTAAACTATGGTGGGACTCGTCTACGCTAAAGAAATATGGGAGCGTGACATGGTCCCGAGAGGACTTAGATTGAGAAAGTTCCCAACCACGATCTTCTCCGAACAGTTTAAGGCAGAATGGGAAGAACTGTTAAATGACTCATCCCTCAGGTTTGTCAAGCTTATTATCAAACATGAGGAGACTGCCTTAACCGAGATTACATCTAAATATCGGAACTACAGAATTCTATCTCCAAGTATGAACATCATCCCACTTTTGTGGACCTCAACCAAAAAATCAGTGGGAACATTGTTAAAATGGAGACTCTGATATCTCAAACCAAGGAGAATAAGTTCCTTTTTTTTTTTTTTTTTTTTTCTTTTATTTTTATTTTTTTTTCTTTTTTTATTTTTTTTTTTACTTTTTATTATTTCTTTTTTTTCTTTTTCTTTTTATTATTTTTTTCTTTTTTTCTTTTTTTTTTTTTTTTCTTTTTATTTTTTATTCTTTTTTTTTTTTCTTTTTCCTTTTTATTCTTTTTTTTCTTTTTTTTTTTTTTATTTTTTTTTAACTTTTTTTATTTTTTTTTTAATTTTCTTTTTAAAGCAAAGTCTGCAAAAAACGACGCCAGGGCCGCAAGCATCGCGGCCGTAAAGAGGACCCGAAGACATCAAGTCAAACCGACCTAACATGCATTCCGGTCTTCAACCTCTCTGCGTGGATCCTGTCTGAGCCGCAATTAAAGGTACTTTCTAAAGGATTATCTTTTTCTCCATCATGCTCTTTCGATTTCTACAAAACTATGTTGGATGTTAATCGTTTTGTCCGCTCCATTACGGTGCGAAAACATTTTGCCAAGATTCAGGATCAGAGATCCACTCAGGAACTTATGCTGGACTTGGGGAGGGAGGGGGAGGCGGGAGGTGGTGGGAATCCGGGCACGGGTGACTATGCTTTTTCTGATTATTTTTTTGATTTGAATACAGCATTCATATCTGTACCAATTGTCGATCATGATGTCTCCCTCATGGCACCCCAGCATCCCACTCACGGGGGTATATCCGACAGAGTGGAGGGATTCTCTTTTCGGGACCTCTCCACTCTCTCGGAATTACAACAATTGACAACATCCAGAAAACATATAGAACCCTCCTTCCCTACCCCGAATTTTATCCCATCATGTCCCGCACACCTGTATTGGAACAGTTTCAGAACTTAGTGGAAAGGGATCTATACAAATTATCTCAAAATGTCACAATAATGAAACATAATTTAACAAAATGTGAAAAAGTGGCCCTGAAAGAGTTGTCTGAAACCAGAGATATAGTGATTCGTGGAGCAGACAAAGGTGGAGGGGTTGTGGTATTGGATTCTAAATTATATAGAAATCTTAATATGGACATTTTGTCGGATATGAATACATACAGAGTATTAAAAATGAATCCAACACCACAATTCAAATTGGTATTATATAATCTGGTAGATTTGGGAGTAAAGGATGGCCATTTCACCTCTAAGGAGGCAGATTATATTAAAATAACTAACCCCGTCATGGCAATTTTTCATTCGCTCCCTAAAATCCATAAGAACACATTTCCTCCTCAGATGCGTCCTATTGTAGCGGGGATTGGCTCTCTCAATGAGAGACTCTGTGAGTGGGTCGATTCCAGACTTCAGCCGTTGGTCCCTCTCATCCCGGGTTTCCTCCAAGACACCAGGGATGTCCTGGTTGCCATGGACAACATCCGGTGGGAACCCGGGATGAGATGGATAACAGCTGACGTCACCGCTTTGTATTCCGTGATTCCCCACAAGGAGGCACTGATTGCCCTGAGATGGTTTTTGTCCATTTATGCCCCATACTCCGGTGACCTGCAGAATTTTATTATTTTGGTGGTGGAGTATTTACTTACCCATAATTTTTTCATGTTTGATGGAAATTATTTTCTGCAGATCACCGGAGCATCTATGGGTGCCAAATTCTCGCCTTCATTGGCAAATATATACATGTGTTGGTGGGAAAGAAATTTTCTTTTCTCACATGACAATCCATTTGGGGAACACATCCTGTGGTATGGTCGGTATATAGACGACCTCCTGTTTATCGGGGGGTCGTCTATGCCGACCATACAGCAGTTTGGCCTGTACCTCAATCAGAATCCTTGTAACCTCAGATTCACACTTCATAGTGAAGAGCATGAGGTTAGTTTTTTGGATCTGATATTGAGGGGTGATCCTTTGAATTATAGGGTCACCACTTCTACATACCGTAAAGAATAGGCCACCAATTCGATACTGCAAGCAGCATCGTGCCACCCACCACATGTGGTCAAGAATCTCCCGGTAGGAGAAATGATTAGAGCCAGGAGGAACAACTCCACATTGGAGCTGTTTGAAAAGGAGGCGGAGGATATATCAGTGAGGCTGAGTCAAAGAGGTTATCAGACTTGGTCATTGAACCGAGCCAAGGACATTGCTAGGAGAAAAAATAGGTCTGACTTGGTATATGGCATCAAAGAGCCATCATCCCAAGTTCCTAAAAATAATAGTGAAGCAAAACCCCTTGTTTTTTCCACAAATTATAGCCATGATTTCAAACCAATATGTAAAATAATTGAGAAATATTTACCAATGGTAGCTAATGATAGCCAATATATAAAAATTTTTGAACATGGGTATAAATTTGTGTCACGGAGGGCTAAAACCATTGGCCAATGTGTTTCCCCGAGCTTGTTCAGTTCTGGTGAGATTAAGAAACCCACCTGGCTCAATACCAAGGGCAATTTCAAATGTGGACATCTAAAGTGTATTTGTTGTAAAATCATGAAGAATTCCAAAATCTTTATGTCCACAGTAACTGGAGAAACATTTGGTATGTCAGAATATATTAATTGCAACACGAGTCATGTGGTTTATCTAATGACATGTAACATCTGCCAATTACAGTATGTGGGGTGCACCTCCAATCCCCTGAAGGCTAGGACCAGAAAACACCTGTCGGACATTCCCCATTTCCAGACCCGACATCTTTCCATGGTTAGTAAGCATTTTGCCGAAAAGCATGAGGGTGATTTTTCTGGTCTCAGCCTTCAGGGGATTGAGAGGGTCACCAATAATATTAGAGGAGGCAATATCAAACAAAAATTATTGGATAGAGAAGTCTTCTGGATCATTAAACTTCAAACTAGGTGTCCCCTTGGCTTAAATTTAAGACAAGATGTCATTCTCCATTATTGATCTGCTGTTGTTCCCGTATAAAATTATAAATTTTTGGTTTTCCTTGGAGTTTGGGGGGAATTTTATTTTATTTTTATATAAATAAATTCTTTTTCCCACAATCATTTCCCGCACATATGATAATTAATAGCATATGCATAACTGAGTATTAAACAATATTTATACCACATGTGGGGATATTTTTGAGACAATTCAATTGTTCCATATTAGTCCGTATATCCATTTGCGATCCTACTATATAATTGGAATATAAAAAATAAACAAATTTTTTTTTAAATTTCTTTCATGTCCTATGGTAGTATATACAACCATATAGGTTACTTGAATTCATCCAGATTCATATGATATTATATAGGGTAATATTTATATAGATTTTTCTATTGGAAATTCTCCCTTTTTTCCTCTTCCATTTTGGGATCGCACATGTATATATGTTATCTGACATTTTGTAATTTGTTCTTGTATTTTTAGTACTAACGTATGTCTTTTTCTACATTATTGCTTGTAACCCAAGTGTTTTAATATGTTGACTATTGTTCACACTATATGTGCGTTTTTACTATATGTACTATACTTGCTGGATGGAGGTGAATAATGGGTTAAGCCCTGTGAATACTCCCATCGGGGCGGACCCCATTTTTCCACCCCCATATAAGCAAGCCACTTGCACTATTGTTTTGTATGACTAAGGCTGCTGAGTGCGGCTGAAACGCGTCACCTTGTCATCACCCACAGTTACCGCTGAATAAATATCTTATTGCTTGCTCTTCTGAGTGTTGCTGTGTATGAGGGGGTGTGAAAGAGGAGTTACAAAAACTGTGATTATCTGTTGTGCGGAGTGAATCTGTGGAGTGGGTGTGACTGCCTATAGTCTACATTCATATTTTGGGTAAGTTTTTCTCTTTTGCACATAGTGGGATAACTGTTAGAGTTTAAACACCCTTTTTAATTTTTTTTTATTTATTTTTTTTTCTCTGTTCCACCTCTAGGGGGAGGAGGAGTAGATTGGGCACAGGTGTATAAATCTTAGCTTGGGACTCTTATTGAGAGCTTGCTCTTCTGAGTGTTGCTGTGTAAGAGGGGGCGTGAAAGAGGAGTTACAAAAACAGGAGTTTGAAAGCAGGAGGTTGAGATCGCTGTGAGTGTTAATTTCTGAACCCACAAGGTCTACAAAAAATTTTAAGTGTCATTTTGACTGTCTGTTTTTTCCTATACATTTGTGAAATCCCCATAACTAGATGGCCTCCATGTTGGAAAATGCAGTCCAATGTACATCATGTTCAATGTATGCAATCCTTGAACAACAGTTTGAGGGTGCATATTGTTGTGCGAGATGTGTGCTAGTTGTCCGTTTGGAAGCCCAGATCCTGGATCTAGAGGGGCGACTGGCAACAATGAGAAGCATTAACATGGAGAGGAGTCTCGTGCTCACTGAGCAGGCACTCTCGGGAATAGAGGTGGGGGAGGACAGTGGGACGGAGTTGCAGGACAGTCAGGCAGTTAGCTGGGTTACAGTTAGAAAGAGGGGTAGGGGAAAAAGTGTCAGGGAGGCTAGTCCTGAACTGGCACACCACAACAAGTTTGCCCGCTTGGCAGATGAGGGGGATGCCATTACAGAGCTAGCAGAACTGCAGCAGGATACCGCCTCTGACCGCCAGGGGGGTGTCTGCTCCAGTAAGGAGGGAGGGAGGAGTACAGGGCAGGCCAGACAGGTACTAGTGGTGGGGGACTCAATTATTAGGGGGACAGACAGGGCAATCTGTCACAAAGACCGGGATCGCCGAACAGTGTGTTGTCTGCCTGGTGCACGAGTTCGGCACATCGCGGATCGGGTTGACAGGTTGCTGGGCAGGGCTGGAGAGGACCCAGCAGTCATGGTACATATTGGCACCAATGACAAAGTAAGAGGTAGGTGGAGTGTCCTTAAAAATGATTTCAGGGACTTAGGCCGCAAGCTTAAGGCAAGGACCTCCAAGGTACTATTTTCTGAAATACTACCAGTACCACGAGCCACACCAGAGAGGCAGCGGGAGATCAGGGAGGTAAACAAGTGGCTCAGAAGCTGGTGTAGGAAGGAAGGGTTTGGGTTCATGGAGAACTGGGCTGACTTCGCTGTCGGTTACCGGCTCTACCGTAGGGACGGGCTGCACCTCAATGGGGAGGGTGCAGCTTTGCTTGGGGAGAAGATGGCTAGAAGGGTGGAGGAGTGTTTAAACTAGGGACTTGGGGGGAGGGAACCTACAGCAAAGAGGGGGAAGATAGTGTAGATAGAGAGGTGGGAATTATAAATGTACCTGGGGGTGGACCGGAGGGAGGGGTTAGAATAGTTAATAGGAATAGGCTTCATAGGAAAATAAAACTTACACCCTTGAATCCCATTAACCCCAATAACATAAAGGATGGAAATGTAAAGTGTATGTTCACAAATGCCAGAAGCCTAGCAAATAAAATGGGGGAGCTTGAGGCCTTTATACTGGAGGAACATATTGATATAGTTGGGGTCACTGAGACATGGCTGGACTCCTCGCATGACTGGGCTGTCAATCTGCAGGGGTTTATATTGTTTCGCAAGGATGGAATGAACAGAAAAGGTGGTGGAGTCTGTCTGTATGTAAGAAGTGGTATGAAAGTCAGTGTGAACGATGCCATGGTGTGTGATGATTTTGAGGAGATGGAATCACTTTGGGTAGAATTACAAAAAGAGGGAAATACTGAAAAAATAATATTTGGGGTAATCTACAGACCCCCTAATATCACTGAAGAGATAGATGTTCGGCTTCATAAACAAATAGAGAGGGCCGCCCGGGCAGGTAATAATATTACAGTGGTAATAATGGGAGATTTTAACTATCCAGATATAGATTGGGGTCCGGGGTTGGCTAAAACTACAAAGGGGCGACAATTCCTAAATTTATTGCAGGATAATTTTATGGGCCAGTTTGTGGAGGACCCAACAAGAAGTGATGCCTTGTTGGATCTGATCATTTCCAACAACGCAGAGCTGATTGGTAATGTAACTGTGCGGGAAAACCTTGGTAATAGCGACCACAATATAGTTACTTTTGACTTAAAATGTAGAAAACAAAGACAGGCGGGGAAGGCAAAAACATATAACTTTAAAAAGGCAAACTTCCCTGGGCTGAGGGCTGCACTACAGGACATAGACTGGGGGGAGGTGTTCTCAAATACTGATACAGAAGGTAAATGGGACATCTTTAAATCAACTCTAAATAACTATACAGCTAAATATATACCAAAGGGGAACAAATATAAACGATTAAAACTAAATCCTACATGGCTGACACATGATGTTAAAAGAGCAATAAACAACAAAAAAATTGCCTTCAAAAAATACAAATCTGATGGGTCAGCGATAACATTTAAACAGTACAAAGAGCTTAATAAAATCTGTAAAAATGTAATAAAAACAGCAAAAATTCAAAATGAGAGACAGGTGGCCAAAGAAAGCAAAACTAATCCTAAATATTTTTTTAGATATATAAATGCAAAAAAAAAAAGGACAGAGCATGTAGGACCCCTTAATAATGATAATGGGGAGGTTGTCACAGGCGATCAAGAGAAGGCGGAGCTACTGAATGGGTTCTTTAGTTCTGTATATACTAGGGAAAAAAGAGCTGACATTGGCCAGGTCAGTGCTGGTAACACATCATGTAATGTACTGAACTGGCTTAATGTAGAGATGGTACAAGGTAAGTTAAGTGATATAAATGTAAACAAATCCCCAGGGCCGGATGGACTACACCCAAGAGTTCTTAGAGAGGTAAGTTCAGTAATATCTGTACCCCTGTTCATGATATTTAGAGATTCTATGGTGTCTGGTATTGTGCCAAGGGACTGGCGCAAGGCGAATGTGGTGCCAATCTTCAAGAAGGGCTCTAGGTCTTCCCCAGGAAACTATAGACCGGTAAGTTTAACGTGCATTGTGGGTAAATTGTTTGAAGGACTTATAAGGGATTACATACAGGAATACATAGGGGATAATTGTATTATAAGTGATAGCCAGCATGGGTTTACTAAGGATAGAAGTTGTCAAACCAATCTAATTTGCTTTTATGAAGAGGTGAGTAGAAGCCTTGACAGAGGAATGGCTGTGGATATAGTGTTTCTGGATTTTGCCAAAGCGTTTGATACTGTCCCTCACAGACGTCTGACAGGTAAGTTAAGGTCCTTGGGCTTGGAAACTTTAGTTTGTAACTGGATTGAACACTGGCTCATGGATCGTACCCAGAGAGTGGTGGTCAATGATTCGTACTCTGATTGGTCCCCGGTAATTAGTGGTGTACCCCAAGGTTCAGTACTGGGCCCGCTGTTGTTTAATTTATTTATCAATGATATAGAGGATGGTATTAACAGCTCTGTTTCTATCTTTGCAGATGACACCAAGCTTTGTAGCACGGTACAGTCTATAGAGGATGTGCATAAGTTACAGGATGACTTGGATAGACTAAGTGTCTGGGCATCCACTTGGCAAATGAGGTTCAATGTGGATAAATGTAAAGTTATGCATCTGGGTACTAATAACCTGCATGCATCGTATGTCTTAGGGGGGGATTAAACTGGCAGAGTCACTGGTAGAGAAGGATCTGGGTGTACTTGTAGATCACAGACTACAGAATAGCATGCAATGTCAGGCTGCTGCTTCCAAAGCCGGCAGGATATTGTCATGTATAAAAAGAGGCATGGACTCAAGGGACAGGGACATAATACTCCCCCTTTATAAAGCATTGGTACGGCCTCACCTGGAATATGCTGTTCAGTTTTGGGCACCTGTCCATAAAAGGGACACTGCGGAGTTGGAAAGGGTGCAGAGACGCGCGACTAAACTAATATGGGGCATGGAACATCTTAGCTATGAGGAGCGATTGAAGGAGTTACAATTGTTTAGTCTTGAGAAGAGACGTTTAAGGGGGGATATGATAAACGTATATAAGTATATTAATGGCCCATACAAAAAATATGGAGAAAAACTGTTCCAGGTTAAACCCCCCCAAAGGACGAGGGGACACTCCCTCCGTCTGGAGAAGAAAAAGTTTATTCTCAAGGGGCGACACGCCTTCTTTACCGTGAGGACTGTGAATTTATGGAACGGTCTACCTCAGGAACTGGTCACAGTAGGAACAATTAACAGCTTTAAAACAGGATTAGATACATTTATGGAACAAAATAACATTAATGCTTATGAAGAAATATAAAATCCCATCCCTTCCCCAATATCGCGCCACACCCCTACCCCTTAATTCCCTGGTTGAACTTGATGGACATATGTCTTTTTTCGACCGTACTAACTATATCCTGCTCTGGACAACTCCATTTCTTTCCACTACAGAAAAAGTTGTATAGTTCTTTCCAGTCTGACCACAGTGCAGGAAAGGTTTGGTATGGGGATTTGTTCCTGCTCTGGACAGTTCCTGGCACGGACAGAGGTGTCAGCAGACAGCACTGTGGTCAAACTGGAAAGAACAAGTCAACTTCCTCTGTAGTATACAGCAGCTGTAAAGTAATGGAAGATTAATATTTTTTAATAGAAGTAATTTACAAATCTGTTTCTGGAGCCAGTTGATATGAAACAAATTGTTTTTCACTGGAGTACCTCTTTAAAGGGGTAGTCCAGTGGTGAAAAACGTATCCCCTATCCTAAGGATAGGGGATAAGTTTGAGATCGCGGGGGGTCCGACCGCTGGGGCCCCCTGCGATCTCTCTGTACGGGGGCCAGGCTCTCCGGCCAGATAGCAGGTGTCGACCCCCGCACGAAGCGGCGGCTGACACGCCCCCTCAATACATCTCAATGGCAGAGCCGGAGATTGCCGAAGGCAGTGCTTCGGCTCTGCCATAGAGTTGTATTGAGGGGGCGTGTCGGCCGCCGCTTCGTGCGGAGGTCGACACGCCCCCTTCCCGCGGGCTGTCGGGGCTCCGTACAGGAGATCGCAGGGGGCCCCCAGCGGTCGGGCCCCCCACGATCTGCACCTTATCCCCTATCCTTAGGATAGGGGATAAGTTGTTCACCACTGGGTTCCCTACTGGACTACTCCTTTAAGTCTAAGTGATTCAGTTTTCTTCTTCTATTGTTTGTATGTATTACGTTAATAAGGAAGGGATTACTTTATACTACACTAAGCTGCATTCTGCTGGATTTTAATGTGTACTATAACCCTAAGGTGAAAACATAAAATGCCTTAACGTAATGATAATTGTATGTTGAATTGGATCACTATTTTCTAGGAAATAGCGCTAGTAAAACATTTGAAGAGGTATACACCATTAACCAATAAGAAGCTACTGTCAAAAAGTTATGATGCATGAATGGGGCATTTATAATAATGATGATGATGGTTGTTATTGTTATTATTATTATTTGTATTATTATTTGGCTCACTGACAAGCCCAGTACAGCTTACTTGTCCTGCTAGCGCTGAGCCTTAGCAAGTCTGTGATCCAGCTAGGGAATCTTCCTTCTTCATTCATTCTCCTGTGATAGGGGGGGGGGGGGGTCAATCTCTATGGAGTGCAAATACAGTGATCCCTCAACTTACAATGGCCTCAACATACAATAGTTTCAACATACAATGGTCTTTTCTGGACCATTGTAAGTTGAAACCAGACTCAACATACAATGCTACGGACAGTACAGATCTGTGAAACGCGTCAATGGCCGGAAGAACAGACCAATCAGAATGGGCATTCACTGGTAAAACCCCTGACTGGTGTCTGGTAGCTCCCCCTACAGTACAGGGAGGTACAACATGTTCTGTACTACTCTTTACCTGTTCCAGGATTTACTGCTCCTTTGGACACCAGGTAAGGGCGGCTCCATGTTACTTTTTTAGGATATTGCGTTTACTGTACAGGATCCTGAAGAAGCTCCTGTCCTCTACATAGACCAGTGTTTCCCAAGCAGGGTGCCCCCAGCTGTTGCAAAACTACAACTCCCAGGATGCTCGGACAGCCTTTGGCTGTCCGGGCATGCTGGGAGTTGTAGTTTTGCAACAGCTGGAGGCTCCCTGCTTGGGAAACACTGACATGGACAGTGATTTACAGGTTCCAGTAGATCTTTCTTACTTTTATATGTAAGGATTTGCTTTATCTGTATTAGGTATCTACTTATTTTTCTTTGATTCTAATTTTTTCCTATTTTTGGATGACATTTTGGTGCCTTTGGAACCAATTACCAGGTTTCCATAGAGTTCTGGTCTCAACATACAATGGTCGTTCCAGAACCAATTAATATTGTAACTTGAGGGGCCACTGTAATGGCAGCAATTGTGCCTTATTTCATAAGCATGGACCTTTTAAGACAAGAAACATTAACAATACTTTGCAACCGTCCAACAGTGCAACAAAAGGAAGATCACATGCCCAGTATCCAAATATCCCTTTTCTCATATTCTAGCATAGAGTGCCTCAGTGTTTGTTCTATGACTACAACTCATGCAGCGTGACCTCAAATAACCTTACTTTCTATATGTTTTAGGGGAAATTCATCAAAACCTGTCCAGAGGAAAAGTTGACCAGTTGCCAATAGCAACCAATTAAAATGAAAGAAGCAATCTGATTGGTTGCTATGGGCAACTTTTCCTTTTTTCCTTTTCCTATTTTCCTTTTCCTATTTTCCTTTATTGTAAGCGCTGCAGAATCTGTAGGCGCTATATAAATAAAATTATTATTATTATTTCCACTGCACAGGTTTTGATAAATATCCCCCATTGGGGGAGATTTATTAAAACTTGTCCAGAGAAAAAGTTACTGAGTTGCCCATAGCAACCAATCAGATCTCTTTTTTCATTTTTCACAGGCCTGTTCAAAAATTAGGCACAAGTGGAAAAAAACAAAAATGGAACTGTTTTAAACGCCAGACCTCTCCCAGTGGTTGGTTCACCTGGCTTGGAAACCAGATTAATGCATTAATTTTAGTTTATTGAAAGCACACATCATTGTGTTTCTGGCCCAGAATGGGCCCTTCGTCAGCAAAAGGCCCTACATCAGCACCTTTTCCTGACACCCATTCCGGGCCAGAAACGCATTGATATGTGCTTTCAATAAACTACAATTTATTAACCTGGTTTCCAAGCCTAGTGAACCAACCACTGGGAGAGGTACAGTAGCGGATCCAGCTGTCAGCTGTCCTGCTCCACCATTCCCTCAGGTTGCTCCATTCCTGCAGTGTGAGCCACGGGGATGCCATCCACAGCAGGCCGAGGCAATGACGTCATTATAAGTCAGGGGCAATGTCCCCCTTTCATGTGCCCCTGACTTATAATGCCCCCTGTCCTGTGCCCCTGCATTAATAGTTCTTATGCCCCATGTCCCATGTCCATAATGCCCCATGTCCTGTGCCCCTCACATATAATGCCCCCTGGGGGGCAGGACAGGGGGCATTATATGTGAGGGGCACAGAACATGGGGGCATTATGTGAGGGCCACCTTGACAGGGAGTATTATATATGAGGGGCACATGACAGGGGGGCATTATATGGGAGGGGCACATGTCAGGGGGCATTATATGTGGGGGCACATGACAGGGCCCCTTCTGTCATGAGCCCATATAATGGCCCCCTGACATTTGCCCCTTATTTATAATGCCCCCCTGTCATGTGCCCCTCACATATAATGCCCCCCTGACATGCGCCCCTGACTTATAATGCCCCCCTGTCATGTGCACCTCACTTATAATACCCTCTGTCCTGTGCACCTCACATATAATGCCCCATGTCCTGTGCCCCTCACATATAATGCCCGCTGAGGGGGCAGGACAGGGGGCATAATTTATGAGGGGAACATGACGGAGGCATTATATGTGAGGGCACAGCACAGGGGGCATTATATGCAAGGGGCACAGGACAGAGGGCATTATTATTATGTGGGGGGAACAGGACAGGTTATAATTATAATATGTGGGGCACAGGATGGGGCATTATTACTATATATGAGGGGCACAGTGTTTTGCATTTCAGAGGTATAGGCTGGAAATTCTTCCTATGTGATTTATGCACTGTGGTGCCCATGTGGTCTCCTATATATAGGGGAGACCACATGAGACATGAAACAAGGTTAAACCATCATAGATATACCATCAGAAAAAGAAAAATAGACTTACCTGTGCCAAAACATTTTGCTGACTTGGGTCACACTGAGAGTACACTGTGGTTCATGATACAGTAATTGATCATGTCCCCCCCCCCTTGAAGAGGGGAGGGGATAGACAAGCCATACTCAAACGACAAGAATTAAAATGGATTTTTTAGCTTGGTTCATTGAAACCTAATGGTTTAAGTGTAGATTTTAAAATTTCTCTGATACAGCCCGGAGTATTGATGCATCTGTATCTGTATACTTAGTATACATTGTGATATGTGAGATTTATACTGTGATATTAATTTATGTATTTCTGGCTTTTTTTTACAGTGACAAATTGGGAGAAGAATCTCTACTCACTGGACCAACACAGCCTTTATTGAATTTATATGGATAAATAATGAAAAATAAATATCTCTAACTGTTATACACATGTTGGATGTGGTGATATGGCTTTAGAAGTGTAGATTAGGGTAGTCACGTGTTTTCGTAAAATTTTATTTCATTTTTATAAATTTTTCTTTTTATTTATTTTTTATTTAAATATTTTTTACATTTTTATTTTTGATTTGGTTTATTTGTTGTGCCTAATGGGTCCTGGACTGTTGTAGTCCCACACAACAATGCTCTGTTTTTTAAGCTTACAACCGAGTAGGTTGTGGAGATAGAGGGGGTGGATGCATGTGCCCCCTTGATGTCACCTATTTGGTGATCTCGAGGGGGACATGTATCCTGAGGGTTTGGCGCTGGGCACATCAATGGTGGGCAGCGCTGGGCACATATACTCACCTCACTCCGATTCATTATTTGGTATGTAGAACCAAGAATGTGTGCACGTCAGAGGACCAGGCACTAGCTATTTACTTTATTTATTTCATTCATCCATGTTTTGGGCTTGCCAGGCTTTCACATGCCCTTAGTGAATTTAATACGCATGCATGGAGTCTCTAATCTATATAGATATGGCCCCGTCAGGAGATGTAGCTGTGCGCAGCTGCAGACGGGTTGCTATGACAACCCACATGCTCCCCTGGCCAGATATATCCCACCGGACATGATGTGATTTACATGCACTGTTTGAACGGTGCGACGTGCATGCGCAGTTATAATGTTTACAAACAGAGTTACTATGGAGTCCGGGTGAGTGAGCGCTCCCTAGACCACTGTATTTATTGTTTTTAAGATATTTACAATCATCATCCATCATCATTTAGGAGGTGTGAGTAAATATGAGTATTGAATATGTGCACTATTATGAAATGTGTGATTTATATATTGATATTTATTTTGTATACACATTTTGATAATTTTCTGTACACTGATGATTTATTATATACACTTTCTTTGAATTTTTTATACACTGATTGTATTATTGTTTCACTATTGGTATTTGATTTATACCCCTATAAAAGGTGTGTGATTCACTATGTATACTGAGCTTGAAAAAGACCAGGAGAGCTGGTTGAAACGTTCTGTGACACTTATTTGCTTTGATGGAATAAATCCCTTTTTTTGATATTTACGGATACCTGTGTGCTGTGGATATTCCTTCATACATATATATATATATATATATATATATATATATATATATATATATATATATATATAGGTTTGTAACTACTGGTGATAAGAAGTAGAGGGTGGGTATCAATGGAACTTACTCTGGTTGGATGACAGCACAAATAGTACTGCAGGGATCAGTACAGGGTCTACTTCTTTTCAATATTCCTATTAATGACTTTGTAGAGGGATTACAGAGTAGAATTTCTATATTTGTAGATGACACTACACTTGGTAAGGTGATCATTACAAAGGAGGGTAACATAATATTACAGAGGGATGTGGGGGATATTAGGTTTACTCTGGATGAATGTAAGGTTATGATCTTTGGCCATAAAAATAACATGTACAATTATGTGCTAAATAATAAAACATTATAAAAAAAAACTTCTACCTAAAAGGACTTGGGAATATTGGTGCACAGTAAGCTAAACTTTAGTGATCAGTGCCAGGCAGCGGCTGCCAAGGCTCAGAAAGTCATGAGATGTATCAAGAGAGGCATAGAGCCTCGGGACAGGAACATAATAAATCATAAGTCAGACCACATATGGAGTATTGTGTCCCATTATGGGCACCTGTATATAAGAAGGACATGGCTGAACTGGAGAGGGTGCAGAGGAGGGCAAAAAAGATAATTAATGGGATGGGAGGATTACAGGACCAAGACAGGTTATCAAGCTTGAGGTTATTTAGTTTGGAGAAAAGGGGTCTTAGGGGCGATTTGATCACAATGTACAATTATATGAATGGACAGTACAGAGATCTTTCTAGTGATCTTTTTAAACCGGGACCGGTAACTATGACAAGGAGGCATCCTCTGTGTCTAGAGGAAAGAAGGTTTCCCCAACATCACAGACAGAAATTATTTTCTGTAAGATCAGTGAGACTATGGAACTCTTTGCCACGTGATGTAGTGATGTCTGACTCAATAAACAAGTTCAAGGGGACCTAGATGTTTTTCTACAAGTTATTAAAATCATTGATGCTAGATTTATGTGGATACAATGTTGAACCAGGGATTTATTCTGATTGCCATATTGAAATCAGGAAGGAATTCATACTCTGCCATGGGGTAACTGACATCACCCTCATGTGGTTTTATTTTTTTATTGTTTTGCTCTCCTCTGGATCAATATAGTAGGATTATAAATTTAACTTGATGGACTTTTTTCTTTTTTTCGACATTAAAAACTATGGGGGAGATTGATCAAAACCTGTTCAGAGATAAAGTTGATTAGTTGCCCATAGCAACCAATTAGATCACTGCTTTTGTTTTTAAATAAGGCCTCTGAAAAATGAAAGAAGCGATCTGATTGGTTGCTATGGGCAATGGGTCAACTTTTCCTCTGCACAGGTTCTGATCAATCTCCCCATATGTAACTATGTAAGATCCTGACATACCCCTGCTTACAGTGTGAAGCACAACGTAGACACATTGAAACATAAGGGCTCTGATCAGTGGCATAGCTATAGAGGTCGCAACGGTCGCCATGGCGATCGGGCCCCTACACCTGGGGGGCCCTCAGGGCCCCCCTTGCCATATTTACAAAAGAAAAACCCTCCCTGGCAGTTCTGCTCGCCGAGAGACCCCCTATTCTGGTGGCGCTGAAGGATGCCCTCATTTAGTCCGGTCGCCCGACCCCAAGTAAAGTTGGCTGGGGGAAGGGACACTGCCGCTTTAAGAGCAGCAGACGTCGGAAGCACGCACCTGACTACACGGTCCCTGCCCCAGCTGCGCAGGAGGACTAGGACATCCCGCTGCCGCCTAGAGAGGGTGCATCCTCCCCGCAAGGTGAGGAGGTGGACGAGGCTGGAAAAGAATGACGGAGGGTCAGAGGTGAGAGTGGCGGGGGAGGGTTTGCTGGCTAGAAGAGCATGGAGCAGTGTTTCTCAACCAGGGTACCTTCAGCTGTGGCCAAACTACAACTCCCAGCATTCCTGGACAGCCAAAGACTGACTGGACATGCTGGGAGTTGTAGTTTGGCCACAGCTGGAGGCACCCTGTTTGGGAAACACTGGCATGGAGTATGACAGGGGGGGGGGGGGAACATGGAGGACAGATTGGGGGGGGGGATTGGAAAAGGAACCTTGGAGGAGGACAGGGGGGTGGAGCATGAATACCCCCCCCCCCCTCTCTGACCTCCTTTTCCAATACCCCCATGAAAAAGGAGCATGGAGAAGGGGAAAGTGTTGGAAAAGGAGCATGGAGGAGGACGGGGGGGGGGGGGGGGGTGAGTGGGTGTTAGAAAAGGGGCATGAAGCGCATGTCTGGGCATGCTGGGAGTTGTAGTTTTGCAACAGCTGGAGGTGCCATGGTTAGAAAACACTGGCTTACAGTAAATATCTTAAAGGAGTACTCCAGGATACAAAAATTTTCATTCAGACTGCCGGCAGTAAAATAATAAATATACATACCTGCAGGCCCGTCGCAAGAGGACAGGCAAACCAAGCAATTGCTTGGGGCCCCGAGCTGGCCCGGGGCCCCCGAGCAGAGCCGGTCTCTGCCTGTCCTCCTGCGCTATACTGTTCTGCAGGCAGCTCTCCCTGTCGGCCTGACGGGCCAGCAGTGCGAGACCCTGCCTGGAGCGGGAAGCAGAGACTGAAGTCCCTGTCTCCGGCTCCTTTTTGTGCCCCGCTCTGGCTCACCTTCACTCAGTCCAGGATGTGTAATTTTGCACATCACCGTCATGACGTCACCGCGCTGAGTCCCATAATTCAAGGGCTGACGTCCTTACGCCGGCCCTAGAGCGTGACGTGACGTGAACTCACAGCCTGGTCACAGGATTTCCGTGCGCGGTGTTTAGTGCTGCGATAGTGACAGTGAGTAAATGCTATGTTATTTAAAGTTCTAAACTACGTGCCTACTGGGTCTGGGGGGAGGAGGGGAGGGGGTTAATCTGGGGTACCGACATACTACCTTCCTACAGGGAGGGGGGGTTAATCTGTGGGGGTACTACCTTCCTACAAGGGAGGAGGGGGGGTTAATCTGGGGGGTACTACCTTCCTACAAGGGAGGGGGTTAATCTATGGGGTACTAACTCCCTCCAAGGGAGGGGGTTAATCTGAGGGGTACTACCTTCTTACAAGGGAGGGGGGTTAATCTTGGTGGTACTACCTTCCTACAAGGGATGGGAGGGGTAATCTGCGGGTTGCTACCTTCCTACAAGGGAGGGGGGGTTAATATGGGGGGTACTACCTTCCTACATGGGGGGGGGGGTTAATCTTGGGGGGTACTACCTTCCCACAAGGGGGGGTTAATCTGGGGGGTACTACCTTCCCACAAGGGATGGGGGGGGTACTACCTTCTTACAAGGGGGGGGGGTTAATCTTGGGGGTACTACCTTCCCACAAGGGGGGTAATCTGGGGGGTACTACCTTCCAACAAGGGTGGGGGGGGGTTAATCTGTGGGGTACTACCTTCCTACAAGGGAGGGGGGTTAATCTGCGGGGTACTACCTTCCTACAAGGGAGGGGGGGCTTAATCTGGAGGGTACTACCTTCCTACAAGGAGGGGGGGGTTAATCTTGAGGGGGGGGTACTACCTTCCTACAGGGGAGAAGGAGGGGTTTAATCTGGGGGGGTACTGCCTTCCTACAAGGGAGGGAAGGGGTGAATCTTGGGGTACTACCTTCCTACAAGGGAGGGGGGGGGTTAATCTGGGGGGTACTGCCTGTCTACAAGGGGGGGTAATCTGGGGGTACAACCTTCCTACTGGGGGGGCAGGTAGTACCCCCAGATTAACCCCTTCACCCCCAGTAGGAAGGTAGTACCCCCAGATTAACCCCCTCCCCCAGCAGGCATGTACTACCCCAAGATTAAACCCCCCCCCCAGTAGGCAGGTAGTGCCCCCCATACCGTATGCACTGACTGGCTGTCTGGTAGTGCCCCTTACAATACAGGGAGGTATTACATGATCTGTACTCTTTACCTGTATTACTGAAGTGTATGCACTGACTGGTGTCTGGTAGCGCCCCCTACAGTACAGGAAGGTATTACATGTTCTGCACTCTACCTGTGCCAGGGTTAGCTGCTCCTTTTGGACACCAGGTGAGGGCGGCTACATTTCGTGTGTACTGTACAGGTTCCTGAAGAAGCTCCTGTCCTCTATATAGACCAGTCTGTCAAAACCAGGGTCCCTCCAGCTGTTGCAAACCTACAACTCCCAGCATGCCTGGACAGCCTTTGGCTGTCCAGTCATGCTGGGAGTTGTAGTTTTGCAACAGCTGGAGGCACTCTGGATGGGAAATAACTGACAGATTTACAGCTCCCAGCAGATCTTTCTTACTTTTATATGAAAGGATTTGCTTTATCTGTATTAGTTATCTACTTATTTTTCTTTAATCCTCACCTTTTCCTATTTTGGATGACATTTTGGGGCTTCAAAACCAATTACCAGGTTTCCATAGAGTTATGGTCCCAACATCCAATGGTTTCAACATACAATGATCGCACAGTGCAAATACTGCTGTTGCATTTAATGTGCATGAAAATGGCGCTGTAAACCTCCTTTATAAAGTGTGTGTGAACTTAATCTGTATGGCTATGCTGTGGTTCCTGTAGGCTTTGCGTGCGTAAGGTGGCGGGCCTCCATGTCTATTTTGCTTGGGGCCCCCAAATTCCTTCAAACGGCCCTGCATACCTGCTGTCACTCCCCTGGTGCCTCCAGGGGAGCGGCCTCTGCCGCGATCCTTTTCCTGGTTGCTGGTGGTTGGTGAGGCATACTGACAATCACCGGCCGCAGCGAAGTCCTGCCTCGGCCGGCGATAGGCTGAGAGGCAGTGTGACTCACCGACCACCGGCAACCAGGAAAAAGATTGCGGCGGAGGCCGCTCCCCTGGTGCGTATATATATCTATTATTTTACTGCCGGCAGTCTGAATGAAAATTTTTGCATCCTGGAGTATTCCTTTAAGTTAGAGAAAAAAAATGATATATTGTGGAAACCTCTCTAATCATAAATCATCCTGCACAAATTTACATTAGGGTAGGGTTACATGTAACAGATCCGCAGCGTATTTTACGCTGCAAATCCGCCGATGACTTGACTCTATAGAGTGCCTCCTGCTGTTTCCCCCCCCCCCCCCCCCCCCGCCCCTATGTGAAGATCACAACAGCAATCTGCCACTGACAAGCAGCCACACAGGGACCTGCGAGTCACCGTGGGCACATGCAGTGTACTCTGAGACATCATGTAGCGGCAGATTGCGTAAGGGTGCGTTCATGTGTGCATATTTTTGCTGCAGATTTGCTTCAGCAGATTTTGCTGATGTGTGTGCATGTATGATGTGTGTTTGTACTGTATGTGTGATGTATGAATGGTGTGTGTATGTACTGTTTGTATGATGTATGAATGGTGTGTGTATGTACTGTATGCATGATGTATGAATGGTGTGTGCATGTACTGTATGTATGATGTATGAATGATGTGTGTGTATGAATGATAGATGTGTGTAAACAAGATGTATGTATGATGTGTGGAGATGTATTCTGTGGGGGGATCTGGAGGCGGCGGGTTTATGTGTATGTATGATGTGTATATGTATGTATTATGTATGTGTGTGTATGTACTGTATGTATGAATGATGTGTGTGTATGTACTGTATGTTGCAGTATTATATTCAGGGGGTACAGTAGGAGGCAGTATTATATTCAGGGGGTACAGTAGTTGGCAGTATTATATTCAGGGGGTACGGTAGGTGGCAGTATTATATTCAGGGGGTACAGTGGGTGGTAGTATTATATTCAGGGGGTACAGTAGGAGGCAGTATTATATTCAGGGGTACAGTAGGTGGAAGTATTATATTCAGGGGGTACAGTAGGTGGCAGTATTATATTCAGGGGGTACAGTTGGTGGCAGTATTATATGCAGGTGATACAGTGTGTGGAAGTATTATATTCAAGGGGTACAGTGGGTGGCAGTATTATATTCAGGGGGTACAGTAGGAGGCAGTATTATATTCAGGGAGTACAGTGTGTGGAAGAATTATATTCAGGGGGTACAGTAGGTGGCAGTATTATATTTAGGGGTACAGTCGGTGGCAGTATTATATTCGGGGGGTACAGTGTGTGGCAGTATTATATTCAGGGGGTGCAGTGGGTGGCAGTATTATATGCAGGAGGTACAGAGGATGATAGTTTTATTGTTACGCCGAGCGCTCCGGGTCCCCGCTCCTCCCCGGAGCGCTCGCGGCGTTCACCTTCTCGCAGCGCCCCGGTCAGACCCGCTGACCGGGAGCGTTGCATTAATGTCACCGGCGGGGATGCGACCCGTGTAGCGGGACACGCCCGCTCGCGGCTCGCATCCCAGTCTCCTTACCCGTCCTGTTCCCCGACGGCTCAGTCCCGGCGCGCACAGCCCCGCTCCCTAGGGCGCGCGCGTGCCGGCTCTCTGCGATTTAAAGGGCCAGTGCACCACTGATTGGCGTCTGGCCCAATTATTGCTCTCACCTGTGTACTTACCTATATTACCTCACTTCCCCTTCTCAGCATTGCCGGATCTTGTTGCCCTTGTGCCAGTGAAAGCGTTCCTTGTATGTCCCAAGCCAGTGTTCCAGACCCTCTGCCGTTGCCCCTGACTACGATCCTTGCTGCCTGCCCTGACCTTCTGCTACGTCCGACCTTGCTCTTGCCTAATCCCTTGTACAGCGCCTGTCTCAGATGTCAGTTGGCGTTGAGTCGGTATCGGGTGGAACGACCTGGGGGTTACCTACCGCTGCAAGTCCATCCCGCTTTGCGACGGGCTCTGGTGAAAACCAGTAACCCCTTAGACTCCGTTCCCCTGGTACGGCCCACGTCATCACCCCACTGACACAGAGGATCCACCACCAGTATCCTCACAGTATCCGGATCCTGACATTTATATTCAGGGGATACAGTGTGTGGCAGTATTATATTCAGGGGGCACAGTATTTAGCAGAATAATAATAATCATTGCCTTTGTCAGTAGATCCTCATCCTCTGTATAAAGTGAGAACCTATGATATCCGGGCGTCAGACTCTGCAGAGAAGATGGAGCTGGAAGAAGTCCTGACGGCTGGACCAGATGAAGAAGAAAAGAAAAGACAACAGAGAAGACACCACTCAGGTCACTGATATCATTGTGTTTTCTCCTGGCTGTCCTATCAGAGCTGGAGTCACTTGTTAGTTCCGCAGTGATGATGGGTGACGCTGTACCCTAATCTGTGGCTCTCCATCTGTTGCAAAACTACAACTCCCATAATGCCTGAGGCTCTCCAGACATGATGGGAGTTATAGCTTTCTAACAGCTGGAGAGCAACTGGAACCAAGGTGATTGGTGGGGGTCCCAGCAGTTGGATCCCCTCCAGAAAAATGTGCTGCTTATTCTTCAATGTCTGTTTTGTCTGTCTGGCCATGTCTGTTAGTCACTTATATTGTTGTGTATTCCCCTGACTGTGTCCCATCAGTGCTGTAGTCACTGTTATCTTTGTGCGGCTGAGTAAGGGGTCGTCCTGGATTGGGGAAGTGGGTCGTCAGGTGGTAGGGGGGCCACGGCATGTACTAATGTTTCCCTACATTTTGCACTTTTCCTTACATATGCTCTGGTCTGTGGGTTTTTTCTCAGCTTAAATCCACCACATTTTCTGTGAAAACCTTAGTAAATATGTTGCGTTTTTGTGAAAATGTCGGGGACACGCCCCTTTTTTGTACCCACTAGAGATGGGCGAATTTTAAAAAAATTTGATTCGGCCGATTCGCTGAATTTTCCTAAAAAATTTGGTTTGAACCGAAAATATTTGCAGAGAATCGCTATCAAAAACGGCTATATTTGGGCTACAGAGAGCCTCAATAGGGGTATAGAACACTTTTTTTGCCGTAACACGCATAGGAAGTGTGCTGGAGTAGTGAAATAATACTGTTATTCAGTATGACATGCAGATTACAGGTGTCGCAATTAGAATCACTGCCGCAGAGCTGCACAATGACAGAGTCTGGATGAGGCAGCAGGGTCTGGAGACCATATGGCGTCACAATTGAAGAGATTAAAGAGATTTTTGAGATGTCAATTGAAGAGTTTAAAGAGATTAACGAGTTTAATGTGCTACCAGCAGCATGAGATCATATGGAGACACAATGACACAGTCTGGAGGTGGCAGCAGCCTATGTAGGCCACAGAGCGGCACAATGACAGAGTAGTGTGTCAGTTTGTCTTCCCTCTCAGTGGTGCAGGCCTGACCCGGGAGGGCTATTGGGTAGATCCTGTCAGTATCATATGCTTGTCTAAAATATGAAGCCATGCACGTGTAAGTAAACACGGCTGGTACTGTGAAACTGCGTATGAAACTGCGAATGTGTCATTTAATCAGTTATGGTTTCTTTTTATCGCTCCAACCTGTTTCCTTGGATTATTGTTGTAATTCCACAGCTAATATATGATGACGAGCAGCGTAAGGAGGGTGTGCTTTGCTGTGTACCAGTGGCTGAAGTGCATGCAAAGTTTCCTGGACATTTTTAGGATGTCTTGCAGATGGGTGGAAGACTTAAGGAACCGCTTGACAACCAGATTGAACACGTGTGCCATCTTATGGTTTATTTTTATCGTTCCAACCAGTTTCCTTTGAGCGTGGATGTGGCAGCAGCCTGACGAGACCATAGGGCCTCACAATTGAAGAGATTAAGGATATGTTTTAAATGTCAATTGAAGATTTTGAGCAGATTAACAAGTTTAATGTGCCAGTAGCATGAGGAGATCACACGGCGGAACAATAACACAGCCCGGAGGTGGCGGCAACCTATGCAGGCCGCAGAGCGGCACAATGACAGAGCCTGAAGTTGGCAGCAGCATGACGAGACCATAGGGTGGCACAAGGACAGAGCATGGAGGTGGCAGCAGCATGAGGAGAGGTGGCACATTTGGCTCCAGACTTCCCACTGCTGCCACCCTGCTGACTCCCAACCATGCTACCACCTTGCTGGCTCAACTGCTGCCTCACAGACAACTTGCCACCCTCTTCTCCTGATGAAGATGAAGCCCCTTCTGCACCCGGCTCCCAAGTGCGATCAGCTTCATCATCATCAACTTGTGTCTGCACATCACTGATGTCATCCTCAAGTTCATCAACGGTGTCTGTTTCAGGAGCCTGAACGCTCGCAACACCACCTACCATGCCACTCTCCTCATCACTACTTGCTCGCCTACCAGAAAAAGTGGCAGATGTCTCCTCCACATCTTGGCTGGGCAGTAGCTGCTGACTGTCCTCTAGTTAATCGTCCTTGCTGTATAGTGGAGCTTAGCCCATAACATACAATACTTCTCTGCGTGAGGGAACAGCATAGGACAGTGGAAGTTGGAGGACAGGGACTGCTCCCGGGCCTTGCCAACTGAGGGTTAAATCTGAGGAAGGCACCGACCGTTGACTGTGGGTGTCAGATGTCACTTGGGATGAAGTGGATGACCGAGTTAACCAATCAATGACGGCTGCTGGGTTGCTGGTCGAGACACGACCGCTAGCTGACACCGGGAGCTTAGACCTCTAGCTGCTGCCACGCGCCCCTACTCTGCTGTGACCGCTACTTGCACCTGATAAATTTAGGCCTCTGCCATTCCTCTGTGCATGGCCTGGCACTTCTCTGCCTGACATACTTGTAGAACATTGGTGTGCATATATATTTTACTTTTTTATAGAGCAATCCGCCCCTATACTGCTGCAATAGAAACTTGCGGAACACTCAATGTGTGTGGATATCCCTGCTTTCACACTAACAGGCCACTATCCGCTTGAAACAGAAAACACGTACAACTGCGGAGTGCATGTATATTTTACTTTTCATAGAGAAATACGGCCCTATACGGCTGTAACAGAAAATTGTGGAACACTCAATGTGTGTGTATATATCCCTGCTTTTACACTAATAGGCCACTATACGCTTTAAACAGTAAACACTGTGATGACTCGCTCTTGCAAATAGGTGCAGTTGCAGTATAGAGGCAAGGAAGCAGTATTTTCCAAATCAAAGTTCAGTGTTTTATTCACACTTGTCACACAGCAAACAGTCTTTAAATGCAGAACAAAGGAAAACGTAACAAAAGTCCACCTGTATTCCTTAGGTATTTGTTTACACCTGAGACCCTGCCATGCGGCATCAAGCAAGTCCAGGCCTCCAGGCACGTGAGCTGCAACTAGCAAATCCCCCTCAGCTGGTGAAACAGGTTGCCTTTAAGGCCAACAAAGGCTGTCTGGATCGTGGGAATGACCCCCACCCTGCACTTAGTCATTCCCAGTAAGAGCCGTCACGGATTGGCCTTCCAGCCATACTAGTGTCAGTCTGCATAGCAGCACAGACACTGAATGAATACCGGCTCTTACTTCACCAAAGCCAGGAGCCTTGGTGACACATATAGCCCATCCACCATGATACCTTTCACCTTCTCACATAACACCCCCCCCCCCCTTTGTTCAAGCCTAAGAAGGTAAACACTTGTACAACAGTGGACTTTTGATAGGGCATCGGCATTGCCTAGCAAACGACCCGCTCTGTGTTCAACCCTAAACTTGAAGTTCTGTAATGAGAGAAACTACCTAGTGAGCCTGGCATTTTGATCCCTGGCTTGACACATCCACTAAAGGGGGGAATGATCCGTGACAAGACAACATTTCCTGCCCAACAGATAATAGCGGAGAGACTCGAGTGCCCACTTAATGGCCAGGCACTCTCTCTCCCCTATACTATACCTGGTCTCAGCCGGGGTCAGTTTTCGGCTGAGAAGGACAACGGGATGCTCTTCCCCGTTGACTTCCTGGGAGAGTACTGCACCGAGACCTACCTCAGAGGCATCGGTCTGTACCACAAATTCCCGTTTGAAGTATAACCAACACCGGAGACCCACATAGGGCCAACTTCAAAGCGAAAAACGCCTGTTCTATCTGTTCGTTCCAACGCACCATGACGAACTTGCGTCTCTTCAGGAGGTTTGTTAAGGGCGCGGCCACTGTCGCAAAATGGGGGATAAACTTCATATAGTAACCTACCATTTCTAACAACGACCTCACCTGTCGGGTAGTGACAGGTCGGGCCAATTCCGAATGGCCTCTATTTTGTTTACCTGGGGTTTGACTCCACTTCCAATGGTCTCTTCCAACCCTATAGCACACTTTTTGGGGTTAGCAGTTAACGCGGCCTTCCTAAGGGAGTCTACCACTGCCTGTACTTTTGGAAGGTGACTCTCCCAGTCTGTACTGTGGATGATGATATCGTCCAGATAAGCTGAGGCATGCCGACGATGTGTCCGAAGTACAATATCCATTAGCCTTTGAAACGTAGCAGGAGCGCCATGTAAACCAAAGGGTAATAACTTGTACTTGAACAAACCTTCTGGTGTGATGAAGGCTGTTTTCTCTTTGGCAAGGGCACCTGCCAGTACCCAGGTCCAAAACAGAAAAATACAGAGCCTGTCCTAACCTTTCAATAAGCTCATCAACTCGGGGCATGGGGTATGCATCAAACTTGGACACCTCATTAAGTTTGCTGAAGTCGTTACAGAACCGCAATGTACTATCTGGCTTGGGTATTAAGACTATCGGACTGGCCCACTCACTCTTTGATTCCTCGATGACATCCAGTTTTAACATCTGCTGTACTTCTTCCTAGATGGCTTGTCGCCACGATTTAGATACCTGGTATGGTTTCAACCGTATTTTTACCTGGGGTTCAGTGACAATGTCATGGCAGATGACAGAAGTATGCCCAGGAAGGTCTGAGAACACATCGGTGTTCCTACTGATGAACTCCCTGGCCTCCTGAGTCTGTGCAGGGGAAAGGCTGTCAGCAATTTTCACTGTGGCAAGTGCTTCCCTCGCACCAGACTGAGGGATGGGAAACTTCACCACTAACAAACCTGGCCAGAGGTTGTCATCCGCACTAGTCTCCCTATCTTTTCAAAGTTTCAACAAGTTTACATGGTAGACTTGCTCCGGCTTTCTTCGCCTGGGCTGGTGTACCCAGTACGTCACCTCCCCTACCTTTTTGATCACTTCGTAGGGAGCCTACCCCCTGGCCAGAAATTTACTGTTCACCGTTGGTACCAGAACCCGATCTCCCGGGTTAAAATTCCGAACCCGAGCCTGGCAATTATAAACTCTGCTTTGAGCTCGCTGAGCTGCCTCCATATGTTCCCTCACTAGGGGCAACACTGTTTCCATCCGTTCCTGCAACTGAGTGACATATTCAATCACACTTTTATTCGACGTGGGCTGTTGTTCCCATGCCTCTTTAGCTATGTCTAACAGACCACGTGGATGTCTGCCGTATAGCAGTTCGAAAGGCGAGAACCCAGTATAAGCCTGGGGCACTTCTCGCACTGCGAACATGAGATAGGGCAATAAAAGATCCCAATTTTTTCCTTCCCTATCCACCACCCGCTTCAACATATTTTTAATGATTCTTTGAACCATTCAACCAGGCCGTCCATTTGCGGGTGATACACAGAGTTCCGCAGCTGTTTTTACCTGCAGCAACTTACTGAGCTCTTTCATTCCTTTTGACATAAACGGGGTGCCTTGGTCAGTCAACACCTCTTAAGGTAAGACCACTCGGGAAAACATCTCCATTAGCTCCTTAGCTATGAGTTTTATGGAGGTATGTTGCTGAGGCAGCGCCTCGGAATACCTAGTCGCATAGTCCAGGACTACCAGGATGTTTTGGTGCATGGACCTACCAGATCCATAGCGATCCGTTCAAATGGGACCTCGCTAATCGGGAGGGGAACCAGGGGACCATGGTAATGTGGCTGGGGGCTAGTTATTTGGCATGTTGGGCAAGATTCACAATACCTCTCGACCTCTTTACACACACTGGGCCAGTAAAAACGCAGCAAAATATGGTCCTGCGTCTTCTGCTGGCCCATGTGCCCCCCTAGAACATGTCGATGAGCTAACTCTAACACCAGTCTCAGATATGCTTTAGGCACCACCAATTGTTCCACATGTTCCCGCACATGTTTACCCGATGCAACATCCCCTGATGGACCACAAAGCGGGGTACACAGTCTCGGCCCCCGGTTGTTGTGGTACACCTTCTATAATTAAGAAATTTTCCCAGGCTTGAGATAATGTTGGGTCTTGATGCTGTGCTGTACCAAAATTTTCTCCAGAGACATTGAGGTCTGCCAACTCGGGACCTGACGGCAGCTCCTCCACATATCCTACCATTACATACAGTGGAGATGTCTCCGTCTCTTCCACCGTACGAGTGGTCACCTCAACTGTAGTTGCTTCCAACTCAGGTTCCCAGGGTTCTGGTGTCACCCCTGAGTAGGGCCAGTCTATTGGGGACACCCCTGCCTCGCAGATCTGGGGAGCTCTTATCTGGGGCCACAAAAACACAAACCTTGGAAAGTCTCTCCCAATAATCAGTTCGTGTGGTAACTTTGTAGTCACGGCCTCATGAGTCCATCGGCCATTTGTGGTTGACATGGTCACCAAGGCGGTGGGATAGTCTTTTAGATAACCGTGGATACACAATACCCCAGCCTGTCGTCCCGTGTAGTCCGTGTGTGGCACCAGGTTGGACTTCACTAGGGTCACCGTACTCCCCGAGTCTAAAAACGCCTCCACAACACAACTTACCACCTTCACCTGGCGGAGGTGACCCGAGTTTCCTGCCCTGGGGATACCGGTGGCACACATACAGGGACGGCCGGAGTGCATAGTTTGTGTCCATTGTTTCCTTCCGCTGGGGACAATTAGCCGTAACATGTCCCGGTTCGTGACAGTCAAAACATAGCAATGGGGCGGGGCTTTTAGGGCTTTCCAGGTGCCTGGGCAAAGGTGGGGACCTCCTGGGTTTAACTGCCCCCTCCCGCAGTTTTACAGTGGCCCCAAACCTCTCTATGAGGTCAACCAAACCCAGTGCGTTGCTAGGGGACGCCAGGCCAATCCAGCTCTAGAGGATCATCTGAGGAAGGGGAATTTACCCCGAAACGCGTCATGATCCTTTTGTTGTTTTGTGTTCAATAAAATTGCTTGATTAAGAACACTTACCTGCATCCTGTGTATACCTGGATAGAGCAGCGCCTGGATCCATTGGTCTTTTTTCTCACAAGTATTCCTAGAGGGTGTAAGGCAGAGCCCTCCAGAACATATCTGTCAGGAGATGGTCCAGCACGGCAGTGGGACTCAGGACCTCTGGCTGTAGCCACTTCTGCAGCCGCTGCAACAAGTCATAATATTGTGGCCGGGCAGGCTCAGCCGGCTTATATTCCCACTGCCTTACTCTCTGGGCCCGGACCCACACATTTACACACTTGGTCATTCCCAGTAAGAGCCGTCCCGGATTGGCCTTCCAGCCATACAATGGCCATAGTGTCAGTCTGCATCGCAGCACAGACACTAAATGAATACGGGCTCTTACTTCACCAAAGCCAGAAGCCTTGGTGACACATATCGCCCATCCACCAGGATACCTTTCACCTTCTCACAACACGTACAACAGCAGAGTGCATCTATATTTTACTTTTTATAGAGATAATACGCCCCTATACCGCTGCAACAGAAACTTACGGAACACTCAATGGCCCTCATTTGCTAACAGCATTCTGACTCTTTTAGTCGGGTAGTGCGCCTAAATTCTGTGTAAATTCTGAATGGGGGACAGAAAAAACACAACAGAATCCGAAACACGCAGAGTAAATAAAAAACCCAACAAAAAGTTTTCGGGAAAAGAAGCATGTTCCCTACATTTCATCCAAAATCACTCGTCTTTTCTGAAAACCACTCTGAAAATCATGTGAATTTTCTCGGAAGAAACCCCTACACTTTAAAGCATGTATAAGGTTTCTGAAAGTGGAGTAAATTAGTAAATACCATGGAAAGAAAAGGTCAGAACAGCAAAAAAAACACCACCTATATTCCACTCTTAAATCAGGGCCAATGTGTGTGTATATATCCCTGCTTTTACACTAACAGGCCACTATACACTAACAGTAAACATATATAACAACGGAGTGCATCTATATTTTACTTTTTATAGAGAAATATGCCCCTAAACAGCTGCAACAGAAACTTGAGGACAGGGCCGGCGTTAGGACGGGGCGAACCAGGCAATTGCCTAGGGCCCCCAGAGAGCCCCCTGTCGCCTGCTCAGCAAAGGTGTGCACACGGGGTGTGTCGGGTGTGCCTGGGCTGACCCTAATCAAGCCCAGGGGGGATCCGCGGCTGCCGCTTCCCCCATCAAATTCTGGACTTCCCTGTGTCCCGAAAGATCTTTTCGGGACACAAGGATGTCTCTGTTACCTTTGAAAAAGGAAAATTGTCCAGCATTCGGGTGAAGTCCAACAGGGTATACCTTAATTTAGGCTTGCACATACACGATTAAAATACTCTGGCGCATTTCACGCTTTCGCGCTTAGTCATAGAGTGTTAAGACACTTATTAAGTACACATATAAATACTAAAAACTAGTCACATGTTTAAATGACGTACAGAACTGGAAAAAATCCGGTCTGGATTCGGACAACACCGAAATCCAGAAACGGATTAACAAAATTCTACATTACTTGGTTTCTGTTCACACCACGGATAGTATGCTTCGAAAGAAAACATCGTACCACTAATCACAGTTTACTGCATTCGCGAATCTATTCGCTATTTATCTTCTTCTAACTCGTTTGAGATGAATACAGATAGGGTTCGCCTATACGGAGAGAAAAACAACTTTTTATATATAAATGGAAGTTTCTATAAATTAATATTTATTAATTATTATGAATTTTTTATTTATTTATAATTATTATTTATAGTCTTTTATTATTTTACTCTTGTAAATAATTTATGCAGATTTATTGAAGATTAAAGTTTTTCTTTGTATTTCAGGTTATTTTATCGTCTAAGTTATATAAACAACTATTTTTACAATAATTACTTAAAGGGGGGAGAAACAAAGAGGAAAATTTTATTATTTATATTTTTTATTATTAAATTATTTATTATATACATTTTTATTTTTATTTTTTTATATATTTTTTATTAATTATTTTATCTTTTTATCTTTCTAATTGTAAATTTTCATTTTTATTTTTCACTATTTATTATTTTTTGTAAATCATAAATTTTACTCACTTAATACGTGTTAGTTATTTTTCTATATATATATATATATATATATATATATATATATATATATATATACATATATATATATATATATACATACCAAATAGCAGATGTGGAAGTGGCACAATGAAGACAACCAGCGGGTGCTCAGCCCAAGCCCAGACCACAGGCTTCCAAATTTGTAAGTATCCAAAAAAAGGCAAGAAGCGGCCCTCCACCATCCAAAGTAAAAAAGTAGGGCTTTTTATTCACCCATCATATCAGCAACGTTTCAACCCTCTCAATGGGGTCTTTTTCAAGCATGAAAAAGACCCCATTGAGAGGGTTGAAACGTTGCTGATATGATGGGTGAATAAAAAGCACTACTTTTTTACTTTGGATGCTGGAGTGCCGCTTCTTGCCTTTTTTTGGATACTTATATATATATATATATATATATATATATATATATATATAGTTTTATCTAATTATTTATTCTACTATAAATATATGTCTATGTATTAATGTATGGATGATAAATATAGGCTACAAAATATGGATTTTGTATATTATTAACTGAATCCTAATTAATTATTATTTCTAGATATTTATTATTTACTATATATATTTTATTATTAATATTATACATAATAATTAATATGTCATGTTTAAATCTAGCCTATGAATGAGGCCTTGTGGATACCTGGTTTTTAATACGAACATCCAATTAGTCTCTCGATTAAGTAATTTCCTTTTTATGTCTTCTCCCCTAGGATTATTATACACTTTTTCTATGCTCAAAAAATGTTTGCATCTGCAATATGTCTTCTAATTCTATTTTTTAAAGGATTACTCGTGCACCCAACATATTGTTCCTGGCATGCAATACCTCTAGATAAACCACTGACTTCGTGTTGCAATTGATAGAAGATTTAACAGGGAATCCGTCTCCCGTTGTACAGGATACAAACTCCCTGCAAATTTCCATATGAGCACAAGTTATACATTTCCGATGGCCACACTTGTAATTCCCCATGGTGTTCAACCAATTTTTACTTGTTGTATGTATATCTCTGGAGTAAGAAAGAAAGGAATAGCACTACTTGCGGTTACTATAGAGCTGATAGGGTTAAACTTCAACTGAACAGCTCACACGGAGGCGGGTCTGAAAAGGCCGTCAGCTATGGTGGTGCTGGGAAGATCCGAACATAGGAAAAATCAATGTGCATAGAAGATAGATTCAAAGATGAAATATCCGCCCTCACCATTAGGTTAGCGACAGCCAGCTCCTAGGAATTCATGATGGTTAGACCAACGGAACGGGGACCATGCTGTAACGGGCGCTCAGGTGCGAGGTGATAATTTTTTTTCGCTATGTGCGCTTTGTTTGGCCTCTAACTAGCATCATTGCGCTCGGCTTTTTATTATGCAGGTGAGTCGGCAATGATCATGTGACTTATCCACCGGAACTTACTTGATATTGATAAAAATATAAAAAGCGGAAAGATATTAAAGCATAGATATCACTAAATAACATGTAATCTATACCAAATCATAGAAATATATTTATAGCCCTATTTTGGACAGAAGAGATAATAATTAGAGGAGCAGATTTATACTAAGAAAGGGGCCATATCAACTCGGTCATTGAAGCCGAGCGGGCCTTGCGCTTCCAGACGCATAATCCAATGCGATTCTGCTCTCAGTAATCTAAGATTCCTATCTAGGGGGGAATATGTGTGCCGAATAACTTCCAAGCCTCCAAATTTGAGGCATTCAGGACTGTTAGCATGCACTTCCTTCATATGTTGAATAAATCTCGGGGCACCTAAACCTGTTCGTAATGAATAGGTGTGCTCCCTAAATCTAATCCTTAGTTGCCGGTTTGTTTTACCTATGTAGTAAAAATTACAGCTACATGTTACAAAGTACACTACATATGTAGATCTACATGTAATTAACTCAGTGATGTCGTAAGTATTGCCTCCGAGATTTACGATATTACTATTTACATTATATTTACATTGTGGGCAATTGCCACATTTTTTATTGCCTTTAGGAACAAAATTAGTTAGCCACTGTTCATTTTTTTGTAAAGTTTTTTTCCGTTGTTTGTTATTTTTGTTAAATTTCTCACCCAAAGTAACATTTCTCCTATATGTTATAACATGTCTTCTAATTGCTACTTCATGTAAATCAGTGTCACCTTCTAAAATGTGCCAGTTTTTATTGATAGCCCATTTTATAGTAGAATTAATTGCACTGTTATTGAAGGCAAAATAAAATCTTTTATTATCTTCATTGTATGGTTGTCTGACTTGTGGGAGAATCAACTCATTCCTTTTAATATTTTTAGCTCTTCTATGCGCAGCTGTCAAAACATGATTAGGGTATCCCCTTCTGGACAATCTAGAGGTAAGTTCTTTAGCTTGTTGTTCATAGATTACCGGATCACTATTATTCCTTTTAAGACGAAGCAATTGTCCGTATGGTATAGCATCCTTAACTTGAGTAGGATGAGAACTGGAATAGTGCAAGATTGTATTTTTGGAAATAGATTTTCGATATCCCTTGGTTTTTAATTTGCCTTCATCTGCATATACAATCAAGTCCAAAAAATCTATTTGAGAGCCTCCATATTTACTAGTGAGATACAAATTGACACTATTAGTGTTATTAAGATATGCGATGAACTTGTTGAAAGTTTCTTCATCGCTATTCCATATAATTAGTATGTCGTCGACATATCTCCAAAAAGCTTTGATGTATTTAAGAAATGGATTATCAAGACAAAAGTTGAAATTTTTTTCAAACATAGACAAAAAAAGATTAGCATATGAGCATGAGGTGGCACTGCCCATAGCAGTGCCAGAAATTTGTTTAAACCATTGATCTTCAAAAAAGAAGGTGTTGTGTTCTAGGATAAAAAGTAGAGCTTCACATAAGAAATCTTGAAAACCTGAACTTTTATTAGTATTAGACAATATGGATTTGATTGCCTCTATACCCGCCCCATTAGGGATGCGGGTATAGAGACTCTAAACATCCACAGAAACCAAAGAGTATGTCTCTGCCCATTCAAAGGTTTCTATAAACTGCAAAATATCACCAGTATCTTTAAGGTATGAGGGCATTTGATGTAACAAGGGACTTAAAGCCCAGTCGACATATTTAGATAAAAATTCTGTAACTGCTCCTCTTCCGGCAACTATGGGTCGGCCGGGGGGGGGGGGGGGAATGACCCCCTTATGAATTTTTGGAAGGAGGTACCACTTTGGTCTAGATGGATGCGCTGGTATAAGTTTTTCAGCAGTTTTCATATCTATGATACCTTGGGCAACCTTATCTCTCAAGAAAGATCTCAATTGGTCCAAAATTCTTTGTGTTGGATCACTTTTTAATTTCATATATACATTCTCATTGTTCAGTTGGTGTGAAGCTTCAAGCATATATTGATCACTGGTCCAGATAACAACTCCACCTCCTTTATCTGCACGTGAAATTTTCAAATCCGGGCGATTTGTTAGCCATTTAATTGCAGCATGTTCTGAGGGTGATAAATTGTCCCTTTCTGTTGGATATATAAGAGCCTTCATATCTCTAAGTACTGCCTTCTGAAAAGTTACAATGGGACTTCCCGCTACTATGGGAGGACAAAAAGTGGAGGGGCGACCTCCAGAAATTTTTTTTGTCTCAAAGCTCTGCTGTGGATCCGGTTATCGCCTCACACCTGAGCGCCCGTTACAGCATGGTCCCCGTTCCGTTGGTCTAACCATCATGAATTCCTAGGAGCTGGCTGTCGCCAACCTAATGGTGAGTGCGGATATTTCATCTTTGAATCTATCTTCTATGCACATAGATTTTTCGTATGTATATCTCTATTGACCCAACTCGGGGATAATTTCGTTCCTAAAGAGGGATCCTTTCTGGAGACCACACTAATCCCTGTTTCTACAGTTTCTTTTAATGCTGGATCCATTTCCAATACCAGTGTATATGTATTGATAATCTGTTTTATACTTAAAAATTTACTGCTGTAGGATGTAATAAATGTGGGCTTCCTTTTTATTTTACTTTCCTCTTTATTCTGTAGGACTAACCACTTTTTCGTACACGTCTTATAATCTGTGCTGTTACTTATCAATTTGGTCTTTCTCTCTCTCTGTTACAAGTGTTTTCCTTTCAATTTTTTCTACTTTTTCTTCTGCTGCCCTTATGTCTTCTACAGAATAGCCCCTCTCCAAGAACCGTTCTCTCCATTTCACCTTTTCTTTTTTGAAAACCTCTGGGTCTGAACAATTTCGTTTAATTCTACATAAACGGATTATCAATAAATATACACCGGTATTGGAAATGTATCCAGCATTAAAAGAAACTGTAGAAACAGGGATTAGTGTGGTCTCCAGAAAGGGTATGAGATATACATACAACAAGTAAAAATTTATTGAACACCACGGGGAATTACAAGTGTGGTCATCGGAAATGTATAACTTGTGCTCATATGGAAATTGGCAGGGAGACGGATTCCCTGTTAAATCTTCTATCAATTGCAACACAAAGTCAGTGGTTTATCTAGCCTCTTGTATTGCATGCCAGCAACAATATGTTTGGTGCACGAGATCCTTTAAAAAATAGGATTAGAAGACATATTTCTGTTACGCCGAGCGCTCCGGCTCCCTGCTCCTCCCCTGAGCGCTCGCGTCGTTCTCCTCTCTGCAGCGCCCTGGTCAGACCCGCTGACCGGGAGCGCTGCACTGACACTGCCGACGGGGATGCGATTCGCATAGCGGGACGTGCCCGCTCACGGATCGCATCCCAATTCACTTACCTGTCCCGGTCCCTGGCTGTCACATCCTGGCGCGCGCGGCTCCGCTCTCTAGGGCACGCGCGCGCCAGCTCTCTAAGATTTAAAGGGCCAGTGCACCACTAATTGGTGCCTGGCCCAATCAGTGTAATTAGCTTCCACCTGCTCCACGCCTTTATAACCTCACTTCCCCTTTGCTGCATTGCCGGATCTTGTTGCCCTTGTGCCTAGTGAAAACATTTCCTGTGATTGCCATACCAGTGTTTCCAGACCTTCTGCCGTTACCATTGACTACGAACCTTGCCGCCTGCCCTGACCTTCTGCTACGTCTGACCTCGCCTCTGTCTAGTCCTTCTGTCCCACGCCTTCTCAGCAGTCAGCGAGGTTGAGCCATTACCGGTGGATACGACCTGGTTGCTACCGCCGCAGCAAGACCATCCCGCTTTGCGGCGGGCTCTGGTGAATACCAGTAGCAGCTTAGAACCGGTCCACCGGTACGGTCCACGCCAATCCCTCGTTGACACATAGGATTCGGCAGGCTGGATGTGGATCCTATCAGTAGATCCGGCCATGGATCCCGCTGAGGTGCCACTGCCAAGTCTCGCTGACCTCGCCACCGTGGTCGCCCAACAAGGACAGCAGCTGTCACAGTTGTCCGCCATGCTACAGCAGCTTCTGCCTCTTCAGCAGCAACCATCTCCTCCGCCATCTCCTGCACCTCCTCCGCAGCGAGTGGCCGCTCCTAGCCTCCGTTTGTCTCTGCCGGACAAATTTGATGGGGACTCTAAACTCTGCCGTGGTTTCCTGTTCCAATGCTCCCTACACTTGGAGATGTTGTCGGACCAATTTCCCACAGAACGGTCAAATGTGGCTTTCGTGGTTAGTCTCCTGTCTGGGAAGGCCTTGTCATGGGCCACACCGCTCTGGGACTGCAATGATCCTGTCACTGCCACTGTCCAGTCCTTCTTCGCTGAAGTCTGTAGTGTCTTCGAGGAGCCAGCCGAGCCTCTTCTGCCGAAACTGCCTTGTTGAACCTTGTCCAAGGAAATTCTTATGTGGGCGAATACGCCATCCAATTTCGTACCCTCGCCTCTAAATTATCTTGGAACAATGAGGCCCTCTGCGCGACCTTCAAAAAAGGCCTATCCAGTAACATCAAGGATGTGCTGGCCGCACGAGAAATTCCTAGCAACCTGCATGAACTGATCCATTTGGCCACCCGCATTGACATGCGTTTTTCTGAAAGACACCAGGAGCTCCGCCAGGAAAAGGACCTTGATCTCTGGGCACCTCTCTCCCGGAATCCTTTGCAGTGTACCCCTTTGCCTCCCGCCGAGGAAGCTATGCAAATGGATCGGTCTCGCCTGACCCATGAAGAGAGGTCTCGTCGCAGAGATAAAAATTTATGCCTCTACTGCGCTAGTACCGAACATTTCCTAGTGGATTGCCCTATTCGTCCTCCGCGTCTGGGAAACGCACGCACCCAGCTCACGTGGGAGTGGCGTCTCTTGGTGTGAAGTCTGCTTCTCCACGTCTCACTGTGCCCGTGCGGATTTCTCCTTCTGCCAACTCCTCCTTCTCAGCTGTGGCCTTCTTGGACTCTGATTCTGCGGGAAATTTTATTTTGGCCTCTTTTGTTAATAGGTTCAGCATCCCAGTGACCCGTCTCATCAAGCCGCTCTACATTTCTTCTGTCAACGGAGTAAAATTGGACTGCACTGTGCGTTACCGCACAGAACCCCTGCTTATGAGCATTGGACTGCGTCACGAAAAAATAGAATTTTTTGTTCTGCCCAACTGCACCTCTGAAGTCCTCTTCGGTCTGCCATGGCTCCAACGTCATTCTCCTACCCTTGACTGGACAACCGGGTAGATCGAGAATTGGGGTCCTTCTTGTCACAAACGATGCCTCACATCTGCTCCCACTTGTCTAACTCCTGAGGTTCCACCCATACCGTCTCCTTCCAAGGCTTACCAGGATATTTTCGTCAAAAAGCAAGCTGGGATTTTGCCTCCTCATAGCCCCCTTCCTGGTAACACTCTGCCCCGTGGCAAGCTTCACCCTCTGCCCCCCCCTCCCCATTCCCACTTCTTCTGGATTGCCTGCCATTGATGAAGTTACCCAGGACTTCTCTGCCTTCCGGAAGGAAACTCAAGAATCGCTCCCATTGGTCTCGTCTTTTATGAAGGGACAAGCAGACAAAAAGAGGGGGAGACCTAAGGGGGGGGTACTGTTATGCCGAGCGCTCCGGCTCCCTGCTCCTCCCCGAAGCGCTCGCGGCGTTCTCCTCTCTGCAGCGCCCCGGTCAGACTCGCTGACCGGGAGCGCTGCACTGACACTGCCGACGGGGATGCGATTCACAGAGCGGGACGCGCCCGCTCGCGGATCGCATCCCAATCTACTTACCTGTCCTGGTCCCCGGCTGTCACGTCCTGGCGCGCGCGGCTCCGCTCTCTAGGGCGTGCGCACGCCAGCTCTCTAAGATTTAAAGGGCCAGTGCACCACTAATTGCACCAGTGTAATTAGCTTTCACCTGCTCCACGCCTTTATAACCTCACTTCCCCTTCCCTGCATTGCCGGATCTTGTTGCCCTTGTGCCTAGTGAAAGCATTTCCTGTGATTGCCATACCAGTGTTTCCAGACCTTCTGCCGTTACCATTGACTACGAACCTTGCTGCCTGCCCTGACCTTCTGCTACGTCTGACCTCGCCTCTGTCTAGTCCTTCTGTCCCACGCCTTCTCAGCAGTCAGCGAGGTTGAGCCATTACCGGTGGATACGACCTGGTTGCTACCGCCGCAGCAAGACCATCCCGCTTTGGGCGGGCTCTGGTGAATACCAGTAGCAGCTTAGAACCGGTCCACGGGTATGGTCCACGCCAATCCCTCGCTGACACAGAGGATCCACATCCAGCCTGCCGAATCCTAACAATTTCAGATGCCCGTACTGATAAATTTAATGTATCTGCATTGAGCAAACATTTTAAAAACATGCACGCAGGGGATATGAGTAGCCTGAAAGTTATGCGCATAGAAAAAGTATATAATAGTCCTAGGGGAGGAAACATAAAAAGGAAATTACTTAATCGAGAGACTTATTGGATGTTCGCATTAAAAACCAGGTATCCACAAGGCCTAAATCATAGGCTAGATTGAATCATGACATATACATTATTATGTATAATATTAATAATGAAATATATATAGTAAATAATAAATATCAATAAATAATAATTAATTAGGATTCAGTTAATAATACAGTGACCCCCTGACCTACGATGGCTCCGACATACGATAATTTCAACATGCAATGGCCTTTCAGAGGCCATCGAATGTTGAAGACAGCATCAACATAAGATGCTTTTTTATGTCGGGGCCATCGCATAAACGGCTATCCGGCAGTGCCGACTGCTTCAGCTGCTGCCGGATAGACGTTTAAGGTTCCCCGTGTGGTCTGGTGGGTGTCACTCACCTGTACCGGCGCTCCGGACTGTCCTCTTCGGGATCCTCTGCATCGCCGGCACTCTCCATGGTCGTCATCACATCAACGAGCACGCCATCCTGTCATCCAGTAGGAGTAAAAATAGTTGTTTATATAACTTAGACAATAAAACAACCTGAAATACAAAGAAAACATTAATCTTTAATAAATCTTCATAAATTATTTACAAGAGTAAAATAATAAAAGACTATAAATAATAATTATAAATAAATAAAAAAAATTATAATAATGAATAAAAATAAATTTATAGAAACTTCAACTTATGTATAAAAATGTGTTTTTCTCTCCGTATAGGCGATCCCTACCTGTATTCATCTCAAACGAGTTAGTAGAAGATAAACAGCAAATAGGTTCACAAATGCAGTAAACTGTGATTAGTGGTACGATGTTTTCTTTCGAAGCATACTATCCGTGGTGTGAACAGAGACCAAATAATGTAGAATTTTGTTAATCCATTTCTGGATTTCAGTGTTGTCCGAATCCAGACCGGATTTTTTCCAGTTCTGTGCGTTATTTAAACATGTGACTAGAGTCTTATCACTCTATGACTAAGCGCGAAAGCGTGAAACGTGTCAGAGTACTTTAATCGTGTATGTGCAAGCCTAAATAAAGTTATACCCTGTTGGACTTCACACAAATGCTGGATAATTTTCCTTTTTCCGAGATTGCTGCTTGTGAAGCCAGAGGCGGGTCCGGCCGGTCCACGCACAGGTGATG